>NC_138771.1:37010133-37022633 GCF_965119305.1 Pelophylax lessonae | reverse complement strand
GTGCTTAGGCACTGCAAAAATAAGGGTTCTGGGTGTGTTCTTTTCTTTTTTTTTTTTGTACTTAGAAATCTATTGAGATTCTAGATGCAATTTCAAGTAGTTGACATCTGTGGTCTTTTTTTTGCTCACTCAAGGTACTTGTGTGCTGATTTTGCAGAAAGATTTATACTGATTTATGTAATGTAAAAAAATAACCTAAACCTATAACCTAAAATAATTGTCAGAAAGTAAAAAATAAGTAGATTGTATAGTGTTTGAAATTAAAGTTCAAATAATATAAACCCACTTGCGCCAACTGAAAAACAAGTGAATACCGTATGTACTTGAGTACAAGCCGACCCGAATATAAGCCGAGGCACCTAATTTTACCACAAAAAAACGTATTGACGAGTATAAGCCTAGGGTGGGAATGCAGCAGCTACTGGACCCAACTGGACCACCAAAAGACCTTAAACAGGGGTTGCAGACATGGTGCAGGGGCTGCGGGCATGGTGCAGGGGCTGCGGGCATGGTGCAGGGGCTGCGGGCATGGTGCAGGGGCTGCGGGCATGGTGCAGGGGCTGCGGACATGGTGCAGGGGATGGTTCAGGCATGGTGCAAGGGGATGGTTCAGGCATGGTACAGGGGATTGCAATGAATAAGCACAAGGTGTGAAACGCGTCTGCTGTCCAGTTTGTCTTGTGTTCCTGTCTGATGTTGTACCTTTGATTTGAAGAATAAAACTCAAGTTTCTAAGTTCCTGGGTCTGGAAGTGCCAATTTCTTTTCTACTTACATGGACTTCTCAGGTTGCGGACCTTGGTGAGCACCCATTCCTGCAGGACTGCCACAGTTGCTTGGGATCCATCCGGCTCAGCTGGCTGCTTTCAGAGCAGCGATTTGTTTCTTTTTGGCAGGAGATGGTTCAGGCATGGCGCAGGAGATGGTTCAGGCATGGCGCAGGAGATGGTTCAGGCATGGCGCAGGAGATGGTTCAGGCATGGCGCAGGGGATGGTTCAGGCATGGCGCAGGGGATGGTTCAGGCATGGCGCAGGGGATGGTTCAGGCATGGCGCAGGGGATGGTTCAGGCATGGCGCAGGGGATGGTTCAGGCATGGCGCAGGGGATGGTACAGGAGATGGTTCAGGCATGGCACAGGAAATAGTACAGGCAGGCTTCGGTCCCCCTTCCTCGGTAGGTCAGAGCTCCAAAAATGGATGCAGGAGATGGAAAACAAAAGCGGAGAGCAGGCTCCACATGTCGTAAAATTGTAAATAGCCTTTAATTCCAAGCCCATAGTAGAGGCTAAAAACATATTTAAAAAATCTCTCCTGTGCAGGCTTCTGCGCTGTACAGTGGGAGCGATGTAAGCCGAACTCGCAGAGAAATGGCGTGCATTTCCCCTACAGCATAATACATCACAGCATGCTTTCCAGCTTGACCTACAAAATTAAAGTGTGTACTTTTTTTTTTTTTTTTTCATATATTCAAATAAAGAGGACATACATATGCATTTTTTTCTACCTTGCAGGTGGAACTAGCCTCCATTTTCACACTTTTCTTTAATTTACCTGGTGAATCTTAGAGCGGCTGCTCCTGTGTGGTCCCGCTGCACATTGGGCAAAGCCCAGCTAACCCGTGGGTTAGCTGTGCTTTCTCATATACTTCGTTGCGGTCTTGTGGTCCTGTGGTTTTTGTGTGGTTTCACTAAGTGCACCAAAGATGCAGTATGCAGGAGTTTTGTTGCTCTTTCTGAAACCACACCAAAAATGCAGGAGCTCCTAGAAAGCTGTGTTCATGCGGGTAGCTGTGTTTTAGCAAAAGCACAGTGGGGTAGTTTTAAGCCACCCTCAGTTCACTATAGAACGTGTTGAGGTAAACTCATGATCTATGCACATTTCCCACACTGCATTCAGATGCACTGCCCTTGCGATCTGCAGCGAGTGTCAATGCAATGTTAGGACACCCCAAACACAGGTCCCAAACACAATGTGTTTGCCTGCACCCAGATTGCATGGTAAAAAAGTGATCCGGTTGCGGTGTTTCCAAAAGTAGTGCATGCAATACTTTGGTGCGATGTGGTGCAATTTGAGCCCATTTAAAACGAATAGGCTTAAATCGCACCCAACTGAATTGAGTGCGGTGCACATTCCTGTGAGATTCATAGTGTGCACCCAGCCTTAGTTTAAAAAAAAAGTGTGTAGAAACTTGTATCTTTCTTCTTACCCTTTTTCCTACTAATAGGTTCTGTGGAAATTCAATTAGATAGTCAGAAAGCAAACAGCTAACACTGTGCTATCTATTTAAAAAGTTGAAGATGCTTCCCAATAGTGTTGTACTATTGTATCAACAGAACACCGGCTCTTCCTTGTCATTTCATGCTTTTGATCAGGGCAGTGTGTGGCGCACACCCGGGCGGCAGCATTCAGAGCCCCGGTGGACACCCTATAGATCATGATCGCCTCGGTGATCAGTAGGGCGCACTCACCTGCAGGCAGTGGGACACCCCAACATGGTAGACCCCGACATGGTATACCCTGAGGCAGCTGCAGCCTGCAAAGGACAGGTTCCACAGTGGCTGTATGCAGCACACAGTGCCCTGATCAATGGGATGACATGACAAGGAAGAGCTGGTGTTCGTCGGATACTGCAGTGTGCAGTGTTGACGTCACACCAGCTGATTGGCACAGATCAGCTAAAGTGACATTAGTATTGCGTGTGCACAGATCGTCGGAGGCATTATCTCATGATCTGCACTATTTAAAAGAACACCGGCAATTGGAGCTGTCAAAAAAAAAAAGTAGCTGGGCTATGTTTTTTAACAACATTGCTCAACCGCTGAAACAGAAAGATAAGAAGAAACATTGTTTCTTTTTTGTATCTTTCTGTTCATCTACAGTTTAAAAGGATGAACTTTGATCTGCAGATGAAGTTAAAAAAAAAATACATTGGTAAATGTTTGTAGGTTACCCCCTTATTAACCATTAATTTACTGTAATCAGCCTTAATTAACTCCTTACTCTCCTCCATTTCATTTTTTTCTTGCTGATCTTTTTTTTTTCACTTCTAGATTATAAACTATTAATAATTAACTTTTTTTTTGTTTGCTTGGTTTATTTTTTTTTTACACCCTTTAACTTATATATTTACATGTTTCTTATTAAAAACCACTCAAAATTAAGAAAAAACAATATAAAAGTATCGGCACTTATAAAAAGGTATTGGTGCATCCCTACTTTCAGACACTTTTTTTAATGGATTTCACATTCAAAAATCAAATTTAAGAGCTTTTAAGCTGAGTTAGCACAAATTGTGACTGCTAATGATACTTGACACACAGCAGGATATTGGGCAGATATAATTTGCCATAAGATCTGCTGAAATCATACGTCCCAGAGAAGAGAAATCCTGAAATGCCAGCCCTGACCTGCATCTGGCATGTTAGCTGTAGAGCTCTGACCACTTTCCTTTGGCACTGAACCTAGCAGAGATCAACTGTTCCACAAATCAGCATGTTGTTCATATTGTTCTTTTTTGTCCGGGGCCAGTATTCGACTAGCACTGGTGAGTCAAGGACTTGTTTATATTGTGTGGTAGTTTGAGCAAGCGGCGTGGTTTGCTATGTATGTGTAATAGAGAGGAAGCGTAACGGAAGTTTTATGTTTTATTGGGCACGTGATTCCAAATGCATTTTTGGCTACATTTTTACAGCTAATTCAGAAAGCATGCAAGAGCAATTAGTCTATTTGTGTACTCTGCATAATCACATATTTAGAGTTGTTATGAGTAGACTTTCCCAGCCTTGGTTTTCTGACCAGTTGACTGTACAAAGTGCCCTGTTCTTAGATCATGTATACTGTATTTGTTTTATAATATTTTCCCTGTTTTAGGAAAGTGAGGTTGGGTTTCATATACCTTGTCAGAGGCCGGAGAGGGCTCCCCTTGTGGCTAAGTGTAATGCACCCCTAAATGTAGTAACAGGAGATGCTACACCCAAAGAAGAATGGGTTGTCGGCTGTGTTATGCTGATGTGCTGAGATGTTCACGGGATGATCGTTGGGTGAGCAGGATGCGCTGCAGGGCAGGAGTACTTCAAAAGTACCAAGCGATACTTGGCAGAAGGAAGAGCCAGGAGCCAAGTCAGGAGCCAGGCCAGTAGTCATACACGGGAGTTCAGCCAGGATCAGAAGCAAGTAGCAGAATAAGGAGCAAGCCGGGGTCATATATGGGAGATCAACCAGGGTCAGAAGCAAGTAGCCGAATCAGGAGAAAGCTGAGGTCATACACGGGAGTTCAGCTAGGATCAGAAGCAAGTAGTAGAATCGGTAGCAAGCTGGGGTCATACAGGGGAGTTCAGCCAGGAGCAGTAGCAAGTACCAGCATAAGGAGCAAGCCGGAGTCATACACAGGAGTTCAGCCATAAGCAAGTAGCAGAAAAAGGAGCAAGCCGGGGTCATATAGGGGAGTTCTGCCAAGAGCAGAAGCAAGTAGCAGAATAAGGAGCAAGCCAGAGTCATACAATGGGAGTTCAGCCAGGAGCAGAAGCAAGTAGCAGAATCTGGAGCAAGCCGGGGTCATACACGGGAGATCAGCCAGAAGCAAGTAGCAGAAAAAGGAGCAAGCCGGGGTCATATAGGGGAGTTCGGCCAAGAGCAGAAGCAAGTAGCAGAATCCGGAGCAAGCCGGAGTCATACACGGGAGATCAGCCAGCAGCAAGTAGCAGAAAAAGGAGCAAGCTGGGGTCATATAGGGGAGTTCGGCCAAGAGCAGAAGCAAGTAGCAGAATCGGGAGCAAGCCGGAGTCCTACACGGGTGATCAGCCAGGATCAGAAGCAAGTAGCAGAATAAGGAGCAAGCCAGAGTCGTACAATGGGAGTTCAGCCAGGAGCAGAAGCAAGTAGCAGAATAAGGAGCAAGCCAGAGTCATACAATGGGAGTTCAGCCAGGAGCAGAAGAAAGTAGCAGAATCTGGAACAAGCCAGGGGTCATACATGGGAGTTCAGCCAGGAGCAGAAACAAGTACCAGCATAAGGAGCAAGCCAGAGTCATACACAGGAGATCAGCCAGGAGCAGAAGCAAGTAACATCATCAGGAGAAGTCCAGGGTCATACATGGGAGTTCAGCCAGGAGCAGAATGAACTAGCAGAATTAGGAGCAAGCTGGGGTCATACAGGGGAGTTCAGCCAGGAGCAGAATCAACTAGCAGAATTAGGAGCAAGCCGAGGTCCTACAGGAAAGTTCAGCCAGGAGCAGAAGTAAGCCAGGTCATACACAGGAGATCAGGCAGCAGCGAAATTAAGGAGAGTAGGCCAAGGTCGTACACGGATAATCAGGCAAGCAGAGTCAGTAGAACAAGTCAAGGGTCAAAGCCGGGGTTGGCAAGAAGACCGGTCAAAGGCAAGCCAGGTCTGTAACAGGAAATTCAATAACAACATAATCAGGAACACAGGATCATCCAGCAACTTGTGGATCAGACTCCTGAGTGCCTGCAAACATTTCTGCGGCCCTGTTGATTATTGGCAGACGTGCCAGTTCTTCTGTGAACAATCCTCTGACATTGGGTTTGCTTTCATTGGCAAGGTGGTTGTAGCCATATAAATACATTTGTAGAGAAAAAGAAAGTGGTGTACCCTGTGTAAATAAAGGTCTCATTCACATGTATTCCTCCCTGTGTAGGCAATCCAGTTCGTCTATTGGGAGCAGCGGCCCCACGGACACAGCCGCTGCTCTGTTTAAGAGCTCAGAGGGTGCACGGCCCATCTGCAGATTGAGGGTGTGGCAAGTCCTCCCCCAGGATTCTTTTCACCCCCACCATTTAGTGGAGCAGCACAATTCCAGAAATGTAACCTCTTGGCACCGGCTGCCATCTGCGCTTTAAGGAGTTTGCTATGCCGGGAGGCGGGTTGGGGGTTATGGCCATCTGACTGCCGTTATTGGCTTTCATGGTGGTCACATGATCAGAAAACTCGCGCTCACAAGCCGCAATAAGGAGTTTTCCCGTTGGCTGCTAGTCACTGTGCCAGAAATGCGCAGGGTGCATGCTCTCAGCACAGCGGTGTTGGTACTATTGCATGCAAATATGCAGCCGCTCAGCACCAAGGCCTGGCCACCAAGAGGCGTGTGCTTGGCGCCAAGAGGTTATATTTGATAATGATCCAACCAGTGCTGGGACAAGGTCATCTTATGCCCAGGGCGAAGATGCCAAAAGGCGCCCCCCCCCCTCCAAATGTATGAGCATTGTGTGTCAACAAAAATACCCTCACCTCCAAAAAAAAATCCAGAACGAATATTCACACTTGCCTCCTAAGCATAAATTCTCTTTGCAAGCCGAAATTCTTCCCAAACAAAAATTCACCCTCTTCCAGTACAAATCTCTCTCCCAGCTCAAATCATGTTTCTCCCCAAATCCCCCCTCCTAGCTCAAATCTTCTACCCCTCAACATTTCCCTTTTAAGCATAAATCCTCTACCCCCTCCAAATTCCCTTCTCCCAGCAAAAATAACCCCACAAATTTCCCCTTCCAGCACAAATCCCCCAATCAACCCTACTAGCAACCCCCCCAATTCTCCTAACTCAAATCACCCCCCCCCCCAAATCACACCTTCTAACAAAAATCTCCAGAATTTCTACTGCACCCAGGGCAGCCGCTCCCTCCTGCCCACCCCTTGTCCCGGCCCTGGACCCAGCAACTGGAGCTAAATTCCAGTATTCCCACTTATGGTGATTATTTGTTCCCACCGAATGCATAGGCTCAGCTCCTCCTCCTCTCCTCACCCCCTCCTTTTGGCAGGCACAGCTCCTCCTCCCAGGCCTCTCCCTCCGCCCTCTGAGGGTACTTGCAGGGTGCAGCGTGCGTGACTCAGAAAAATGTCGCACTCACTGTGCTTTATTTACTTGTCCATAATAGAAATTTCAAAGATGTAAGCAATCCGGTAATGACCCAACAACTGAAGCATAATTACAATAATGCCGGGTCAATTCTGGCAAGTTCCCAGCTATGCTGATTCCTAGAGGTTTTAAAAGTAATCGGTAAGGCTCCATTTACACTTTTGTGGCTTTTTATGTGCCTTTAGGCACAAGTCGCATGACATGTCGCAGCCCATGTATTTCAATGGAAGCCGTTCAAATCTATGCATCTTAAAGTCACACTTTTTTGATGTGACTTTCTTGGTGCTTGAGTGCCATTGACTAAGATGCAACTTATGAGAGTTTACATTGCAATGTTCTCAATGCAACAGTCAAAGCCAAAGTAAACAGCCAAAGTTGCATCCAAGTGGCACCCACACAAAGTTGCTGTGTAAAGTCACAATGGAAATCACACGACTTTGGAGTCGCACAAGTGTGAATGGAGCCTCAATGTATATTTTTCTAAAGCACATAAATAGGAAGGTACAAGAAACGTAAATGGCATAGAAAATTCTTTTTTGGTGCCCACCTCTATTTTTAAATACATACACATGAAAAGATAGTTATATCATTGACTTGTCCCTATCAGGATATTGTGGAGCCGCAGATGTACAAAGCTGTGCAACTCAGTAGGTATCCTAAATTAGCATACACCATTGAGCTGATATCGTTACCTGTAAGTTTTACTACTTATTTACGATACTTATGAGATGGAATTATACAGCTTTGTAGATTACAATTTATAATACACCATTTTACTGAATGGACTTGTTATCGGAACTCCTGTCATTTGTGCACATTGTTGGCTCTTGGATATCTGATAAGGACAAGTGAGTAATCTGCCTGTCTTATTATATGTGGTCTATATATGTGTCATCGCCCTTTAAAAAAAAATCCCATATGGTGTCACAGAGGTGTCTTCTGCCCCGCTTCAAATCACCCCCCCCCACAGTAGTATCCACTTCCATCCCCCCACAGCTGTGTCCTCTGACCCCTTTTACATCATCCCTCCCTCCGTAATATACTCTGCCATCCACACACACACGGAAGTGTCCTCTGACCCCCCCCCTCAAAAAAAATGTCATGTGACCTCTCCCAAAGCGGGGTCCTCTGCACCCCATAAACACAGTAGTAACCTCTCCTCCCCCTCTGTAGTGCCCCCCTCCCATAGTGTCCTCTTCAAACCGCTCCCCCTCCCTCACACACAACAGTGTCTTCTGCCACCCCATAAAAGAGGCCCCAGCACCAACCCCCCCTCTCCACAGTTGTGTCCTCTGCCACCCCATAGCAGTGTCCTCAGCCACCCCCCCTCCACAGTAGTGTTTTTTTCCCCCCTGTAGTGTCCCCCCCACCCCCCTTAAAGCAGTGTCCTCTGCAAACCCCCCCCCCCCCCCAAAGTAGTGTCCTCTGCCACCTCATAGCAGTGTCCCCTGCCACCCCCCCCCACAGTAATGTCCTCCACCACCCCATAGCAGTGTCCTCAGCCACTCCCCCCCTCCACAGTAGATTTTTTGCCCCCCCCCTTTAGTGTCTCCCCCACCCCCAAAATCAGTGTCCTGCAAACTCCCTCCCCCACCCCCAAAGTAGTGTCCTCTGCCACCTCATAGCAGTGTCCTCAGCCACCCCACCACAGTAGCGTCTTCTGCCCCCCCCCCATGGCAGTGTCCCCAGCACCAACCCCCCCCCCCCTACAGTGGTGTTCTCTGCCCCCCACCCTTATTGCAGTGTCTTTTGCCACTCCCCCCCCCCCCATAGTAGCATTCTCTCCTCTGCCCCTCTGCTTCTTCCCCCAGTAGTGTTCTCCACCCCTCTATAGCTGTTTTCTCTGTCGCTCCCAAAGAAGTGTTCACAGCTATAGGTAGCTCTCTCCTACCTTATGGGCCATACACACTATACAATTGTCTTTAGATTTTTTCCTTTAGATTTACCAAAACCATATAATATTAGGTCAAATCTAAACACTTTCAATTTGTATGCAATCAGGCAGGACCTTTTACTACATAGTTGAAGGTAAATCTAAAGGAAATCTAATAAAAGTTGTATGGTGTGTATCCAGCTTTTCAGTGGCTGTACATCAGAGGAGTGCAAGGCAGCACAGTGCTGGGTGGAGGGTGGGACCGGGAGCTGCTTTAGGTAACTTTTTATGTCAACAAGCTGATGATTGGTTGCATCTGCCACATGCTAAACCCAACCCCCTCCCCCCACCCCTCCATCCAGCACGGTTTTGCCTCTTACCCCGCTTTGCTAGTGAAGGGGGAGCGGAGACTGGGGGAAGCATCAGCACAGCCCTCATCTGGATCTACCTGACCGCTTCTCGCAATCGGCAGTTAGATCGCGATCGATGGGTTGCTGACCTTAACCCTAATGCAATAGTCTGCGCACACTGGATGTGATACAGTCAAAGGGATCAATAAAACAGATAAAAGTTGACGCTCTCGCAGGTCTTGAAGAAGGAGAATGGGATTAAAAGTAACAATTTATCATGCCAACTTTTCTATGGGGTTCAACTCCACTTTCTCAAGGCAGCTAGTGTGCAAGCATATCTACGGACATATCGCATGGTCCTCCCACCATGTAATGGCAGCATTGGTATTCAGGTATACAGGTGTATCTCCTAAAATTTGAATACCATCAAAAAGTTTTTATTTCTGGAATTCAATTCAAAAAGTGAAACTCTTATATATTATAAAGATGCATTACACACAGGGTGATATCTTTATTTGATGATTATGGCTTACAGCTTGTGAAAACCCAAAATTTGGGAAAAAAACAGCAGATGATATGACTCCCGAAATCATCACAGATTGTAGAAAATTTTGTATTTCATTGGGAAATAAAAGTCCCAGAGTCTGGAGGAAGAGTGGAGAGGCACAGAATCCAAGTTGCATGAGGTCCAGTGTGAGGTTTTCACATTCCGTGATGATTTGGGGAGCCATGTCATCTGCTGGTGTTGGTCCACTGTGTTTTATCAAGTCCAAAGTCATCGCAGCCCTCTACCAGGAACACTGTTCTCCAACAAAGAAGCGGCTAAGAGGGCCCAGCGTGTCACGTGACTGGCCTGAAAACCTTTGGAACACACAAGTATAGCATAAGAAAGAGAGAAAAAATGGGACATATTTCTGGGGGGGACAATATTTCCTGTCAATTTGTTGAAACAATGTTGTGTTCTTGGATAAGAGGCCGTGGATAGGTGTCACTCTAAGGTTTCTTGCAGTCCAAAGGCCATGGACTATTTATGAAGGTCAAAGTTTTTATATTTGGCTTTTCATTTTCTTAGAAACGATTGATTCCATCGGTTTTGCTTATTTATAAACTTTAATATTTTCTGTTTTTTCTTCTATTTTATTCATCTTCTAATAGATGGTTGTAGAACTGATAATTGCAAAAACCACAAGAAAGGTTGTTATAGTAGGGTGGACATTTTGTTTAAATTCCAAAAGTTCTGTTTTTGTCCCGACACAGGCCTGATAACTCGAATTAAAGGAAGCTGGTGCTGGGAGAACGCTGTAGGCTGCCAATTCTGTGTCTTTAATACATTGAGTAATTGATTTAAACAAGAATGAAGCATCTAGTGCAGCCATACTCAACCAGGGTTCTTCCAGAGGTTGCTAGGGGTTCCTGGAGCTGTGACTGTGGGACCTCCCCATGTGATGGTGGCTGGATAGTTCTGGGGCTGACAACCACCTTGCAGAGCCAGTGGCAGGAGCCCAATAATTTTAGCTGCCTGAAAGCATGGCATTCTGGCCACCACTATAAATTGACATGATTCCCACTGACCACCAATGTAAGGGGCTTTATTCCCACTAACTCCAGGGGAATTAATTTTAGCAGGGGTTTCCCGGGATATGGAATTTATTTTAAGGGTTCCTCTAAAGCGACATGAAAACCAAAGTTACAGGTGTCAGCCTTCATTCTTATAATGCAAAAATAGTTGGCTAGGCTATTGCCTGAAAAAAAGTTTCATAAACTAATTTTAGACCAACCCAATAACCTTAGATTTTAGTATAAGAAAATATATTCAAATGCAATCCTGTTGCAAGGATCATTTTTTTTTTTTCACTTTTGAATGTTTGTGCACTTCGTATAGAAGATGTTTGTTATTAAATGGTCTGTTTAGACCCACTTTGGACTTGAGTCTATAGCATCCATTTGAGATGCTTCAGAATTCATTGACCAGTGCATTTAGACCTATGGTTGGCTTCCATCAGAACTGCATTAGAGCTGCTTCAAGTGGGTTTTGCATTTTTGTAGATTTTTCTGAAAAGCAAAAAAAGCCGATTGAAGCAGGCCTTAAACAAATTAAACTGGCCTTGTGAAGTGTAGGTTATTAGTATCTAATGTTTATTGGAATTAAAATCTGAATGATATTAAAAAAATTTGACTGATCATGATGATCACCAGACCAGAATAGGAAAAATAAATCACCAATGTCAACCACCAACATGTCAATAGTTGCTGCCTTTCTGGCACCACCCCCTTTCATAAGAACCTTACCGTCCATGTACCACTGATTTAAATCAAGGCCTAACATAAGAACACAATCAACATGCACCCCCTCTTCAGAATGATGTCTGGGGCATGAATGTGTTCTGGGTGCATTCCTGGCTTTCACGTTGACACCTGCACCAACTCTGATGCTGTCCAGTCCCAGGAAACCCGTAAACAGATTTGAGTGACATGAACATCACCCCCCGTTCTCGCAAGGACACAACCACTCCCAGTAAGAAACCTGTCCCAATAGTGCATGAGCACACGGTCTACATTGGTGGTTCCCAACCTCAAGTACCCTCAAGAGGCCATGTTTTGGGAATTTCCATACAATAAAATAGCTGTCCTAAATACTAAGCCATCAACCTGGATCTAAAGCATCCATGCAAGGTGAAGGAAATCCTGAAAACACGACCTTCACTTGAGGACTGAGGTTGGGAACTGTTGGTCTACATTAGTGCTCTTGTTGCCACTGGTCTACATGATGGTGCTCTTTTTGCCACTGGTCTACACGATAGTACTCTTTTTGCCACTGGTGTACACGGTAGTGCTCTTTTTGCCACTGGTCTACACGAGAGTGCTTGTGTTGCCACTGGTCTACACGAGAGTGCTTGTGTTGCCACTGGTCTACACGATAGTGCTCGTGTTGCCACTGGTCTACACGAGAGTGCTCGTGTTGCCACTGGTCTACACGATGGTGCTTGTGTTGCCACTGGTTTACACGATGGTGCTCGTGTTGCCACTGGTCTACACGTTGGTGCTCGTGTTGCCAATGGTCTACACGATGGTGCTCGTGTTGCCACTGGTCTTGCACGATGGTGCTCGTGTTGCCACTGGTCTTGCACGATGGTGCTCGTGTTGCCACTGGTCTTGCACGATGGTGCTCGTGTTGCCACTGGTCTTGCACGATGGTGCTCGTGTTGCCACTGGTCTTGCACGATGGTGCTCGTGTTGCCACTGGTCTTGCACGATGGTGCTCGTGTTGCCACTGGTCTTGCACGATGGTGCTCGTGTTGCCACTGGTCTTGCACGATGGTGCTCGTGTTGCCACTGGTCTAACACGATGGTGCTCGTGTTGCCACTGGTCTACACGATGGTGCTCGTGTTGCCACTGGTCTACACGATGG
>NC_138771.1:36982633-37005133 GCF_965119305.1 Pelophylax lessonae | reverse complement strand
TGCACTTTTTCCACTTTTAACCAGAATCTGTGTGTGTATGTATGTATGTGTGTGTGTATATATATATATATTTATATATATAGCCCTATGTGCTTTCATATCTGTCTTATCTATAATACACTCTTCAAATGTGCTTTAAAATGATTGGATTTCCCTTTTATGAAGAAGAAAATAATGACGTCATGCTGTTGGGCCGGTATAATCATGCTATCTGGGAAATTATTTCTATGGCTGAATTTTATTCCCAGTCCGGCCCTGTCCATGGGTCCTCCTCTAGACCCCGCGCTTTCTGCTTCGTAGCTTCTTTTATAGCCGCAGCACAAGGTAAGGGGGGTGCATTGTGATGTAAGGGAGGGTGGAGGTCTCTTGACTTCTGATGGTTGGGGGGCTTGCTCTGGACAACTAGTCTTACAGCTACAACCGTCCCTTTGAGGGTAACCATAACACTTAGTCGAGTTTGACACCCCTGACCTAGACCTAAATGAGCATTTAACCCTTGCAGTGCGGGGGCAGCCACATTGCAAGGGGATATTTTCAGTTTCTATTGGGTTGGGTCTTAAAGCATAACTCCACTTTTGTTGAGAAAAACACATGCCCCCCTCTGGGTGATCTCTGTACATTACAAGGATAATCACAAACTTTGTAGCAAATTCTTACCTTTTGTTGTTCTCAAGAAGCCCCTGTTTGTTCCTCTGTGCCGCTGTGCTGAGTGAGTCTAAAGCCCTCATTCACTTTGGAGTAATATTGTAATGCGATTGGGTCAAATCGCATGACAAGTCGCAGCCTATTGCCGGCAATGGCACCGTTCCAATCGGTGTGACACCGCCTTTGCAGCATCGCATCGATTTGCAAAAGTTGTTCCTGCACTACTTTTGGCGATTTCGGTGTGTAACTTCAATAGACATCTGTACATGAACCCGCACAGATGTTTTTCAAGTCAAACCCGAAGTTGCACTGAAATGCGGCTTTGAAATCGTGTGGTTTCCGATAAAGTTGCACGTTCAGTGTCAATGAGGGCTCATGGGAGGGGTTTCATAATTTTATCAACCAGCTGCTGCAGAATCAGGGCTCTAATGAGAAAAGTTGCTGGGTCTGTTTCCCTTTAGACGTGTTCCTATTGGGAATATCTCACCAAAAATGACATTTTTGTTGCAAGGGATGCCAAAAATATGACTTGTATCTTAGTGCAGACTTCTGGGAAAATTGGGGAGCCAATCGCACAAGTTTCTGGGGGGCATTCTGTGTACAGAACACCTCCACATTGCCATATTGCATTGCATTTGATAGAAAACTACGCGTTGCAGATTAAAAAGGAAAGGTAATTTTTAATAACATTCAATTACAATATGACTTGAGTCGAAATTTTATACGCTATATTATTATTAATTTATTTTTTTTCATTTGCGCTTTTTTTTCCCCCCACGAAAGTGAACTTGCCCTTTAACCACTTAAGGACCGCCCACCGTGTATTTACGTCGCTAATTTGATTTTAAATACCAAGGTTATGATAGCAGATAGCTGCCATAACCCCGGAATTTTTTTAAATGGCGGGCGGTCTGCTTTCATATAAACGTGGTCCCAGTGGCAGATTTGCCGCGGGATCACTTTTATGGGCAGCGGGAGAGGTGCCCCCCCCCCCCCTCTTCGCCGCTTCCCGGTCGTTTTCCCTGCTTACCGGAGCCGTCGGTAGTGGGGAAAACCATCCGGTCCCCTCTCCTCCTAGGCAGGAAGTCAAGTGAGGGCAAGCTGGCCTCCACTCCACTCTATGGCCTTGGAGGATCTGAGCAACATCATATGTCCCTTCCCAACGGCCTTTAAGGGGCCCATTTTTTTTTTCATTATGAAAAAAATTCCTTTTTTTTTTTTTTGCTTTTTAGTGTAGATGGGAGATCTTTTTGACTCCAGATCTCGCATTAAAGAGGACCTGTCCTGCTTATTTCTATTACAAGTGATGTATACATTCCTTGTAATAGGAATAAAAGTGATTAAAACATTTTTTTTTTTAAAGGGACAGTGTAAAAATAAAAAATAAGTTGAACCACATATGCAAACCGTGTTCAAACCACACATGTGAGGTATCGATCACTGCAATCATTCGAGCGAGAGCAATAATTCTAGCCCTAGATCTCCTCTTTAACTCTAAACTGGTAACTTGTAAAAAATGTGTCGTCTATGGAAATTTCTAACCACCAATATTTGTCGCCATTCCACGAGCGTGTGCAGTTTTGAAGCATGACATGTTAGGTATTCCTTTACATTATCTTTCACATTATAGAAAAAAATTGGGGAAACTTTACTGCTTTCTTATTTTTTAATTCAAAAAAGTGTATTTTTTCCCAAAAAATTGCGTTTGTAAGACCGCTGCACGAATACCGTGTGGTATAAAAGATTGCAATGATCTCCATTTTGTTCTCCAGGGTCTCTGCTAAAAAAATATATATAATGTTTGGGGGTTCTAAGTAATTTTCTAGCAAAAAATACTGATTTTAACTTGTAAACAACAAGTGTCAGAAATAGGCCTTATAGTTTACCACTTCAATACTGGGCACTTTGACCCCCTTCCTGCCCAGGCCAATTTTCAGCTTTTAGCGCTGTTGCAATTTGAATAACAATTGCGCAGTCATGCAACACTGTACCTACACCAAATTTGTCATTTTTTTTCCACAAATAGAGCTTTCCTTTGGTGCTATTTGTTTAGCAAAAAAAAAAAAAAAAAAAACCTTGCGGTACACAAAGACCAAAAACTTTGAAAAAAAAAAGTTTGAAAAAAATAAAAAATTTTTTTGTTTGTTATAAAATTTTGTAAATATGTTTTGATACGTTTTTTCCTGCACTGATGAGCACTGATGAGGCCACACTGATGGGCACTGATGGCAATGCTGGGCACTGGTGGGTGGCACTGATAGATGGCAATGACGGGCAGCACTGATGAGGGTACTGGCAGGCTCCCTGAGCACTGATTGGCATCCCTGGTGGCCATGGATGGGAAATCCCTGGTGGCTCTCTAGTAGCATCCCCCATGGGTTTGCACTGGTAATCATTGCGCTGATTACCAGCACAGACCCCCCCCCCCCCCCGTAAGGAGAGCCGCTGATTGGCTATCCTCTACTTGCGAGCTGAGGAAAGCCGATCAACGGCACTTCCTATTTACTATGTAACCAGCTGTGATTGGACACAGCTGATCATATGGTAAAGAGTCTACATCATAGGCTCTTTACCGGGATCCGAGATGCGGTGAGTCAGAGTGACAAACCAAATCACCGATCGCCGCCCTGCGCTCCCCCCGAGGGCGCGCAGAGCGGTCAATCCTGCTGGACGTCATATGACAGCCAGTCAGGATAGTGCAACCACTTTGCTGCCGTAATTTTGCTATATGGTGGGAGGCAAGTGGTTAAAGGGTAACTCCACTCTCGTGGGGAAAAAAAATTGCAAATAAAGCAAAAATATAGCGTATACAATTGTGACACAAATCATATTGTAATTGAATGTTATTAAAAATTACCTTTCCTTTTCAGTCTGCAGCTGTTGTAATTTTCTGTAAAATGCAGTGCAATATGGCTACCTGGAGCTGTTCTGTACACAGAATGTATACTGACCACACCCCAGAAACATCATTTCCTGCTTGTGTGATTGGCTCCCCAATTTTCTCAGAAGCCTGCACTAAGATACAAGTCAGATTTCTGCCATCCCCTGCAGTAAGAATGTCATTTTTGGTGAGATACTCCCAATAGGAACACATCTAAAGGGATGCAGGCCCAGCAGCTTTCCTCATTAGAGCCCTGCAGCTGCCATAGCTGATAATTATGAAACCACTCCCATTAGACCCACTCAGCACAGAGGAACAAACAGGGATTACTTCAGAATAACAAAGAGTTAGGGCTCTGCAACAAAGTTTGCTAAAATCCTTGTAATGTACAGAGATCACCCAGAGGGGAATGTTTTCTCAACAAAAGTGGAGTTACGCTTTAAATGGTTAACTTACCCCATATACTTTAGTATGCTGAGAAATAACACCACTCAGGCTAGTCAAAGTCCATGGTGGGTGCTGAACTTCGGCTCCACCAGGAGAAGCATAAAAGAAGAAATGGTTGCATACCACCACAGAATCCAATGAAGAAAAGTTATTTTATTCACATAAGGGGTACAGGGTACAGCAGGGTAGGAAACCCTACCCTTTCCTACCCTGCTGTACCTTGTACCACTTATGTGAATGAAGGAACATTTCTTCATTTGATTCTGGGTTGTATAAAAAAGGGGATTCACTCCAGAAATAAAGAGATTATTCTCCCACTCTACAAGACTCTGGTCCGGCCACATCTGGAGTATGCTGTCCAGTTCTGGGCACCGGTCCTCAGGAAGGATGTGCTGGAACTGGAAAGAGTCCAGAGAAGGGCAACAAAAATAATTAGGGGAATGGAGGACATCAGCTATGAGGAAAGACTACAAGCACTGAACTTATTCTCTCTGGAGAAGAGACGAATGAGGGGGGATATGATATCAATGTACAAATACTGTACTGGTGACTCGAGCATAAGGAACAAATTATTCAGAGAAAGGAATACAATAAGACACGTGGCCACTCACTAAAACTAGAGGAAAGGCGGTTTAACCTTAAGGTGCGTAAGGGGTTCTTTACTGTAAGAGCGGTAAGGATGTGGAATTCTCTTCCACAAGCAGTGGTATCAGCAGGGAGCATTGATAGTTTCAAAAAACTATTAGATGGACACCTTAAAGACCACAACATACAGGGGTATACAATGTACGGTTAACAGCAAACACACACATCATAGGTTGAACTGGATGGACTGATGTCTTTTTTCAACCTCACTAACTATGTAACTATATAACTTATGTGGTGGCGTGCGACCATTTTCTTCTTTTATGTTGTTATTCCAATCCCTACACATGGAAATTAAGCAGTTTTAGTAGTTGCACTGAAAATGTTAACAGAAGGTATCTGGATGGAGATCTAATGTAACATATTTCAGTTTTGCATTCTTGATTTACATTATGTGTGTATAATACAGAACAATACAGTCTGCATGGCTTGATCTTTGAATTAATTTGTTTACCTTCAATGGGAATGGAGACAATGGCTTTAAATGATACTGACCCCAGTGTTGATACATTGACAGAACCGGCTTGGTTGATTATCTGTCCACAGATGCAATCAATAGGCGAGGCTCTTGGTACACCAGGAAGCCGTCCATTAAGCAATCGGGTGAACAGGATGTGTATTGTTCTTCACTCACATGCCTTAGGTCTGTTGGGTTTGGCTGTTTGCAAACTATTTGAAAGGGTTCTGAGCAAACTATACAATGCAGACTTTGGTCCAACTGAAACCTGACGATACAGAGCCCGGGCCAAGAGCCGGCATTCTGCAAATCAACACCAATTTTGTTTTGCCTCTATATAACTGAAGCATTGAACTTTCCCATATACAGTGCCTTGAAAAAGTATTCATACCCCCTTTAAATTTTCCACATTTTGTCACGTTGCAATCAAAAGCGTAAATTTATTTTATTGGTATTTAATGTGATAGACCAACAAAAAGTGGTACATAATTGCGAAGTGGAAGGAAAATGAGAAATAGGTTTTCAAAACTTTTTTACAAATAAATATGTGAAAAGTATGGGGTGCATTTGTATTCACCCCCCTGAGTCAATACTTTGTAGAATCGCCTTTCACTGCAATTACAGCTGCAAGTCTTTTTGGGGATGTCTCTACCAGCTTTGCACAGCTAGAGAATGAAATTTTTGCCCATTCTTCTTTGCTAAATAGCTCAAGCTCTGTCAGATTGGATGGAGATCAGATTCTCAATTGGATTTAGGTCTGGACTGATTGGGCCATTCTAACACATGAATATGCTTTGATGTAAACCATTCTATTGTAGCTCTGGCTGTATGTTTAAGGTCGTTGTCCTTCTGGAAGGTGAACCTCCGCCCCAGTCTCAAGTATTTTGCAGACCCTAAGGTCTCTTTCACCCGGCCGCTCCGGTTTTTTGCTCCGCTGCGGGACTTTTTTTTTTTTTTTCACGGAGCGGATGACACTTGTGTCATCCGCTCCGTATGTCCGCATATCATCCCATCCGTTTGCGGATGATATATGGACATAATGTAAGTCTATGGGCATTGCGGATGTCAGCGGATGACACCGCTGACATCCGATTTTCCTTCCTTTCCGTTTTTTGAACGGAGGAAAAAATAGGGTTCTGTTCCGTTCCAAAAAACGGAACAGAACTGAAAGGAAGAAAATCGGATGTCAGCGGATGGTATTCCGCTGACATCCGCAATGCCATTGACTTACATTATGTCCGTATATCATCCGCAAAAAAATAGGTGATTTGCGGACATACAGAGCGCACGTGTGAAAGGGCCCTATCAGGTTTTCTTCTAAGATTTCCCTGTATTTGGCTCCATCCATCTTCCCACCAACTCTTGGTTACAGCGTTCCTGTGCAACTTATATGCAGTTCCTAGTGTGAATGGGCCCTAAGGCAATGTTTATTTGCACATTAATCCACATTAATCTTCATGGCTCATGGCAGATGCGTGTCATTTACCTATAGGCTTCTCCTGGGATATATGACCTCATTTTGGCCTAGACCGGAAAGCAACTGAAAAAAGAAAAAGTTTATTTGCCCATCGTGCTATAGCTGATTTACTGCTAAAGCGTGGCTCTCTAATTCTGGGAGGCCTTCCCGAGAATGTGCTTCTCACTTGCCCCCCTGGAAGAGTCTGTGATCACTGTGTCCCTTGCACACAGTGGATCACAGATCGGGGTAAAGGGCCAAACGGAGTGGCTCTTTACCATGTGATCAGCTGTGTCCATTCACAGCTAGTCACATGTTATCAGTCTTGCTGGTTTTCGGCTCTCCTTTCCTCACACAGAGACAGCGTGTGAAGAAAGGAGAGCCGATCTGACTGGGCACAATGAATACAGCATTTATACTGATAATAAGGGCACTGATCGTCGGTGCCCCCTTGGCCGGTGCCAGTCGGTGCCCCCCTTGGCCGGTGCCAGTCGGTGCCCCCCTTGGCCGGTGCCAGTCGGTGCCCCCCTTGGCCGGTGCCAGTCGGTGCCCCCCTTGGCCGGTGCCAGTCGGTGCCCCCCTTGGCCAGTGCCAGTCGGTGCCCCCCTTGGCCAGTGCCAGTCGGTGCCCCCCTTGGCCAGTGCCAGTCGGTGCCCCCCTTGGCCAGTGCCAGTCGGTGCCCCCCCTTGGCCAGTGCCAGTCGGTGCCCCCCTTGGCCAGTGCCAGTCGGTGCCCCCCTTGGCCAGTGCCAGTCGGTGCCCCCCTTGGCCAGTGCCAGTCGGTGCCCCCCTTGGCCAGTGCCAGTCGGTGCAGCCTCGGCCAGCGCCAGTCAGTGAAAGTGCCCAGCATTGTGGTTAAAACAAGTAAATTCACTGCTCCAAAAAATTAAAGAAACACTTTTTAATCAGAGTACAGGCAGTCCCCGGGTTACAAACAAGATAGGGACTGTAGGTTTGTTCTTAAGTCGAATTTGTTTGTAAGCCGGAACAGGTACATTTATTAAGTGTAGCCACAGCCAAAAGAATCATTTTTAAGTTTTCTGGCTTGCATAACCCATTACCCAGTCCATATCAGTATAGATATCCAGCATGATATTTTTTCCCATTGATATTTGAAGTGTTCCTTTCATTTTTTGTGAGCAGTGTATAATATACAGTGCATCCGGAAATTATTCACAGTGCTTCACTTTTTCCACATTTGTTATGTTTGTTATGTTATTATGTTACATCCTTATTCCAAAATTGATTAAATTAATTATTTTCCTCAAAATTCTATAAACAATACCCCATAATAACAACTAGGTATGGGCAAACAGTTCAGTCCAAGCACGAGTTCGGGCCGTACACCCAAATTTGCTGGGTAGTCGCCTGCTGAACACCCTGCAATGCTGCGCCCTAAATGGGCAAGGCTTTACCCAATCGGGATGCAGTATAAGATGGTTGTTAAGGAGCAGGGCTGGGAAGCCAGCCGTGGCGTCCTTAATAATCGATGAGTAATCAGCTGTCAATGGGTTTCCCCGCTGACAGCTGAACAAAAAAAATTCCTTTACATGTAGTGCCAGGGGTCCCCTTAGTCGGCCTGTAAAATGGCGCATCTTTAGCATGCAATAAACATGCTGCAGCAAAAATGACATTTCTAAAGAAAAAAGGACGCGTTAAATCATATTTAAAATGGTTGCAATTGCCGCCTCCCGGCTATTAAAACATTTAGGAAAATCTTGGGATGTGTATGTCTCTGTACATTGCATCTTTCCATCGATCCTGACTAGTCTCCCAGTTCCGGACTCTGAAAAACATCCCCACAGCATGATGCTGCCACCACCATGCTTCACTGTAGGGATGGCATTGGACAGATGAGTGGAGCCTAGTTTCTTCCAGACATGACTCTTGCCATTTAGGCCAAAGACTTCAATCTTTGTTTCATCAGACCAGAGAATTTTGTTTCTCATGGCCTGAGAGTCCTTCAGGTGCCTTTTGGCAAACTCCAGGCGGGCTGTCATGTGCCTTTTTGCAGAGGAGTGTCTGGCCACTCTACCATACAGGCCTGATTGGTGGTGTACTGTAAGTGGTTGCTCTTCTTAGAGGTTCTCTGCTCTCAGCAGAGAAACGCTGGAGCTCTGTCAGAGTGATTGAGTTCTTGGTCACCTCCCTGACTAAGGCCTTTCTCCCCTGAACACTCATTCGGCCAGGCGGCCCACTCTAGGTAGAGTCCTGGTGGTTCCAAACTTGTTCCATTTATGAATGATGGAGGCCACTGTGCTCATTGGGACCTTCAATGCTGCAGACATTGTTCTGTACCCTTCCCCAGATCTGTGCCTCAATACAATCCTGTCTCAGAGGTCTGCAGATCATTCCCACAGACAACTCCTTGATTTGTGCTCTGACATGCACTGTTAACTGTGGGACCTTGTATAGACAGGTGTATGCCTTTCCAAATCATGTCCAATCAACTGAATTTGCCACAGGTGGACTCCAATCTAGTTGTAGAAACCTCTCAAGGAAGGAAGTGGAAACAGGATGCACCTGAGCTCAATTTTGAGTGTCATGGACAAGAATACTTATGTACATGTACTTTTTTTATTTTTATTTTATTTTTTTTATAAACTTGCAAAGATTTTAAACAAACTTTTCACGTTTTAATTTTGGGGGATTGATTTTTTTTTTTTTTGGTATTGGATTTAATCCATTTTGGAATAAAGCTGTAACCTAACAAAATGTGGAAAAAGTGAATACTTTCCGGATGCACTTTACCTTTCTCACTATTTATTAATGCTAACAGTATAAGGACTACAAATAGTTGATGTTGTTGAAGAGGTTTTGGCACAATAATAGGTCTGCATTGTACATGATGACGCGGAGGGAACTTCAGGGAGAGGAGGGCAGCACTGGAGTGGGGATGACTAGTCTAGGACAGTCAGGGATTCTCTACATCAGCAGGAATGTAAACTATCTTGCAGCTTGATGAATATAACTCTGAAGCCACTTAATCTTCTGAACAAATCGGCTGATCCCGTTTAGTCTGCAAAGTCTTGTGAATGAAGTCATTTGCTATTTACACTCGGCTCAAGCTAGAAAATGACTGCACAGTGACTGCAAATAGGACAATGTTCTGTAACAGAATGAAATGTTCTTATTGGTGTCACTGATAAAGGAGACAATAAATGCTGCCAGACCATATATGCTCGCTCAGCGCTGCCGCCATTCACATTATATTTTTTTCATTATATACAAGGCATTCTCCGATTGGACATGGTGGATGTCACCACCCTGCCTCTCCGTCTTGTCCAGTCAGAGAATGCCTTGCATCCAGTGTCCTAACCAGGGCCGGCCCTACCATGAATCCCGCTGGGTCCATTGGACCCAGGCAGAACTTTGAGAGGGGCGGCAAATTGATGGTCAAGATTATTCTTCCAGCAGTTTTGTGTGTCATCCGTTTGTGGCGCGTTACGGGCGGCATTTCCCCATCTCATACTGCCGCCCATAGTGCAAACTGATGAGTATGAGGAGGCGGAGGGTCTCCTCTGGGGAACGTCCCTCACATGATCGTGGTGTGCACAATGACGTCAGATATCAGCGCACTCCCATCTCACGCAGGGCAGGCTGGATCTTCTAGGAGTGACAGGCGGACTTAGGACAGCCGGTGGGTGTTTGGTGGACCAGTCCGGTGGTGAGTTTTGGAAGAAGATAACAGTATATATAATATTATCTAAATTTTATATTTATATAAAATGAAAATAATTGGATGTAGGGGCCATTTGGTGGGTGTTTATTTATATATATATATATATATATATATATATATATATATATATACATCTCTCTCTCTCTATCTATCTATCTATCTATCTATCTGTCTGTCTGTCTGTCTGTCTGTCTGTCTATGAGAGAGTTGTATATAATTATTTTTTTTTTGGAGGTGGGGGTAGCATTTTCGCTAATGTCACACAAGTGGGTGGGCTCGGGGCACAGTGCGCTGTACCCTGAGCCCACCTTTTTTGAAGCCAATTAGAGCCACAGACTCTAATAATGTGCTGTGCTTCAAAAAAAAAAAAAAAAAGAAAACCCCATTGAAATCTATGCGTCAGGCACCCCGTGTGGAGATTAGGGGGGTGGCACCTCTGAGCCCCTTATGAGCGGGCACCATTGCTCCCGAATCCTGTAAGCAAAGGTGAACCACTATAGGTAATCTAGTGTAAGAGGGGTGCTGATAGAGACCCTGATGTAAGGGGAGGGGGACTCTGATGAAAGGGAGGGGGGCTCCTAAGGCAAACTCTGATGTAAGAGGGACTCTGATGGTGACCCTAATATAATGGGGGTCCCGGCGGGGACCCTGATGTAAGGAGGCTTTGATAGGGACCCTGATGTGAGGAAGCTCTGATGGGGACCCTGATGTAAGGGGGCTCTGATGAGGACCCTGATGTAAGGCGGCTCTGATGGGGACCCTGATGTGAGGAGGCTCTGATGGGGACCCTGATGTAAGGGGGCTATGATGAGGACCCAGATGTAAGGGGGCAATGATGAGGACTCAGATGTAAGGCGGCTCTGATGGGGACCCTGATGTAAGGCAGCTCTGATGGGGACCCTGATGTTAGGGAGGGCTCTGATGGGGACCCTAATGTAAGGGGGGGGTTCTGATGGGGGCCCTAATGTAAGGGGGGCTCTGATGGGGACCCTGCTTTATAGGGCTTGGGATGAGAACCCTAATTTAAGGTGGCTCTGATGGGAATCCTGATGTAAAGGGTCTGGGATGAGGACCCTGCTGATGGGGATCCTGATATGAGTGGCTCTAATGTAAGGAGGGCTCTGATGGGCACCCTGATGTACGGAGGGCTCTGATGGGGACCCTGCTTTATAGGGCTTTGGATGAGAACCCTAATTTAAGGGGGCTCTGATGGGTAACCTGATGGAAATGGCCTGGGGTGTGGACCCTGTTGTAAGGAGAGCTCTGATGGGGACCCTAATGTAAGGGGGCTCTGATGGTGGGGACCCTGATGTAGGGAGACTCTGATGGGTAACCCAATGTGAGGGGGGGGGGCTCTGATAGGTACCCTGATGTAAGGGGTGCTCTGATGGGGGGACTTTGATGGGTGCTTTGATTAATGTGGAGCTCCTACGAGGGCTCTAACGGGGTCCCTAGTGTAAGGGGAGCTCTGATGGGGGACCCTGACGTATGGGGAGCTCTGATGAGTACCCTGATGTTAGGGTGAAACTCTTAAGGGCAACTCAGATGTAAGGTGGGATTTTACTGAAGTTTTTTTTTTGTTCTGAATCATGTCATTCTGGTTTCAAAAAAGATCGATTTATTTGGTATTGATTGCTTTCGAAAACTGAATTGTTTTTGGCTCTTCAATGATTTGTAAAATACATAGTGTCCCTCATGCCTTAAAGCGCCGTGCATCTCCTGATTTACCACCCATGCAGCTCGTGCAGTACCATGCATATGAGTATTGGCCAGCACTCTAATCTCTGTAGAGACAATAAAAGATGAGGCCAATGAAGGCTGTAGGTAATATCAAAGCTTTGGCTATGTGGGTGTGCCTGTAAAATGGGATGGTGCTGGGAATGTGTGCTCATGGCGTTGCATGTCTCATATTAAACTTGTTCTACCAAGTGTTAATGTAACACATCGTTACACAGCCCAGAAGATCAATCTGTGGCCTTAAAACTGGGTGGAAGCAAAAATGTAAACCATTGTGCTCTATAAGCATATGTTGTTTTAGCCTTGGGTGGTTGATGCAATATCCAGTAAAACCTTGGATTGTGAGCAAAATTAGTTCTAGAAACATGCTTTTAATCCAAATCACTCTTGTATCAAAGCGAATTTCCCCATTAGAAATACAGTGCCTTGTGAAAGCATTCGGCCCCCTTGAACTTTGACCTTTTGCCACATTTCAGGCTTCAAACATAAAGATATAAAACTGTAATTTGTTTCTGAAGAATCAACAAGTGGGACACAATCATGAAGTGGAACGAAATTTATTGGATATTTCAAACTTTGTTAACAAATAAAAAACTGAAAAATTGGGCGTGCAAAATTATTCAGCCCCCTTAAGTTAATACTTTGTAGCACCACCTTTTGCTGCGATTACAGCTGTAAGTCGCTTGGGGTATGTCTCTATCAGTTTTGCACATCGAGAGACTGAAATTTTTTGCCCATTCCTCCTTGCAAAACAGCTCGAGCTCAGTGAGGTTGGATGGAGAGCGTTTGTGAACAGCAGTTTTCAGTTCTTTCCGCAGATTCTCGATTGGATTCAGGTCTGGACTTTGACTTGGCCATTCTAACACCTGGATATGTTTATTTGTGAACCATTCCATTGTAGATTTTGCTTTATGTTTTGGATCATTGTCTTGTTGGAAGACAAATCTCTGTCCCAGTCTCAGGCCTTTTGCAGACTCCATCAGGTTTTCTTCCAGAATGGTCCGGTATTTGGCTCCATCCATCTTCCCATCAATTTTAACCATCTTCCCTGTCCCTGCTGAAGAAAAGCAGGCCCAAACCATGATGCTGCCACCACCATGTTTGACAGTGGGGATGGTGTGTTCAGGGTGATGAGCTGTGTTGTTTTTACGCCAAACTTAACGTTTTGCATTGTTGCCAAAAAGTTCGATTTTGGTTTCATCTGACCAGAGCACCTTCTTCCACATGTTTGGTGTGTATCCCAGGTGGCTTGTGGCAAACTTTAAACGACACTTTTTATGGATATCTTTAAGAAATGGCTTTCTTCTTGCTACTCTTCCATAAAGGCCAGATTTGTGCAGTATACGACTGATTGTTATCCTATGGACAGAGTCTCCCACCTCAGCTGTAGATCTCTGCAGTTCATCCAGAGTGATCATGGGCCTCTTGGCTGCATCTCTGATCAGTCTTCTCCTTGTATGAGCGGAAAGTTTAGAGGGACGGCCAGGTATTCGTAGATTTGCAGTGGTCTGATACTCCTTCCATTTCAATATTATCGTTTGCACGGTGCTCCTTGGGATGTTTAAAGCTTGGGAAATCTTTTTGTATCCAAATCCGGCTTTAAACTTCTCCACAACAGTATCTCGGACCTGCCTGGTGTGTTCCTTGTTCTTCATGATGCTCTCTGTGCTTTAAACGGACCTCTGAGACTATCACAGTGCAGGTGCATTTATACAGAGACTTGATTACACACAGGTGGATTCTATTTATCATTAGTCATTTAGATCAACATTGGATCATTCAGAGATCCTCACTGAACTTCTGGAGAGAATTTGCTGCACTGAAAGTAAAGGGGCTGAATAATTTTGCACGCCCAATTTTTCAGTTTATTTGTTAAAGTTTGAAATATCCTATAAATTTCGTTCCACTTCATGATTGTGTCCCATTTGTTGATTCTTCACAAAAAAATTACAGTTTTATATCTTTGTTTGAAGCCTGAAATGTGGCAAAAGGTCAAAGTTCAAGGGGGCCGAATACTTTCGCAAGGCACTGTAATAAACTGATGATTCGTTCCACCACCATTTATTCAAAAGTCCTTCAGTTTATAGTCCATGTAAAAATATTATAGCAATGTAATAGGTTGTTTAACCATAAAATGTCCATCCACAAATTTCGCCTCCACAAGGGGATTAGAAGCAAAAGCTAGCAGGAGCTACAGAGTATAAAAGAGAAGAGAGGTGACTCCCAAGTGTAGCAATATGGTTACATTTAATGAAGGTTCAACATTTAGCAACTCAACATGGTTGAACGTTAAAATAGGCACACCTAAGTAGGCATCCGGAGTTAAGCTGTCCACATAGGCCAGTGTTTCTCAACTCCGGTCCTCAGGGCACACTAATGCCCCGTACACACGTTCCGATAATCGTACGACTCATCTTTCGCAAATTGTTGCATGGCACTAAAATCGAAACCATCTCTGCGTACTAACGATCAGATTTTGTTTGTACGATTCTCTGAAAAAGTTTGTTTGCGTAGCAACGTATCAGAAATAATGTCATATATACGTGTGACCCCTGCGTTATTTTCCTGTTTCCGATCAGGCGTGGTATTTGTCGATAAATTTTTAGAGTACGCATACTGTACTGATGAAACAATCGTCTTTCGCTAAGCTATCGTACGACAGAAGTTTTCCTGTTTGTCCCTTCGGATTTTGTTGGACCAACTGTCGTGATCGGCTGTCGAAAGCTGTGTACTAACAATCAGATTATCGTACGATAAAGTCGGTCAGATTTTAAGTATTACCTTGGGGAGATGCAGACTAGAGTCCTGCAATCACTGAGCAGCAAATGAGATCACCTGCAATGTATTTCAGTTTTCTTGCAAACCTGGCCTGTTAGTGTGACCTGAGGACCAGAGTTGAGAAACACTGACATAGACCATCCTCTTTACCGCCCGCGAAGACTACCCTGCAATAGAGCAATCTAAAAGCAAGGCTTGAAGCACTCGTGGAGTGTGGCGTGGAAGGGATGATGCAGATGGCGGTGCGGAAGATGGTCTATGTGGAAAGCTTTACCCCGGATGCCTGCATACTTAGATGTGTCTGTTTTAATCATCAACCATGTGAGTTGCTAGATGTTGTACCTTCATTAAATGGAACCATATTGCTACACTTAGGCCCCTTTCACACTTGTGCAACTTGTCATACAACTTTGGACATCAGAGTCGCACGTGTAGCACTACTCCCTTGGGAGCTGCTGGTTACGGGTTCTCCTGGGTTACCATTAGCAACGACATGAGAGTTTGACATTTTTTCCAAGTGTTTTAGCTCAGTCAGGAAACAGTCCAGTAGCTTTGGTTTTTGTGTTTTTATTTGGAACTTGGATAGGAGAAGGGAATGAGCGGGATACTCCAACTCTATACACTATGCACAATAGGCTGGGATGACTTGAAAATGCTGAGTAACGCTGAATAACTCTGATCACGGCTAGGCCGCTGTTTCACTTTGCCCTTAGCTGTGAAGTATATTTAAATGAGCTTTCTGAGGTAATCTGTACTGTACTGCAGAACAACTTCAGGGCCCTTCCTGGCACCCCCTTTGTTCCTAATCTTCAGGGTCAACTACACGGCACCCCCTTTACTGATACACTTCATGTGTGAGCTGGCTCCTTGATCCCCTGACTTCTCTGGAGTGGTCCCCTCTCCTAGGCAGGCCCTTATGCAGAACTCCTGGTACTCACGATACTGTTTTTTCCAAGATGATTCTGCCAGCAGCTCTACTTATCAGCACTCTGGATCCTCTGCAGCTCAGCCCCACACACCTGGTTCACTGGGCCAACTGCCTGAACCACCTTCCTCACACTTGGAGGAGGAGAGACAGCCGTCCACCTCCTCCTGGGACTTTGCTCCCGCCAAAAGACGCCCTGTCACATTCTCCCTCTGGATTTATTGCCAATCCCAGGATGCATTGCAGCAATGCCCACCATTTGGGACAGCCATAAACCCTGGCGTGCCACTGGTTAGGTTTCCTCCACTGCCCAACAAGCTCCCTTATTGAATACAGTGGGGAGACTCCCAATAAATCACACCTGTAAACGTGACAGGCCAAACTAACAGATCTGACTCTCCTGATAAGCAGAAAAGCACCACCAAATGCCTTTTCCTAGCACCTACCTAGGAAGGTGCTACACACGACATGTCGTTTTCCAATGATACCCAATTCATATATGCGCAACTTAAAGTTGCAGCAACTTTAAAGTTGTTCATGCATTACTTTAGTCCGACTTTCATGCAACTTGAGAGCCATAGACTTCAATGTTAACCCTCAGAAGTTGCACGAAAGACGTACCTGTATCTTATACAACGCAACTTGAGTGCAACAGTTGTCCATTAAAACTGGTCAAAGTCAAAGGTGTATCCAAGTCGCACCCATCCAAAGTTGAATCAGAGTTGCACTCCAAATTAGGCACAACTTTGGAGTCGTACAAGTGTGAAAGGGGCCTTAGAGGCGCCTCTCTTCTCTTTTATACTCAGTTGTGACATGACGCTACTTGTATATCAAGATATTGCTTGTTTATCAAGTCACAATTTATGAAAAAAATGTGCGTGTCTTGCGAAACGCTCTCAATCGAAGGTTTTATTGTACTGTAGATGGGTTCACCTGTGCACATTTATTGTCTAAGACATACAAAACATACCAAGTATTTACCATGGGTGATGCACCTTGGTATAGACATTCCGGTGCACATTACAGCAGGACTCTATTGTCTCTCCAGCTGTATGAGTTAAACTGATGTTGGCATTGGCAGTCACTTTCCCTCCTAAGTCCATGGCATGTTCTGACTGCCAGATTCAGAGAGCGGATCAGCTTACTGTTTTCCTGGCTCCGTGCAGATCCCCGCAGGTTAGGTGTCGGGGAACCAGCCCAGCTGTTGTGTCCTGAAGGATTTTTTTCGCTCTCTCAATCAACATTGACTATTTTTAATTTCTATACTGCTAGCATTAGTAAATAAGATTTTTTTTTTTTTTTTTACATTTATTTAGTTACTTCCGGGTTTCTGGCCTAAGAAAATGTCATACGTTTCGAAGTCTTCAGGAGGGGTTCTCTCAGCCAGGCACACCCTCCTGCCTGCACGACTGAGCTAAGGGCAGATGGATTCCAGGAAATAAATGCTTCATGAATCATCTGCCCTTACTCGGGATGGCCACAGCTAGACATGCTATGGGGGGTGTTTTTCAAAGTGATTTCTCAACAAAATAAAGCATAGAGAGATGGATGGATGGATGGGTGGATTTGCTTTGAATATTACAAATAATTGAAATAGCGTTTTTAGTTTGTGGTGTTCAGGTGTACTGTAGTTCTACTGCTACATCTGCAGGACAGCTTTATCTAGTAGGGAAAAACAGATTTACTTATCAGATTACCAGGTGAAAATAAAAAGTCTAAGAATTGGTAAACTGCCATATAATGTTTGTTTTTGGGTTTAGAACTGCTCTAACTAGTTTTACTTGATCTCTATAGGCATTAGGCAAGTTTTTTTTTTTTTTTATCCTTTATATAGACAATACTTTTCAATGAAGTTCTTCAGTGACATTTCCTTGTGCCTTCTGTGGAGGTAAAACATTTACAAATTGTACAGCAAGCAGCCAGGATTATAATCTGCACAGAAGAGAATCGGTTTCACGTAGCAATATGCTAGATTTCCAGACTGCGGCACTTTGCTTGACTTTATCTGGCTCTTGGGGCATTATTCCATCCATTGACGCCAACAGTGGGGCACAATGCCTTCCATCAACACCAACAGTGGGGTGCAATGCCTTTGGTGGACACCAACGGTGGGGCACTATTCCATCCATTAACGCCAACGGAGGGGCACAATGCCTTCCATCGACACCAAGCAATGCCTTTGGTGGACACCAACGGTGGGTCACGATTCCTTCCATTGACACCAACAGTGGGGTGCAATGCCCTCAGTGGACACCAGCGGTGGGGCGCAGTACCTTTGGTGGACACCAGCGGTGGGGCGCAGTACCTTTGGTGGACACCAGCGGTGGGGCGCAGTACCTTTGGTGGACACCAGCGGTGGGGCGCAGTACCTTTGGTGGACACCAGCGGTGGGGCGCAGTACCTTTGGTGGACACCAGCGGTGGGGCGCAGTACCTTTGGTGGACACCAGCGCTGGGGCGCAGTACCTTTGGTGGACACCAGCGCTGGGGCGCAGTACCTTTGGTGGACACCAGCGCTGGGGCGCAGTACCTTTGGTGGACACCAGCGCTGGGTCGCAGTACCTTTGGTGGACACCAGCGCGGGGGCGCAGTACCTTTGGTGGACACCAGCGCGGGGGCGCAGTACCTTTGGTGGACACCAGCGGGGGGGCGCAGTACCTTTGGTGGACACCAGCGGGGGGGCGCAGTACCTTTGGTGGACGCCAGCGGGGGGGCGCAGTACTTTTGGTGGACACCAGCGGTGGGGCGCAATACCTTTGGTGGACACCAGCGGTACCTTCGGGGGATGCCAATGGTGGGGCGCAATGCCTTTTGGTGGACACCAATGGTCGGGCATGATTCCTTCCATTGACACCAAAGGTGGGGCGCAATACCTTTGGTGGACACCAACGGTGGGGCACTATTCCATCCATTAACGCCAACGGAGGGGCACAATGCCTTCCATCGACACCAAGCAATGCCTTTGGTGGACACCAATGGTGGGTCACGATTCCTTCCATTGACACCAACAGTGGGGTGCAATGCCCTCAGTGGACACCAGCGGTGGGGCGCAGTACCTTTGGTGGACACCAGCGGTGGGGCGCAATACCTTTGGTGGACACCAGCGGTACCTTCGGGGGATGCCAATGGTGGGGCGCAATGCCTTTTGGTGGACACCAATGGTCGGGCATGATTCTTTCCATTGACACCAAAGGTGGGGCGCAATACCTTTGGTGGACACCAACGGTGGGGCACTATTCCATCCATTAACGCCAACGGAGGGGCACAATGCCTTCCATCGACACCAAGCAATGCCTTTGGTGGACACCAACGGTGGGTCACGATTCCTTCCATTGACACCAACAGTGGGGTGCAATGCCCTCAGTGGACACCAGCGGTGGGGCGCAGTACCTTTGGTGGACACCAGCGGTGGGGCGCAATACATTTTGGTGGACACCAGCGGTGGGGCGCAGAACCTTTGGTGGACACCAGCGCTGGGGCGCAGTACCTTTGGGGGACACCAGCGCTGGGGCGCAGTACCTTTGGGGGACACCAGCGCTGGGGCGCAGTACCTTTGGTGGACACCAGCGCTGGGGCGCAGTACCTTTGGTGGACACCAGCGCTGGGGCGCAGTACCTTTGGTGGACACCAGCGCTGGGGCGCAGTACCTTTGGTGGACACCAGCGATGGGGCGCAGTACCTTTGGTGGACACCAGCGGTGGGGCGCAGTACCTTTGGTGGACACCAGCGGGGGGGCGCAGTACCTTTGGTGGACACCAGCGGTGGGGCGCAATGCCTTCGGCATTGTTTATTCCCACTTACTCCTGTCTGGCCTCTCTAAAGCCTGAAGGACAGTAAACTGGACCTTTCTTTAGAAACCCCTATTCGTGCAGTGTTACAAGTAGGTAGAATTGCACAATTAATTGTTAAAAATTGTGATGTCGATTCACCCCCTCAAGATCTTATAATGGACATATCCTCAGAGCCGTTCCCTGCTCACTCACAACTGTCAAGAAAAAAAAAAAAAAAAAAAGTGTGTTTATCAACATTACTTTACACACAATGCTTTACAATGTATCATTTCCTTTTTTTAGAGCAAAGGATGAACTTCAGTCTGTAAAGGAGGGCAGTTTAACCTCTTAAAGACTAAGCCTATTTCAGACACTTACAAGTTAAAATCAGTATTTTTTGCTCGAAAACTACTTGGAACCCCCAAACATTAAAAAAAAAAAAATATATATATATATATATATATATATATATATATATATATATATATATATATATATTTCTCTATTGCTCATTGACAGACGTAGTCCTCGGTGATACAGCACCTTCGGGTTATGTTGCCTCCACAGGAGCAGGACTAGACAGGAAATTAAAATGCTCTGGCCACACCCTAGGGGCAGTCCCAGAGGGTATATCCTCTCTCTCTCTGCCTCAGCAAATCAGTTATTTTCTGTCTAGTCAGGAGTAAGGACCTAGATACCTTGCTGGGATCTTCGGTCCTGGCAAGATTTTTTTCTTAAGATTTTTTAGACAGCTTTTTTCTCCAGTGTTCCTGTGAGATCTTCAAGCAAGAAAGCTGAACTGGGCGACGGGCTGGATGTTGAGATTCGGTGGTCACCCCAGTTCAGCCTACGAGCTCGTGCAGGCCATAGCTCCGCGCTGGGTCGGCCGCGACAAAGTCCCATTAAGGGACTGACCCCGCGAGTTAAACGTCTTGCTGAAACGCCAAAGACCATGAGTCACGGCGTCCGTATTGGTCGACAGCCCTCCCGCCCCGGTGGAGAGGGGTACTGTCAGGAGTTGGTGCCCGCCTGGTTCCGGTATGGTGAGTAGTATGTTCCCCCTTTTCCCCCTGACGGGTCTTGTGGTGAACGCGGGCCCCTCTCTGTATGGTAAGATAGAGTCCCCCTCTATCTTATAACATGGCACAGATCCCCCTACTTTGAGTGTGATTTTATGTGCAAAAAGCCAGGAGGCTTGGTTTGGGAGCTAACAATCTAATTGTATACATGTTTAAAAGATTGTAATCAGTGGCAGTCTGGGAATCTTACTGTGATAAGAATAAGGTACCTACCAGTCAGAAGCCACGGACATGTAGACTGCCTTCCTAGTCAAATCTCCAGCTATAGCAGGCCTTCCGAACGGCCATGAGGTCCGCCAGGGCCGGTACCGCCAACCACGCCAAAAATCCCCATGCAGAGATAGTGTTGTGTGCCCTGCAGCACACCGCTATTCAGTACAGGCCGCCGCCATTTTTTTTGCTGGATTGCACGAGCCGCCATTTTGGCGTAGCCTCGTGTCTCCAGCATGGGGGCGGCCATGTTTGAGGTGATCCAAACACCTCGTGGAGCTAGGGGAGGCGCCGGAAGGCGTACAGAGGGGCGGAGCCGCCTCCTTTCTTCCTGGGCAGCCAGCCAAAAGACTTCCTGTTTGTGAACACAGCGCTGTAACCTGTTGCAGTTAAACTCTGAGCATCAAGTGGTGAGCCTGGGGGTCTATCTCTCTCTCTCTCTCTCTCGATCGATAGGGATCCCTAGCAGGTAACACTAAGGGGCTTTTGTGGCGCGGGGGGTCTGTGAAAAAAAAAAAAAAAAAGTTTTTTATTTTTGAATTATATTATCCGGGAAGTTACTGGAATAATCATGGACCCTGCCACACAAATTCCCCCACCTGTTTCCCTCGAGGGGGCCACAGGACCGGCCGGTGCACAGAGTGTAGAGGCATTTACAGCAATTTTGGAGTCTATGGTGGCTCGGGTGGAGGCGGCCTGTCAGGGACGAGGGTCAAGGAAGCGACCCCCGCCTACCCCTATATTATCTGACACCTCTGACTCAGATTCAGAGATGGTCACTGCAGTTGCAGGTTCCTCTGCAAGGGCTGTTACCTCAGGTAAAGCTCCCTCAGACAGTGAGGAGGACGTTTATTCTCCCGCTATAATTCAGGAAGAAGCATTGGTGGACGCACTAGTTGTGGCGGTGCGGGAAACCTTAAGACTTGAGGTTTTACCGGCAGAAGCAACTGATACAGAGATTCCTTTTGGTACTAATAAGCCCATCAAAATGGTGAAGGTTTTTCCTGTACCCAAGTGTTTTGGTAATAAGATTAAAGGAGAATGGGAGCATTCTAAACGTACCTTTACTATTTCCAAGCGTATTGCTAGACGCTATCCGTTTGAGGAATCCATCATTAAGAAATGGACGGTACCACCAGTGGTGGATCCACCTATTTCCAGGCTGAATAAAGCCACGGTTATCCCAGTGGAGGACACTTCGTCCTTTAAGGATCCGGTGGATCGAAAGATGGAAGCAGAGTCCCGCACCATCTTCTCTCTGATAGGGTCAGCATTTAGACCAGTAATTGTTATTGGTCTAGTTTCCCAGACACTTACGGAATGGGCGAGATTGGTACGCCAAGACCTTAGGGGAAAAGATCTTCCCCAGGAAACATCTGATTTGATGGAACAGATTATACAAGGGCTACAGTTTGTCTGTGACGCAGCCTTGGACACTACCCCCCTATTAGGGCATGCATCTATGTCAGCGGTAATCCTCAGACGTGTGCTGTGGTTAAAATGCTGGTCAGCTGACCTAGGTTCCAAAAAGACCTTGACAAATCTCCCTTTTCAGGGGAATCGTCTATTTGGGGCCAACCTAGATGAAATCATCAAGGATGCCACTGGGGGCAAGAGCACTTTTTTGCCACAGGCTGCTAAAGCTAAGGGACCTCACAACAAGCGAGGACCTTTCTTAACCGCCCATAAAGGGTTCGCACGCCCGGCTGGAAAAAGCGGGAAAGGCAAGACTCCTCCAGGAGGGTTCAAGAAAGGCTGGTCGGACAAACAGAGGACCAACTCAGCCAAAC
>NC_138771.1:36942433-36982433 GCF_965119305.1 Pelophylax lessonae | reverse complement strand
CCGAAGCAAAGGAGTACACAGCCTGAAGGTGTGCCCCCACCCGGTTTGAGGGTGGGGGGACGTTTTCACCGGTATTCAGGACATTAGATCGAGCATCAACTACTACTACCGGATGTGTGGGAACAGAAAACGACCAGACTTTCTCGGATGGTCGGGGACAGATACCTCTAGAGACGCCTGGTTCAGATCCAGTCAGCACCAGTGGTCCTAGAAATTCTAGGCAGGCCTCGTCAAGCCGGCCTGGCCGACTTGGACAGGCTAGTCGCAGACGTTCCGTGGGAACTTCGTCTCAGGGAGTGTCTGTGGTCTCAAGGACCAATTTACCATCGTGCTTTACAGTCGCTGGTTTTAATGGCCTGGCCATTGAGACCCAAGTACTGAAGGACAGAGGTTTGTCAGCTTCAGTCATTCCTACCCTTATTAAAGCAAGGAAAGCGACTTCCAGTAAGGTCTATTATCACACATGGAAGACTTATATTGCGTGGTGCGAATCTATAGGATTTCCTCCACGTACCTATTCGGTGACTCGAATATTGGCTTTTTTGCAACTAGTGATGTCGCGAACCTAAAATTCGCGGTTCGCGAACGGCGAACGCGAACATCGGCAAATGTTCGCGAACCGGCGAACCGCCATAGACTTCAATAGGCAGGCGAATTTTAAAACACACAGGGACTCTTTCTGGCCACAATAGTGATGGAAAAGTTGTTTCAAGGGGACTAACACCTGGACTGTGGCATGCCGGAGAGGGATCACGCAAAAAAAAGTTCTTAAAAATTATAATTTTTTGATAGAGAGCCAATTATTGGAAAAATTAAAAAAAAATAAAAATAAAAAATTTCTTTGGATTTAGCATCTGGGGGGTCTAAAAAGTGTACCTGTGAAGTTTCAGCTCTGTAGCATGTCCAGAACCCCTAAAAAACAGCATTTTTCTTATATTTTCAGGAATATGGCTTCTCTGCGGCTGGCTTTTTCTCTTGCAGGCATTTAGCGGGCATTTTTTTAGGCAGGCATGTCATTTTTTGTATTTAGTGTCTGGGGGGGTCTAAAAAGTGTACCTGTCAAGTTTCAGCTCTGTAGCATGTCCAGAACCCCTAAAAAACAGCATTTTTCTTATATTTTCAGGAATACGGCTTCTCTGCGGCTGGCTTTTTCTCTTGCAGGCATTTATCGGGCATTTTTTTAGGCAGGCATGTCATTTTTTGTATTTAGTGTCTGGGGGGTCTAAAAAGTGTACCTGTCAAGTTTCAGCTCTGTAGCATGTCCAGAACCCCTAAAAAACAGCATTTTTCTTATATTTTCAGGAATACGGCTTCTCTGCGGCTGGCTTTTTCTCTTGCAGGCATTTATCGGGCATTTTTTTAGGCAGGCATGTCATTTTTTGTATTTAGTGTCTGGGGGGTCACAAAAGTGTACCTGTCAAGTTTCAGCTCTGTAGCATGTCCAGAACCCCTAAAAAACAGCATTTTTCTTATATTTTCAGGAATACGGCTTCTCTGCGGCTGGCTTTTTCTCTTGCAGGCATTTATCGGGCATTTTTTTAGGCAGGCATGTCATTTTTTGTATTTAGTGTCTGGGGGGTCTAAAAAGTGTACCTGTCAAGTTTGAGCTCTGTAGCATGTCCAGAACCCCTAAAAAACAGCATTTTTCTTATATTTTCAGGAATACGGCTTCTCTGCGGCTGGCTTTTTCTCTTGCAGGCATTTATCGGGCATTTTTTTAGGCAGGCATGTCATTTTTTGTATTTAGTGTCTGGGGGGTCACAAAAGTGTACCTGTCAAGTTTCAGCTTTGTAGCATGTCCAGAACCCCTAAAAAACAGCATTTTTCTTATATTTTCAGGAATACGGCTTCTCTGCGGCTGTCTTTTTCTCTTGCAGGCATTTATCAGGCATTTTTTTAGGCAGGCATGTCATTTTTTGTATTTAGTGTCTGGGGGGTCACAAAAGTGTACCTGTCAAGTTTCAGCTCTGTAGCATGTCCAGAACCCCTAAAAAACAGCATTTTTCTTATATTTTCAGGAATACGGCTTCTCTGCGGCTGGCTTTTTCTCTTGCAGGCATTTATCGGGCATTTTTTTAGGCAGGCATGTCATTTTTTGTATTTAGTGTCTGGGGGGTCACAAAAGTGTACCTGTCAAGTTTCAGCTCTGTAGCATGTCCAGAACCCCTAAAAAACAGCATTTTTCTTATATTTTCAGGAATACGGCTTCTCTGCGGCTGTCTTTTTCTCTTGCAGGCATTTATCGGGCATTTTTTTAGGCAGGCATGTCATTTTTTGTATTTAGTGTCTGGGGGGTCACAAAAGTGTACCTGTCAAGTTTCAGATCTGTAGCATGTCCAGAACCCCTAAAAAACAGCATTTTTCTTATATTTTCAGGAATACGGCTTCTCTGCGGCTGTCTTTTTCTCTTGCAGGCATTTATCTGGCATTTTTTTAGGCAGGCATGTCATTTTTTGTATTTAGTGTCTGGGGGGTCACAAAAGTGTACCTGTCAAGTTTCAGATCTGTAGCATGTCCAGAACCCCTAAAAAACAGCATTTTTCTTATATTTTCAGGAATACGGCTTCTCTGCGGCTGTCTTTTTCTCTTGCAGGCATTTATCGGGCATTTTTTTAGGCAGGCATGTCATTTTTTGTATTTAGTGTCTGGGGGGTCTAAAAAGTGTACCTGTCAAGTTTCAGCTCTGTAGTATGTCCACAACCCAAAAAAAACAGCATTTTTCTTATGATTTTTAGTAGAAAACGAATGCAGTGTCTTTCCAGCTGTCTTTTTTTCTTTCTGGCAAGCTGAAATATGATATGCCAAGGCAAACATGCCTATCAGTTGAGCTATGACACAGACAACACTGCACACATGGGGAAATATGTAAAACAAAAAACAGGAAAAGGAAATTAGGTGACGGTAACAAAACATGATATTGTGATTGGCCAAATAAAAAGTCACCTCGCGATGAGGTCGCGCCAAAGTCGCGCTAAGTCGCGCCAAAGTCGCACTGGAAGCGACGCTACTTTAGTGGTAGCGGCAGTGTAAACCAGCACTAAAACATCCAGTGTGTGAATACGATCAGGTATGATGTTTTATCGGTCAAGTAGTGTAAGGGTTACGCCCGTTGCCCGCTTCACAGTGACAGACGAAACTCTGACAGACCAAACTCCCCGTTTAACAGTCAGTCAGTCCATTTGCACAACCGCAAACTCCCAATTTGCACAAGGTTGGATACCAAGCTAGCCATGTCCCGTTCCTTGTCCTCACTGACATCATTGAAGGTCTCTTCCTCCACCCAGCCACATACAACACCAAGGGTCCCCGAAAGGTGAGAACAAGCCCCCTGTGACGCCTGCTGTGGCTGGTATTCCACCTCCTCAAAGCCACCTTCCTCCTCTGACTTCTCTTCTTCAGACTCCTCTCTCTGCGTTGCCACAGGTCCAGCAATTGACAACGACAAGGCTGCTTCTGGTGGTGATGAGGACCACAACTCTTCCTCTTCATGCTCATCTACAGCCTGATCCAGTACTCTTCGCAGGGCACGCTCCAGAAAAAACGCATATGGGATGAGGTCGATGATGTTGCCTTGGGTTCGACTGACCACCAGGGTTGTCATCTCCGCAAAAGGACGCATGAGCCTACAGCCATTGTTCATGAGCATTCAGTAACGCGGCCAAAAAATACCCAGCTCCGCAGAAAGAATGAAAGAAAATGAATGTTTTTTTTTATGAAAAATTATCCTGCGGATCGCTTTTGGTCTGTACACAATGAAGCAACGACCTTATCATCTGGGGTGTGCCAACACAATCCTAGAGGTGATCGCTTCATTGTGATACGCAAGCCCCTTCACCACGACAAGGTAACGATCACGAAGGGGAATTGACACATGTATGTGCCTTTTTTTTTGTTTTTTGTTTTTTTGCAGCCACAGTGTAGCACCAGAGGCCAGAAAAATTAGGCATGTACACATGCATGAAAAAGTAGGTATTGTTGCAGCCGCTGCTATAGCAGCGGCCTGAAAAATTGAGGTTTTAAGGCAGAAAGTGCACTAAAACATTTCTGCTTGAACCGTAGTTGGTGGCGGAGACGTCACGTAAGTCATCCGGCATGCAGAGAATGATTATATACAGCAGCGTGTGGACCATTTTTAGGCCAAGGCATCTCAGTCATCACCAGGCCTTTTTTAGTCAAATGCATCCCCCACTGTCAGTCCCTTCGGGATCCATGCCTCATTCATCTTAATAAACGTGAGGTAATCAAGACTTTTTTGACCTAGGCGACTTCTCTTCTCAGTGACAATACCTCCTGCTGCGCTGAAGGTCCTTTCTGACAGCACACTTGAAGCGGGGCAGGCCAGAAGTTCAATGGCAAACTGGGATAGCTCAGGCCACAGGTCAAGCCTGCACACCCAGTAGTCAAGGGGTTCATCGCTCCTCAGAGTGTCGATATCTGCAGTTAAGGCAAGGTAGTCTGCTACCTGTCGGTCGAGTCGTTCTCTGAGGGTGGACCCCGAAGGGCTGTGGCGATGCATAGGACTAAAAAAGCTCCGCATGTCCTCCATCAACAAGACGTCTGTAAAGCGTCCTGTCCTTGCCGGCGTGGTTGTGGTGGTAGGAGGAGGATTACTTTCACCTCTTCCCCTGTTGGATTCCCGTTGTGCTGTGACATCACCCTTATACGCTGTGTAGAGCATAGTTTTTAACTTATTTTGTAGCTGCTGCATCCTTTGCGACTGCCGGTAATTGGGTAACATGTCACAGACTTTCTGCTTATACCGGGGGTCTAGTAGCGTGGCCACCCAGTACAGGTCGTTCTCCTTCAGCCTTTTTATACGAGGGTCTCTCAACAGGCATGACAGCATGAAAGACCCCATTTGGACAAGGTTGGATGCCGAGCTACTCATGTCCAATTCCTCGTCCTCACTGATGTCATTGAAGGTGTGTTCTTCCCCCCAGCCACGTACAACACCACGGGTACCAGATAGGTGACAACGAGCACCCTGGGATGCCTGCTGTGGTTGGTGTTCCTCCTCCTCAAAGCCACATTCCTCCTCTGACTCCTCTTCCTCACACTCCTCTTCCAGTGTTGCCGCAGGTCCAGCAATCGATGGTAAGGCTGTTTCTGGTGGTGGTGATGGTGACCACAACTCTTCCTCTTCCTCTTCACGCTCATCTACGGCCTGATCCAGCACTCTTCGCAGGGCACGCTCCAGGAAAAAAACATATGGGATGATGTCGCTGATGGTGCCTTCAGTGCGACTCACTAGGTTTGTCACCTCCTCAAAAGGACGCATGAGCCTACAGGCATTGCGCATGAGCGTCCAGTAGCGTGGCAAAAAAATACCCAGCTCCGCAGAGGCTGTCCTAGCACCCCGGTCATACAAATACTCGTTGACCGCTTTTTCTTGTTGGAGCAGGCGGTCGAACATTAGCAGTGTTGAATTCCAACGTGTCGGGCTGTCGCAAATCAAGCGCCTCACTGGCATGTTGTTTCGCCGCTGAATATCTGCAAAGTGCGCCATGGCCGTGTAGGAACGCCTGAAATGGCCACACACCTTCCTGGCCTGCTTGAGGACGTCCTGTAAGCCTGGGTACTTCTGCACAAAACGTTGCACAATCAGATTCAACACATGTGCCATGCACGGCACATGTGTCAACTTGCCCAAATTCAATGCCGCCAACAAATTGCTCCCGTTGTCACACACCACTTTGCCGATCTCCAGTTGGTGCGGGGTCAGCCACTGATCCACCTGTGCATTCAGGGCGGACAGTAGTGCTGGTCCGGTGTGACTCTCTGCTTTCAGGCAAGTCAACCCCAAGACAGCGTGACACTGTCGTATCCGGCATGTGGAATAGCCCCTGGGGAGCTGGGGGGGTGCAGTTGGTGTGGAGCAAGACGCAACAGCAGAAGAGGACTCAGCCGAGGAGGTTAGCAAAGAGGATGGAGTAGGAGGAGTAGAGGAGGTGGCAGCAGGCCTGCCTGCAAGTCGTGGCGGTGTCACCAACTCCTCTGCAGCAGAGCCACGCATTCCATGCTTGGCAGCCGCCAGCAGGTTTACCCAATGCGCAGTGTACGTTATATACCTGCCCTGACCGTGCTTTGCAGACCAGCTATCAGTGGTCAGATGGACCCTTGCCCCAACACTGTGTGCCAGACGTGACATGATTTCTTTTTCCACAATAGAGTACAGGTTGGGGATTGCCTTTTGTGAAAAATAATTTCGGCCGGGTACCTTCCACTGCGGTGTCCCAATAGCGACAAATTTTTTGAAGGCCTCAGACTCCACCAGCTTGTATGGTAAAAGCTGGCGGGCTAAGAGTTCCGACAAGCCAGCTGTCAGACGCCGGGCAAGGGGGTGACTCTGCGAGATTGGCTTTTTGCGCTCAAACATTTCCTTCACAGACACCTGACTGTGGGCAGGTGACGAGCAGGAACTGCTGAAGGTGAGAGGCGGAGGGGCGGGTTGTTGATAGGGGGCATGGAGGACAGCAGTGGTTGACGTGGCTGAAGATGCTGGACCAGGAGGAGGATGGTGGCTTTCAGTTTGTGTGCTGCTTTTACTCATGTGTTGATCCCATAGGCGTTTGTGATGTGAGATCATGTGCCTTCGCAAAGCAGTTGTACCTAGGTGGGTGTTGGACTTCCCACGACTCAGTTTCTTTTGGCACAGGTTACAAATGGCATCGCTGATATCAGAGGCAGACACACAAAAAAAATGCCACACTGCTGAGCTTTGCAAGGACGGCATTCTGGTGGTGGCAACAGCTTGCGTTGATTGGCGTGCTGTCTGGCTGACCCCGGGTGCCGAATCTACATGCTGTCTGACTGCGCCACTAGCTCCTTGCGATGACCTCCTCCCCCTGCTTCCAACTCGTCTCCTCCTCCTCTCTGTCTCCCCATCTGAACTTTCCCCCTCTTCTTCTGCTCTTCGAGCAGGCACCCAGGTGACATCCACAGACACATCGTCATCATCAGCCGCTTCACTTGACAACTCAGCAAAGGCAGCAGCAGCAGGTACAACATCATCATCATCACAATGTACGTCCATGTGTATAATGCTGCCTGACTGAGACATATCCCCGTTATCTACATCCTCTGGCACTAATAGTTGCGCATCACTTATTTCTTCAAACTGATGTGAAAATAACTCCTCTGACGGATCAAGTGAAGCGGCTGTGGTGCTAGTGTTGGTGGTGGTGCCGGCGGGCTGGCGAGTGGTAAATTGAGAGGTGCCCGAAGCTGAGCTGGAGGAGGATGGTGCATTAAGGTTCCGAGCGGAAGCTGTAGACGATTGGGTGTCCTGTGTAAGCCAGTCAACTATGGCCTCAGAATTTTTTGAGTTCAGGGGCTGTGGTGGCCTCTGAACACTGGGCATTATTCTAGAGCCTAAGGAAATCACAGCACCACGACCACGACGGCCCTTGCGGGGTGGCCTGCCTCTGCCTGTCATTTTTTTTTTAATGTGTTGTTACTGTTGTACTATGAGTGCAAGCTGCTGTGCCACCTTATATATCAGTGGTGGGTGGGCAGTGGCACAGTACACTCTCTGTGGACCTGACAGCAGTCACTGGCACCCAGGCAACTGCAATTTAAAAAATATATATATTTTTTTTTACTTTGCAAGCTGCTGTGCCACCTTATATATCAGTGGTGGGTGGGCAGTGGCACAGTACACTCTCTGTGGACCTGACAGCAGTCACTGGCACCCAGACAACTGCAATTTAAAAAATATATATATATTTTTTTACTTTGCAAGCTGCTGTGCCACCTTATATATCAGTGGTGGGTGGGCAGTGGCACAGTACACTCTCTGTGGACCTGACAGCAGTCACTGGCACCCAGGCAACTGCAATTTAAAAAAATATATATATATTTTTTACTTTGCAAGCTGCTGTGCCACCTTATATATCAGTGGTGGGTGGGTGGGCAGTGGCACAGTACACTCTCTGTGGACCTGACAGCAGTCACTGGCACCCAGGCAACTGCAATTTAAAAAAATATATATATTTTTTTTACTTTGCAAGCTGCTGTGCCACCTTATATATCAGTGGTGGGTGGGCAGTGGCACAGTACACTCTCTGTGGACCTGACAGCAGTCACTGGCACCCAGGCAACTGCAATTTAAAAAATATATATATTTTTTTTTTACTTTGCAAGCTGCTGTGCCACCTTGTATATCAGTGGTGGGTGGGCAGTGGCACAGTACACTCTCTGTGGACCTGACAGCAGTCACTGGCACCCAGACAACTGCAATTTAAAAAATATATATATATTTTTTTACTTTGCAAGCTGCTGTGCCACCTTATATATCAGTGGTGGGTGGGCAGTGGCACAGTACACTCTCTGTGGACCTGACAGCAGTCACTGGCACCCAGGCAACTGCAATTTAAAAAAATATATATATATTTTTTACTTTGCAAGCTGCTGTGCCACCTTATATATCAGTGGTGGGTGGGTGGGCAGTGGCACAGTACACTCTCTGTGGACCTGACAGCAGTCACTGGCACCCAGGCAACTGCAATTTAAAAAAATATATATATTTTTTTTACTTTGCAAGCTGCTGTGCCACCTTATATATCAGTGGTGGGTGGGCAGTGGCACAGTACACTCTCTGTGGACCTGACAGCAGTCACTGGCACCCAGGCAACTGCAATTTAAAAAAATATATATTTTTTTTTTACTTTGCAAGCTGCTGTGCCACCTTATATATCAGTGGTGGGTGGGCACACAGTGGCACTGCAGTGGGCACAGTACACTCTGTGGACCTGACAGTCACTGGCAGCCCAGGCAACTGCAATAATAAAAAATATTTTTTTTTTCAATTTATTGCAACAAGATGCTGTGCCAACGTATATATATCAGTGGTGGGCAGTGCACTGCAGTGGGTACAGTGCACTCTGTGGACCTGACACAGCACTCACTGCAATTATGACAGAGAAAAAAAAAATATTTTTTAAAATGCCAGGTACTGTGCCTGTGCCACCCGAAATGAGTGTGGTGTGCACACAGTACAGTCTGTGGTAGGTCTGTGGCCTCTCACACACAGCGGGCAGGCAACTGCAGTGTACAATAGATATATATATATATATATATGTATAAAGAAAAAAATCTATTACCTTACCAGCCCTTGAAAGGGCTTTTGGGGACACTATATATATATATATATGTATATATATAAAAATAAAAAAATCCTCAATTACCAGCCCTTAAAAGGGCTTTTGGGGACACTAGATAGATATAGATATATATATATATATGAAGAAACAACTCAATTACCAGCCCTTAAAAGGGCTTTTGGGGACGCTAGGTATATATATATATATATATATATATATAAAAAAAAAAAAACCACAAATACCAGCCCTTAGAAGGGCTTTTTGGGGTGCTGATATTACAGCAGTAGTGGACCAAGAACACTGCAAGACCAGGAACACTGACTAACTGTCCCTAGCTTAACAACAGCAGCAGCAGCAGCAGCTCTCTCCCTATTCTCACTACACACACTGCTTCAGAATGATCTAAGATGGATGCTGCCCTTGCTTATTTATAGGAGGTGGGAGGGTGTGGGAGGGAGGTACGCTGATTGGCTGGAAATGTGTCTGCTGACTGTAAAGTTCAGGGTCAAAGTTTGCCTCAATGATGTCTTATGGGGGGCGGACCGAACATCGCATATGTTCGCCGGCAGCGGCGAACGCGAACATGCTAAGTTCGCCGGGAACTGTTCGCCGGCGAACAGTTCTATACATCTCTATTTGCAACAAGGGGTTGAGCAGAAGCTAGCCTTGAGCACCATCAAGGGTCAAGTTTCAGCATTAGCAATCTTCTTTCAGAAACCTTTAGCTACCAAGTCCTTGGTGCGGAATTTCATCCAGGGGGTGCGGCACCTGGCTCCACCAGTCCGCGCGCCCTTACCGCCCTGGGATCTTAATTTAGTTTTGTCAGTTCTACAGAAACCTCCCTTTGAAAACATCAGGGAGATTCCCTTGTTTACTTTATCCCAGAAGGTGGCCTTCTTGGTGGCTATCACTTCTGCTCGCAGGGTGTCAGAACTGGTTGCATTATCATGCCAGTCCCCATACCTAGTGATTCATAGGGATAAGGTAGTGCTTCATCCTAAGCCATCCTTTCTTCCTAAGGTGGTTTCAGATTTTCATCTGAATGAAGATATTGTACTACCTTCCTTGTGTCCTCAGCCCAAGCATCATCGGGAACATGCGTTGCATTCCTTGGATGTGGTTCGGGCAATCAGGGTATACCTGAAAGCTACGGAATCATTCCGTAAGACGGATTCACTTTTTGTGATCACGGATGGCCCCAGAAAGGGTTTGCCTGCATCTGCCGCGACCATTGCCAAATGGATTAGACAGACGGTGGTACAGGCTTATTCTATTAAGGGAGGGAGTCCTCCGTTCCCTGTTAGGGCGCACTCCACTCGAGCGCTCAGTACTTCCTGGGCCTTTCGCCATCAGGCGTCGGTGGTCCAGGTATGTAAGGCGGCCACCTGGTCGTCGGTACACACCTTTACAAAATTCTATAAAATTGATGTGACGGCATCGGCGGATGCCTCATTTGGCCGCAAGGTTTTGCAGGCCGCAATTTGAGGAGACCGGTGGTCTACCTCGAGGGTTTTTTTTCTGTTTGAAAAATTTCTTTTTTGTTGAGTCTCATCATTAAGGATGAGCATTGTAAACTTCTAGTTGGCACCGGTTGGGCCTTCTAGATTGGGATTTGATTTCCATTTTCCCACCCCTCATTTGTGATACTGCTCTGGGACGTCCCGAAGGTGGTGTATCACCGAGGACTACGTCTGTCAATGAGCGATAGAGAAAAATGGATTTTTGTAAAATCTTACCGTAAAATCCTTTTCTCTTAGCTCATTGACAGACGTAGTCCCCGCCCCTCTGTTTTGGAGTTGGGTTGGGTTAAAATCTCTAAAGACTGCTTTTTGACATAACTGATTTGCTGAGGCAGAGAGAGAGAGGATATACCCTCTGGGACTGCCCCTAGGGTGTGGCCAGAGCATTTTAATTTCCTGTCTAGTCCTGCTCCTGTGGAGGCAACATAACCCGAAGGTGCTGTATCACCGAGGACTACGTCTGTCAATGAGCTAAGAGAAAAGGATTTTACGGTAAGATTTTACAAAAATCCATTTTTTTTTTTTTTTTTCCAGCGGAGACCCTAGAGAATAAAATGGCGATCGTTGCAATCTTTTATGTCCTACTGTATTTGCGCAGAGGTCTTTCAAACTGTTTTTTGGGGAAAAATACACTTTAACCAGTTCTGGATCGGAAGGACTTGCCCCTTTAATGACCAGGCCATTTTTTTTTTTCGATTCGGCACTGCTGTACCCATATAAAATTGGATGTCCTTTTTTCCCACAAACAGAGCTTTCTGTTGGTGGTATTTGATCACCTCTGCGATTTTTATTTTTTATTTTTTGCGCTATAAACAAAAAAAGAGCGACAATTCTGAAAAAAGAACCTTATATTTTTCACATTTTGCTATAAAACATTCCTCAAAAAAAAAAAAAAAAAAAAAAATGAAAAATCCAAATTTCTCATCCTTTAGGCCAATTTGTATTCTGCTACTTTTTTTTGTTAAAAAAATCGCAATAAGCACATTTTGATTGATTTTAGCAAAATGTATCGCGTCTACAAACTAGGGGAAAGATTTGTCATTTTTATAATTTTTTTTTTTTACTAGTAATGGCGGCGATCTGCGATTTTTAGCTGGACTGCGGCATTGCGGCTGACAGATCGGACCCCTGACTGACATTTGTGACACTTTTAGGGGTACCAGTGACATTACTACAGTAATCAGTGCTAAATATATGCACTGTTACTGTACTAACGCCACTGGCAGGGAAGGGGTTAACCTAGGGGCGATCAAAGGGTTAAGCCTAGGGTAGTGTTTTATAACTGTGTGGGGGAGGGACTTGTGAAATGATCATAGAGAACTGTGATTCTATATAGAAGGATCACAGGCGCTCTGTGATCATTTCAGAAAGAACGGTCAGCTGTGTTTACAACTTCAGTACTTCAGTCTGCTGCTTCTATGGCTTACTTAATTTTTGTCTGCTGCTTCCTCTTTTATGGCTTGCTTCTGACAGGATTTCCTGTCACTAAGAGAAAAAAGGTGACAGGAGGGAGCTCCAGCACAGAGCCTGTAATTGACAGCATCAACTCTGTTCCTGTGTGCTGTGTCATTGGAGGTGTGTCCCTTCCCTCCAATCAGCTGTCAGAGCTCTCCTTGCTGAGCTCTGCAGAGTGTAACTTCAGCTTCCTGCTCCCTTTTTTCTGACCGCTCAGACACACTTTATTAGTCCTGGACTTTGAATAGTGGTAAGAGGAGGAAGGGCTGCAGATAAACAGGTACAACCTATGTAGGAAGATTTGTTTTATCTCTGTGTATCACCTGAGGCCAGTCATTTTACTGGGTATGTGTAAGGATTTACAACCACATTAACTATCTTCAGACCTAAAATGAATTCTTTTTTTTTAAACATGTGCAAAAAAAGCTAAAGTGGCGAGGTGTGTTCCTTCCCTCCAATCAGCTCTCACTGAGCTCTGCAGAGTGTAACTTAAGATCCCCAACACCCTGCTTGCTAAATCCTCAGACAAGCTGTACTTTGAATGGCTGTAGAAAAGAAATGGCTGCAGATAAACGGGTACAACTTCTGTAGGAGGATTTGTTTCATCTCAGTGTACCACCTGAGCCCAGTCCCTTCATTGGGAATGTGTAATGGTTTCCAATCACTTTTTGGCTGTATTCTGTTCGTATTCCTCCGTGGGCTGTGTTCATCTTCCTTGTATTCTTGTTGCAGGACGCGGGAAGCATCGACTTGAACTCCTCAATATCATCGCAACATTCGGATGAGTTTAATGTGAGTATCCCCTCATACCGATGTATCGAGAAAAGATTCTGTATTCTGTACTTAGAATTGTCGCTTTTTTTGTTTTATAGTGCAAAAAAAATAAAAAAAACTCTCAGGTGATCAAATACCACCAAAAGAAACCTCTTTTTTGGGGGAAAAAAAAGGACATCGGTTTTATTTGGGTACAGCGTCACACGACTGCGCAATTGTCCATTAAAGTAACGCAGTGCTGAATACAATCAATACAAAAAATGGCCTGGTCATTAAGGGGGCAAATCTTCAGGTCCAGAAGTGGTTAAGGGGTTTTGGATGGCAGGAGGCGGGGCGGGGTTTATGATCATGTGACCACCGTGATTGGGGGTCACCGCAGTCACATGATTGGAAAGCTCCCGATCACAAGCAGCAATTGCGAGTTTCCGTTAGCCGCCGGTAACTGTGCAGGGAGAACGCTCTCGGCACAGCTGTATTCCACCAATTCACTCAAATATGCGGCCGCTCTGTGCCAAGACCCACCCACTGAGAGGCCGCATATTTGCATGCGGCCAGCACCAATGAGGTAAAGCAGTATTAAATTCAAAACCCTAAATGTGATAGATCATTCGATGTGGCGACTGCATTCGTTTAGTTTTTTTAGGCTTTTTTTCCCTTCTCTGTTTTAACCTGATTTGGCCAGTAACACACCTCCTGTATTAAAGTGACCTCACTCTGGATGAAGGAGCACAGGGGGGCACAGCAGATGGCAGCATTGTCAGTCTGGGGGAGGGGATAGTGTTATTAGCAGATTAAAATACACTAACAAATTGAAGCCAAACTCCAGCTCGCACTTTATATTAAAAGGTTTGCCCCATCCCTGTAAACTGATGCATTCTGTCGGAGAGCTTGAGCTTGTGATAAACAGATTTGCTGGCTGGATCACCAGAAGAAAATAGAAAGAAAACCTCAAAAATAAAACTTATGCAACAGTCACATCTAAGAATTGGTAAGCTGCAATTATAATTTGCTTTTGGGTTTGATAATTCTTTAATTTGCAGATTGTACATTCCATAGAATAGAAAAGATATCATCAGTCTGGCCGGTCCTAGCAACATTTTTAGTAAAGAAAACATAAATTGTCCCTTTCCTTGGAAAGACTGGCATCTTCAATTTCCTGTTTCTGAGGAATTTTGGCATTTCCCTCTTGGCGCTCCATTGCACGTAATTAGCGCTTTTTTTTTTTTTTTTAATGGCTTTCTATTGAAGCACCAGTTCAATGATGACTGATCTGAACATAGCAGGGGGCACAGTTGTATGGGTCCCGTCCTGTACTGATATTGCTTAAAGCATATCTATGGTCAAAATGTAAAATCATATATACTGTTATCAAAAGTATTGGGACACTGCCTTTACACGCACATAAACTAATGGCATCCCAGTCTTAGGCTGTAGGGTTCAATATTGCGTTGGCCCAACTTTGCAGCTAGAACATTGCCGGCAATAGAAAAATGTAAAAAAAAAAATAGCGCTGTGGCTCCCCTCAATCCATGCCAGGCCCTTTGTGTTTGGTATGGATATTTAGACCCGAAGAACCTGGTATGGAGTGGGGAGGGACCCCCACACAGTTTTTTTTTTTTTATTCAGCTGGCAGTGGGGAAGTCCATTGACAGCTGATGACTCATCGGTTGTTAAGGCGACTGCAGCCGGCTTCCCAACCCCGCTCCATTACAACCAGATATTCCCTACACCCTGATTGGGCAAAGCTTTGCTCAATCAGGGTGTAACAGATCAACCGGCACCCCGACCGGGTACCTCCATTGACGGATGCTCTTAGTGCTTCCCGAAGGCTCCCAGCACTCCACCAGACACCATAACCACGTCAGACCCCTCGTACCGCCACAGCTTGGTTAGGGTCTCGCTGTCTCCTACCCGCCCTGGACCTACGACAAGCCTCCAGGTTCCCGTGAGTGAACCTCTCTTTCCCCAGAGAGTAAAGCAGGAACAAGCTCTTACACAAGCTCTTACAAGAGCTTAGTGATTATCCAAGGGAATATGAAGAGCATAGCAATCCCTTGTAGCAGGTTCCCCCAATGAGAGGCAGGACTCTAGATTGAGGGTGAAGTAGAACTCAAACCTTTAATGGTACAGCTGCTCTTTTATACAGTTTTTCCCCACAAGGTTACCGCCCAGGTGGACCTTGTTGGGGACAGGACATGACATTCACAATCCAATAGAAACAGGGTTTTACACTCAGTCATTCCTATACAGTGTACACAATCCCTCCCCTCTGACTGATTACAGTATCATATGCAGATGAAAGTGTATACAGGAACTAAACTAATTATCTAGCCACCTGGATAGTACAATGTGAGGTCATTAACATTTAACAATGGGACAGACACAATCCACATTCCATTTCAATACACAAACAATAAGGAAGCCTGTCAATGACAGTCTGTGTGTGTCTCTCACAGACAAGCACACAGAATACACATTATCTAGGAGGCAGACTTCATGGCAATAGTCTATAACAGTCTTAGTCACCCAGTGTAAAGTGGGAATACATCTTCATATTTCTACATGAAGACATTGCTGACAAATATGACTGTCCCATCTGAAGCAATTCAAACCATTAGGTATCTGTTTTTCACTTCCAGTGACGGTGAATACCGTCACACAGGGCCTAGAATGCACTGTGCAGTGTGGAGTGCATTTCTGGGCGTTTGGCAGGATGAACACCCGCATTTGGCAAACGGGTGATTAGGCCATGTTTGGGCATAACTTTTGCTTAGCCTGAACCATTCGTCCAACTCTAGCCAGCATTACTGTATTCTCAGAGAAGAAGTCGGTAGCTGTCAAAAAAAAAAACAATCTGAATAGTTTATAACCACTTGCTGACCAGCGGTCGCCTATATAAGGTGGCAGGTTCCTGCGAATCGCCGTACCTGTACGGGGGCGCGCACCCGCTCGCCAGTGGGGAAGGTGATTCACCAGGCCAGCGGCCGCGATTGCCGCTGGGCCTCTGTGATCGCTCCCCGTAAAGAGAGAACGGCGGTCTGATGTTGTAAACACAGCAGACCGTTGTTCTCTCAGGAATCAATGCAGAGCTCCTGTGTTCTTCCTATTTAGGATCACATGTCTCTGTATTGATTTCACAAGCCCATCCCCCACAGTTAGAAAACACCCCCTAGGCTCACATTTAACCCTTTGATCGCCCCTGGGTTAACCCCTTCCCTGCCAGTGTCAATATTACAGTAACCGTGCATATTTTTAGCACTGATTACTGTAGTAATGTCACTGGTCCCTCCAAAAGTGTCAAAAATGTCAGGGGTCCGAAAATGACATAAATCTTTCTCCTAGTTTGTAGACGTGATAACTTTTTGCACAAACCAATCAAAATACGCTTATTGTGATTTTATTTTTATTTTTTTACCAAAAATATGTTGCAGAATACAAATTGGCCTTGAAAGGATGAAAAAATTAAATTTTTTTTTTTTTTTTTTTTTTTACTGGGAATGTTATTTAGCAGAAAGTGAAAAATATATATTTTTTTTTTTTTTTCAGAAATGTCGCCCTTTTTTTGTTTCATAGCGCAAAAAATAAAAACCGCAGAGGTGATCAAATACCACCAAAAGAAAGATCTATTTGTGGGGAAAAAAGGACATCAATTGTATTTGGGTACAGCGGCACATTACCGCGCAATTATCCGTTAAAGTAACGCAGTGCCGAATCGCAAAAAAATGGCCTGGTCATTAGAGGGGTAAAACCTTCAGGTCCAGAAGTGGTTAAGGGGTTTAGGATGGCAGGAGGCAGGGCGGGGTTTATTATCATGTGACCACTGTGATTGGACCGCAGTCACATGATTGGAAAGCTCCCGATCGCAAGCCGCAATTGCGAGTTTCCTATTAGCCACCGGTAACTGTGCAGGGAGCGCGCTCTCGGCACAGCTGTATCCCACCAATTCACACAAATATGTGGCTGGTCGGTGCCAAAACCCACCCACTGAGAGGCCGCATATTTGCGTGCAGCGAATGCCAATGGGTTAAAGCAGTATTAAACGCAAAACCCGAAATGTGATCTATTGCAGCTTACCAATCATTATTGGCGACTGCATTCATTTAGTTTTTTTAGGCCCCCCCCCCCCTCTCTGTTTTTACCTGATCTGGCCAGTAACACACCTCCTGTATTAAAGTGACCTCACTCTGGATGAAGGAGCACAGGGGGGCACAGCAGAAGGCAGCATTGTTTGTCTGGGTAGGGGATAGTGTTATTAGCAGATTAAAATACACTAACAAAGCGAAGCCAAACTCCAGCTCGCACTTTATATTCAGTTACAGCAACGCAGTTTTTTTTTCCTTTTGGGATAAAGGTTTTGCATGAATAAATAAAAACGAAACCCTTTTTTTTGGAAAAAGAAAACAAAAAGAGAACAGAAGCAGCCCTGCCGGTGTTAAAATGTTTACCCCATCCCTGTAAACTGATGCATTCTGCTGGAGAGCTTGAGCTTGTGATAAAGAACAGATTTGCTGGCTGGATCACCAGAGGAAAATAGAAAATAAAACGAGTGCAACAGTCGCATCTAAGAATTGGTTAGCTGCAATAATTTGCTTTTGGGTTTGATACCGCTTTAATTTGCAGATTGTACATTCCATTGAATAGAAAATAAATCCTCAGTCTGGACGATCCTATCACTTGTTGCAAGATTTTTAGTAAAGAAAACATAAATTGTCCCTTTCCTTGGAAAGGCTGGCATCTTCAATTTCCTGTTTCTGAGGAATGTTTGCATTTCCCTCTTGGCGCTCCATTGCACGTATTTAGCATTTTTTTTTTTTTTTTTTTTTTTTTTAATGGCTTTCTATTGAAGCACCAGTTCAATGATGACTAATGTGAACATAGCAGGTGTATTGCAGGGCGTATGGCAGGGTGAACACCCGCATTTGGCAAACAGGTGATTAGGCGATGTTTGGGCATAACTTTTGCTCAACCTGGACCATTCGTCCAACTCTAGCCAGCATTACTGTATACTCCGAGATGAAGTCGGCAGCTGTAGCTGTCAAAAAAACAATCTGAACCCTTTATAACCACTTGCCGACCAGCGGTCGCCTATATATGGTGGCAGGTTCCTGCGAATCGCTGTACCTGTACGGCGGTTCACGGGAGCGATCTCGGGGGCTGATCCACAGGGCCTACAGCGGCGATTGCCGCCGGGCCCCTGAGATCGCTCCCCATAAAGAGAGAATGTCAGTCTGCTGTTGTAAACACAGCAGACCGTTGTTCTCTCAGGAATCCACACAGAGCTCCTGTGTTCCTCCTATTTAGGAACACAGGTCTCTGTATTGATTTCACAAGCCCATCCCCCTAAGCCCCCGTTCACACTGAGGCGACCTGTCAGGCGACCTGGTCGCCATAGGTCGCCTTCCATAGAGAAGCTATGGACCCGTTCTAATAGGAGCGACACAAGTCGCTCCGACTTAGAAAAAGGGTCCGGAGCTTCTTTGGGGCGACCCGGAGCGACCTGCATTGACTTCAATGTTATGAAGTCCGTGCCGGCCGCTCCGAGGTCGCGGGGCGAGCAGCGCGCCGCGACCTATGAGGTCGCCCCGACAAGTCGGGTCGCTGCAATGTGAACGGGGCCTTACAGTTAGAAACACCCCCTCAGTGGCGTAGCGTGGTTTGTCAGCACCCGGGGCAAGGTAAGTAATTTGCGCCCCCTACACAAATCTACTAGACCACTACACAGACACCTACACTGACCTATCTTATTCCTGCACTAACCAACCTGATCACTACACTGACCTACCTGACAATTACACTGAACACTACACAGATCTACCTGTTACCTGCACTAACCTACCTGACCACTACACTGGCCAACCTAATTACTATACTGACAATTACACAAAATTAAATCAATGGGCTGCCAACATGCAGAACACAGGTAACAATGTTATAAAGCTAGCCTCAGATCCTTCACATTACAATCCTGTCATTACAATAGGGTTCTCAGTCCCCCCTGCTGCACATCACATGCCTGTCCTCAGCCCACCTTCATATCTCCCCTCCTCCCATCACATCCTTGTCATCACCCCCCCATTTACATTCCTATCCTTATGCCCCTTTATATCATGCCCCTCCTCCTTCACATTTCTGTCCTCAGCCCCCCTCTGCATTCCTGTCCTTAGCCCCCTTTATATCACCTCCCTTCCGCCTTTACATTCCTGTCCTCATCCCCAGTACCCCTTTACATTCCTGTCCTCATCCCCAGTACCCCTTTACATTCCTATCCTCATCCCCAGTACCCCTTTACATTCCTATCCTCATCCCCAGTACCCCTTTACAGTACATTCCTGTCCTCATCCCCAGTACCCCTTTACATTCCTGTCCTCATCCCCAGTACCCCTTTACATTCCTGTCCTCATCCACTACCCCTTTTCATTCCTGTCCTCATCCCCAGTACCCCTTTACATTCCTGTCCTCATCCACTACCCCTTTACATTCCTGTCCTCATCCACTACCCCTTCTCTACCCTGTTACATTCCTGTCCCCCAATACCCCTTTACATTCCTGTCCTCATCCCCATTACCCCTTTGCATTCCTGTCCTCATCCCCAGTACCCCTTTATATTCCTGTCCTCATCCCAAGTACCCCTTTGCATTCCTTTCCCCCCACTACCCCTTTACATTCCTGTCCCCTAGTACCCCTTTACATTCCTGTCCCCCACTACCCCTTTACATTCATGTCCTCATCCCCAGTACCTCTTTACATTCCTGTCCCTCATTACCCCTTTACATTCCTGCCCCCAAGTACCCTTTTACATTCCTGTCCCAAAACTACCCCTTTACATTCCTGTCCCCCACTACCCCTTTACATTCCTGTCCCCCACTACCCCTTTACATTCCTGTCCCCCACTATCCCTTTACATTCCTGTCCCCCACTACCCCTTTACATTCCTGTCCCCCACTACCCCTTTACATTCCTGTCCTCAGCTTTACCCTATCTTCAGATTCCTGTCCTCACCCCCCCCCCCACACCCCTTTACATTCCTGTCCTCATCCCCACTACCCCTTTACATTCCTGTCCTCATCCCCACTACCCCCTTACATTCCTGTCCCCCACTACCCCTTTACATTCCTCTCCCCCACAACCCCTTCACTACCCCTTTACATTCCTGTCCCCCACTACCCCTTTACATTCCTGTCCCCCACTACCCCTTTACATTCCTCTCCCCCACAACCCCTTCACTACCCCTTTACATTCCTGTCCCCCACAATCCCTTCACTACCCCTTTACATTCCTGTCCCCCACAATCCCTTTACCTTCCTCTCCTCATCCCTCATCCCCAGTACCCCTTTACATTCCTGTCCTCATCCCCAGTATCCTTTTACATTCCTGTCCCCCAGTACCCCTTTACATTCCTGTCCCCCCACCCCTTTACATTCCTGTCCCACAGTACCCCTTTACATTCCTGTCCCCCCCTACCTCTTTACATTCCTGTCCCACAGTACCCCTTTACATTCCTGTCCCACAGTACCCCTTTACATTCCTGTCCCCCACTACCCCTTTACATTCCTGCCCCCCAGTACCCCTTTACATTCCTGTCCCCCCTACCTCTTTACATTCCTATCCCCACTAACCCTTTACATTCCTGTCCCCCACTACCCCTACATTCCTGTCCTCAGCTTTACCCCATCTTTAGATTCCTATCCGCAGCCCCCCCCCCATCTTCAGATTCCTCTTCTCACCCCCCCCCCCCCCCATCTTCAGATTCCTGTTCTCACCCCCCCATCTTCAGATTCCTGTTCTCACCCCCCCCATCTTCAGATTCCTGTTCTCACCCCTCCCCCATCTTAGATTCCTGTCCTCAGCCCTCCCCCCCTCCATCTTCAGATTCCTGTCCTCAGCCCCCCCATCTTTAGATTCCTATCCGCAGCCCCCCCCCATCTTCAGATTCCTCTTCTCAGCCCCCCCCTCATCTTCAGATTATTCCTGTTCTCACCCCCCCATCTCCAGATTCCTGTCCTCAGCCCCCCCCCCCCATCTCCAGATTCCTGTTGTCAGCCCTCCCCCCCCCCATCTTCAGATTCCTGTTCTCACCCCCCCATCTCCAGATTCCTGTCCTCAGCCCCCCCCCCATCTCCAGATTCCTGTCGTCAGCCCTCCCCCCCATCTTCAGATTCCTGTTCTCGCCCCCCCATCTTCAGATTCCTGTTCTCGCCCCCCCATCTTCAGATTCCTGTTCTCGCCCCCCCATCTTCAGATTCCTGTTCTCGCCCCCCCATCTTCAGATTCCTGTTCTCGCCCCCCCCCATCTTCAGATTCCTGTTCTCGCCCCCTCATCTTCAGATTCCTGTTCTCGCCCCCATCTTCAGATTCCTGTTCTCACCCCCCCCCCATCTTCAGATTCCTGTTCTCACCCCCCCAATCTTCAGATTCCTGTTCTCACCCCCCCCCCATCTTCAGATTCCTGTTCTCACCCCCCCCCCATCTTCAGATTCCTGTTCTCACCCCCCCCATCTTCAGATTCCTGTTCTCACCCCCCCCATCTTCAGATTCCTGTTCTCGCCCCCCCATCTTCAGATTCCTGTTCTCGCCCCCCATCTTCAGATTCCTGTTCTCACCCCCCCCCCCATCTTCAGATTCCTGTCCTCAGCCCTCTCCCCCCCCATCTTTAAATTCCTGTCCTCAGCTCCCCCTTCACAGCACCATCAGCTTCCTCCATGATACTCACAGAGCAGGAAGCAGCTGGACAGCTCCGCATGGACGGCCGTAAGCATGAAGCTTACATCAGAAGCAGGGCAGCTCTGGAAGGAGGGCGGGATCTGCACAACTTTTCTAGGTAACCAGCTTGTGATTGGTTGCTAGCAACCAATCACCTGCGGGTTAACTTGAAGTCCCGCCCTCCATCCGGAGCTGTACTGGCTCTGATATCAGCCTCCTGCTGCCCGCCGTTCAGGATGGCTGAGCAGATGGCTGAGCAAGCAGGCTGCTAAATGGCAGCGGCCGCCGCAGGATGCGCCCCCCCCCCCAGATATTGCGCCCGGTGCAGCTTGCCCCCCCAGCACCCCCCACGCTACGCCACTGCACCCCCTTTGCTCACATTTAACCCTTTGATTGCTCCTGGGTTAACCCCTTCCCTGCCAGTGTCATTAGTACAGTAACCAGTGTCAAAAATGTCAGTTAGGGGTCTGATCTGTCCTCCGCAATGTCGCAGTCCCGCAAAAAATCGCTGATCGCCGCCATTACTAGTAAAAAATAAATAAAAATTACAAATATGTAAAATTTAAATTTTTTTTTTTTTGGTAATGTTATGTAGCAGAAAGCGAAAAATATATATATATATATATATATATATTTTTTTCCCAGAATTGTTTTTTTTTTTTTATAGTGTTATAGTGCAAAACAAAACAAAAAAAATCGCAGAGGTGATCAAATACCACCAAAAGAAAGCTCTATTTGTGGGAAAAAAAGGACATTCATTTCATTTGTTTACAGCGTCTCACGACTGCGCAATTGTCTGTTAAAGTAACGCAGTGCCGAATCGCAAAAAATGGCCTGGTCATTAAGGGGGGAAATCTTCCGGTCCAGTTGTGGATAACCAACACTGCCCCAGACACCATTATACAAGGATACAAAATAACATATTGTTACATTTGTATTTTTCTGTTCATAGGGCTATATTAGACTGGCCATACATGGTGCAAATGTCTTTCCTGCAACCACAGGTTTCCCCATCAACGCAGAAAGTGCCGACGGGGGAATCCGCATTTGTGGGCTGGGGAAGCCATCCCTGCCGTTCATCACCAGTGGCTATAGCCTATGATCGATCAACGTGATACATTCAGCCTGCCCATTAACGGTTCAAATCCCGGCCAGTTCTTGCTGAACTGACAGTCTAGGGGCCGGCTTTAGATCTGCAAATGTCAGTTAACCATTGCGAACCACCCGCCTGCAATGTACTGCGGACAGGTATAGACAAAGCGAAGTACTGGTATGTCGCTGCCTGTTTCCAGGTTTAAGGCCCATGCATGCCCCCCCCCCCCTTTTTACCAAAGACATGTAGCAGAATACATTTTGGCCAAAATGTACGAATAAATTTGATTTTAAATTTTTTTTTTTTTTTATTGGATCTGTTTTATAGAAGAAAGTAGAAAATATTTTTTTTTTTTTTTTTTTTTTTTCAAACGTTTTGGACTTTTTTTTTTTGTTTTATAGCACAAAAAATAAAAAACCCAGTGGTCAACAAATACCACCAAAAGAAAGCTCGATTTGTGGGGAAAAAGTATGTAAATGTCATTTGTGTACAGCGCAGTGTTAATTTCGTCGACTAAAACCGACTAAAACGTTTTCGTCGACTAAATAAACACCATTTTAGTCGACTAGAATACGACTAAAACTAAAACAATTCAGATGACTAAAATACGACTAAAACTAAAATCGCATTTTAGTCTTAAGACTATAACTAAAACTAAATCGAAATTTGCTGCCAAAATTAACACTGGTGCATGCTCAAAGCTTAATACCATAAATAATAACATATTAGATTTTTCACTCCAGCAGTAGTATATAATGAGTTTGGAAATTGTAGAGAAATGCTTAAATAATGCATTACAAATTACAATTGAACTACACCCATTCGATTATAGATGACTAAAATGAGTTTTAGTCGACTAAAATGTAGAACGTTTTAGTCGACTAAAATGTACTGGAGTTTTAGTCGACTAAAATGTACTGGAGTTTTAGTCGACTAAAATGTACTGGAGTTTTAGTCGACTAAAATGTACTGGAGTTTTAGTCGACTAAAATGTACTGGAGTTTTAGTCGACTAAAATGTACTGGAGTTTTAGTCGACTAAAATGTACTGGAGTTTTAGTCGACTAAAATGTGCTGGAGTTTTAGTCGACTAAAATGTACTGGAGTTTTAGTCGACTAAAATGTACTGGAGTTTTAGTCGACTAAAATGTACTGGAGTTTTAGTCGACTAAAATGTACTGGAGTTTTAGTCGACTAAAATGTACTGGAGTTTTAGTCGACTAAAATGTACTGGAGTTTTAGTCGACTAAAATGTACTGGAGTTTTAGTCGACTAAAATGTACTGGAGTTTTAGTCGACTAAAATGTACTGGAGTTTTAGTCGACTAAAATGTACTGGAGTTTTAGTCGACTAAAATGTACTGGAGTTTTAGTCGACTAAAATGTACTGGAGTTTTAGTCGACTAAAATGTACTGGAGTTTTAGTCGACTAAATACGACTAAAACTAAAACACTTGCAGAAGCCTAAAATGGGACTAAAACTAAAATGCCATTTTAGTCCTAAAGGCCTGTACACACGTACCGATCGTCGGCATACAAACGTCGGCGGACGAAAGATCTGCCAATTGTACGCGTGTTAGTATGGTGCCTCCGACAGATGTCTGCGCACAATCCGCGGACAAAAGTCTTTCTTGCAAACATGAAAATTTTTGTCTGCGGACACCAGAACGGACGATTGTTCGCCTGTCAGTACAGAATTCGGCCGACAGACCGCAGATTTGCAAGACTGGGCATGCTCAGAAAATTAAAAACACAGGGAAAGTTAACCATTACATGACATCACTTCTGCAGTCAGCTGAAGTCTGCAGACAAAATTCTTGTGCTGTCCTTGTGCTGTCTTTGCACTTTTCAACAGACACCGACATCCTGGGGAGAAAAGACGAACATTTGTATGCCGACGATCGGTACGTGTGTACGGGGCTTTAGACTAAGACTAAAACTAAATTGAAATTTTCTGCCAAAATTAACACTGGTATAGCGATGCATGACTGCGCAATTACCAGCTAAAGTTACTCTGTGCTGCATTGCAAAAAATGGCCTGGTCATGAAGGGAGGTAAATCTTCTGGAGGTCAGGTGGTTATACAAAGATACAGTGTAGCATATTGTTACATTTGTGTCCTTCTGTTCATCTGCAGATCAAAGGGATGACCATACATCTGCAGATGATGTCAGTTAAAACAACCTGACAAGTAAAAAAAACATTTTTTTTTTTTTGTAAATAAAATATTGCTCTGTTTAACCCTTTATTAACCCTTAGGCTGGTTGTAGACTGTTCAAATCTCTGTTGAACCAGCCGAGATTTGAACCCTGTGTGGGCAGGCTAAATGTACCAAAGTGAACAGCTAGCTCTAATAAATTCCTCAGTCTTCTCTCTTCAAATATCATTTTCCTGCTTATTTTTGTTGTTTGTTTCTAATTTATTAACTATTAAAGAGGTTGTAAACCCCAAAAAAACACCAAAAAATGAAAAAAAAAAAAAAAAAACCTATAAGACAAACGCATAGTGAGCTAGTGTGCGTCGCATACTAGCTCATTATGAAATACTTACCTTAGAACGAAGCCTCCTCAGTGCCGCCCACCCACCGGTGACACGGCCAACATGTTCGGCCATCCTGGTTCGCATCCTCCGGCCATCTGATTGGCTGGAGGCGCGATGACATCACTCCTGCACATGTGCGTGGGAGCAGCCGTTCACGGCACAGGGCTCTGAAGCAATGGCATGGGTGGGCCGTTCCTTCAGAGCGCATGCGCCGATGACGTCATCCGCAGCATTAAAAGTAAATATCACCTAAACGGTGCAAGTTTATTAGATATTTACAGTACCTATAGGTAAGCCTTATTATAGGCTTACCTATAGGTACAAGTTATAAGAGTGGGTTTACAACCTCCTGAATATTTAAACTTGTTTTTGTTTGTGAATATTTTAACATATTTAACGTATATTTACACATTTCCCATTTAAAAATGAAAAATAAAAAAAACACTATTTTTATATCGATTTGCAATGCTTTTGTACCAGAATCATAATTTTAGTGTAATTTTAAATAGGACGAATTACAGAGTAAGAGCCGGTTCACACTGGGGCGACTTGTCAGGCGACTTGGTCGCCTGACAAGTCGCTGTGGGTCGCCTGCCATAGATTAGCACAGGACCCATTCTAATAGGAGCGACACAAGTCACTCCGACTTAGAAAAAGGGTCCTGTACTACTTTGGGGCGACCTGGAGCGACCTGCATTGACTTCAATGATATGAAGTTCGAGCATGTCGCTCCGAGGTCGCGGTGCGCGCTGTGCACCGCGACTTCACAGGTCGCCCCCGGCAAGTCGGGTCGCCTGTATGTGAACCGGCTCTAAACTGTGCACATTTCATGTGCAGTAACACTATTTTTAAACTAAAGCCCCGTACACACGTACCGATTGTCGGCCGAACGATCGGCCGTCTTTTGTCCAGGGCTGTCCTGTCGGCTGAAAACTGCAAAAGACTGCACACAAATTTTGTCGGCCAACAACAGCCGATGCAGAAGTGATGTCATGTGATGGTTAACTTTCCTTGTGTTTTTTCTTTTCTGAGCATGCCCAGTCGTGCTAATCGGCTGTTTGTCGGCCGAATTCTGTACTGACTGGCGAACAATCGGCCGTTCTGTTGTCGGCGTACAAATATTTTAATGCCTGCAGGACAGATTCTGTTCGGCCGAAAATGCGCTGTCGGCTGTCGCAAGCATCATACTAACAAGCCGACAATCGGCCGATTGTTCGGCGGTCGAATATTTACGGCCGACAATCGCTACATGTGTACGGGGCTTAACACTGCAATTGTTGCAAGATCAATTAATGAAAAGAGAGCCTGCTTTGTCCCCATCTACTTCATTACCGGCCACTTTCACCCACTTCCGGCCCAGGCCAATTTTCAGCTTTTAGCGCTGTTACACTTTGAATGACAATTGCACGGTCATGCAACACATGACATTTTATCATTTTTTTTTCACACAAATAAAGCTTTCTTTTGGTGGTATTTAGTCACTGCTGGTTTTTTTTTTTTTTTGAAACAAACACAAAAAAGACCGAAAATTAAAAAAAAAAAAGTTTTTCTTTGTTTCTGTCAGTTAAATTTGTAAATAAATAACTTATCTCCTTCACCGATGTGCGCCGATGGGCTATGCTGATGAGGCGGCACTGAAGGGCACAAAGTAGGTGGCACTGATGAGGCACGAATATGCAGCACTGATGGGAGGCACTGACTGGTGTCACTGATGGGCACTAATTGGTGTCACTAATGGGCACTGCTGGCACTGCTGGTGCCCAGGTACCTGAGTACCTGTACAGGTCTTCTCTGTGAGGAGATGCCGCTGATCGGCTCTCCTCACCACACACTCGGACAGTGTGAGCCGAGGAGAGCTGATAAATGGCACTTCCGCATTTACATGTGATTGGCTGTGATTGGACACAGCCGATCACATGGGTAAAGAGCCACGTCATCGGCTCTTTACTGAAATCGGGGTCGTGCCGTGTCCCTGGAATATGGCGAGGCTGCCTAGCTCCGCGCGATTCTAGGACACAGCCGATCACATGGGTAAAGAGCCACGTCATTGGCTCTTTACTGAAATCGGGGTCGTGTCGTGTCCCTGAAATATGGCGAGGCTGCCTAGCTCCGTGCCGATTCTAGGACACAGCCAATCACATGGGTAAAGAGCCACGTCATCGGCTCTTTACTGAAATCGGGGTCGCGCTGTGTCCCTGAAATATGGCGAGGCTGCCTAGCTCCGCGCAGATTCTAGGATACAGCCGATCACATGGGTAAAGAGCCACGTCATTGGCTCTTTACTGAAATTGGGGTCGCGCCGTGTCCCTGGAATATGGCGAGGCTGCCTAGTTCCACGCTGATTCTAGGGGGGTCGTCGTATGACATCCCAAAACAAGAGTGCCACCCCGTCTCTGTCATTTTACTTTATGGCGAGCTGGAAGTGGTTAAAAAAGCAAAACAAAACAAAAAATAAACAATATGTTACTTTGTTATCTTTAGTAGTGATAAAGTTATTGCCGAATAAACAGATCCATAGGAGAAATGTGAAAATTGCTTGAATCCGAGTGGGGAGAATAGGTGTGAGAGGGGAAGGGGTTAATTTAGAAGCTTTGCTATTTTTGAAAAGCAATGAGTTGGAATTTCCCATTCTCATAAATGTCATGTTATGAAGTAAGATCAAATAATTAGAGGTGGCGGCAGAGAAGGAGGAAACCTAAAACGCGTTCTTTGTCTTTTTTGTCTGTAGATGTTTGTCAGAGGCAAGAAGCACATTCTGCCAATTCTCGGTCTACAGTTTACTAAGCTACCTATTATTATTATTAATATTATGTGTTTTATATGGGTAATAATATCATGTTATTGAATGGGATTTATTTATTTTCTTTAAACTGGTACTCCAATACTGCTTATCCTGTATGGTTCACCTTTATGGTGGGCGTACACCAAACAATCTGATTGGACGGTTCTTCACAGAATTGGACAAAATGATCGAGTCTATGAATTACGGAAAAAGACGCATAAAGTCTTGATTTCCTGACCTGAAAGTCGCTAACCTTTGCCAGGCGACTTCCTGGCAATTTGATGTGACTTGAGTACTACTTTGAAGTTAGGAAGGGGCTACACCAAATCACATCAATATATACTACAGGGCTTGACAATTTTTCCTGAAATCTAGATCTAGGAGCCAGCTAAAAAAGTTTTACAAAAATTTACACATAAAGACGACTAGAACGCCACTCTCCTCTATAGAGCAATCGGATGGAAACAGACTGTCTGTCTGTTTCCGTCCGATGCCATCTGATCCGATCCACGGGATGCATAGAAAATAGAACCGCCATCCATCTGTTTTTGGCAGACAGGATCTGATGGCGGCAGATTACCGCACCATAGAGGAGACTGAAGGGTCTGATCAGGTCTGCCTGAAAAACTGACAGGCGGACCTGATCAGGCAGCCCATGTGAAAGGGGCCTTTGGCTGCGGGCATGGCGATGAGGGAAAAAAAAAAATTATATTATTATATAATATATAATTTTTTTATAATTGAAAAAAAAATAGAAAAATATTTTTTTTTTATAATTTAAAAAAGAAAAATAAATGTTTTTAATAATAATTAAAAAGAAAATTTTTTTTTTTTAATAATTAAAAAAAATATATTGATAATAATTGATAATAATAATAGTAACCACACTCCCGTTCCACTTACCTTTTAAGCAAAGGTAAGTGGACAGGGAGATGAAGCCTGCAAAAACTTCCCTCATCTCCTCTTGGGGAAGGAGATGAACCGTCATTGAGGACAGGCAGGGTTTGAAACAGCCATTAGTTAGTTACTGCTTGTCAAACTCCCGGCCACCACAAGAGGGTGCCAGTTCCCCGTTCTCTCACAGAAGAAGGCCGAAAAGCTGCGGCCTCAATTTTTGGACGGCGCGGAAGTCCGTGCATTCGGTGAGTGGTTGGGGGGGCGCAAAAGGGACAGGACACCTCTTGCAGGGCACCCCAGGCGCCAGGTCGCTAATTCTAGTCGCCAATGCGACCTGGCGCCCGGGGTTTGTCGAGCCCTGATATACTATATTACTAAAACTATAGGGGCGCCTGCCTTTACACACACATGAACTTCAATGACATCCCAGGCTTAGTATGTAGGGTTCAATATTGAGTTGGCCCACTCTTCGCAGCTATAACAGATTCAACTCTTCTGCAGTCTCTGCTCTAATTCATCCCAAAGATGTTCTATTGGGTTGAGGTCAGGACTCTGTGCAGGCCAGTCAAGTTCCTTCACCCTAAACTCTCTCATCCATGTCTTTTTTGGTCCTTGCTTTGTGCACTGGTGCGCAGTCATGTTGGAACAGGAAGGGGCCATCCCCAAACTGTTCCCACAAAGTTGGGAGCATGACATTTTCCAAACTGTCTTGGTATTCTGACGCCTTAAGAGTTCCCTTCACTGGAACTAAGGGGCCAATCCCAACCCCTGAAGAACAACCCCCACATCATAATCCCCCAAATGATTTGGACCAGTGCACAAAGCCAGGTCTGCAAAGACATGGATTAGAGAGTTTGGGGTGGAGGAACAAGACTGGCCTGACCTCAACCTGATGGAACACCTTTGGGATGATTTAGAGCGGAAACTGCGAGCCAAGCCTTCTCATCCAACACCATTGCCTGACCTCACAAGTGCGCTTCTGGAAGAATGGCCAAACATTCCCATACACACTCCTAAACCTTGTGGACAGACTTCCCAGAAGAGTTTCAGCTGTTATAGCTGCAAAGGGTGGGCCAACTCAATATTAAACCCTATGGACTAAGACTGGGATGCCATTAAAGTTCTTGTGCGTGTAAAGGCAGGTGTCCCAATACTTTTGGTAATATCGTAGATGAGGATCCAACTTGACGGCGACTGCCATTAAAGTCTATGGGCACAAGTCGGATAGAAGTCCTCTTGAAGAAGTAAAGAAACCTTTTCTAAAGTCGGAGCGACTTCAATAGTGCTAATGAAGACTCTCATTGACTAACATGGAATTTCACGCCATGCGACTTGGGGTCTCACAAGTCGCACCTGAAGTCTCAGCAGTGTGACCTGAGCTTAAGGATCTATTTATAAAACATTTCTTGCAGAAATGTCAGAAGCATTTGTGCACAGCACTGAATGAAATGTGACTGTATTTTCTGTAAGTTCTTAATGCTTGTATTTTCAGCTCCCTCTAGAGGCCAAAATGCAGTATAGTTTTCTGACACACCTCCGTGAGAAAACAGCATTTTGGACACTGGATGGAGCTGAAAATACAGCCATTAATCATAAATTACAGTCACAATTCGTTCAGTGTGCACAAATGCTTCTGGTATTCTTGCAATGAATGTTTTACAAATAGACCCCTTACAGTTTCATTAATTGATTTTTGAGCAGAAGATGATCCATTTAATTTACATTTTTTGATTAGTCTAGACCAGGGGTGTCCAAACTTTCTAAACAAAGGCCCAGTTTACTGTTGTTCAGACTTAGAGGGACTGAGTTGAGGCCATTGGGGGAAGAAAAGGTCCTGGCATCAGTGGGAATAAACTAATCCCCATCTTTGCTGTCATTTGGAGAAATAGCTCCCCATTGATGTTGTCATTGGGAGAAATTGTGCCCCATCGTTGGTCTCATTGGGAGGAATTGTGCCCCATCGTTGGTCTCATTGGGAGAAATTGTGCCCCATCGTTGGTCTCATTGGGAGGAATTGTGCCCCATCGTTGGTCTCATTGGGAGGAATTGGCCCCATCGTTGATGTCTTTGGGAGGAATAGTGCCCCGTCGTTGATGTCATTGGGAGGTATAGTGCCCCTTCGTTGATGTCATTGGGAGGAATAGTGCCCCATCGTTGATGTCATTGGGAGGAATAGTGCCCCATCGTTGATGTCATTGGGAGGAATAGTGCCCCATCGTTGATGTCATTGGGAGGAATAGTGCCCCATCGTTGATGTCATTGGGAGGAATAGTGCCCTGTCGTTGATTTCATTGGGAGGAATAGTGCCCCATCGTTTATGTCATTGGGATGAATAGTGCCCCATCATTGATGTCATTGGGAGGAATTGTGCTCCATCGTTGGTGTCAGTGTGAGGAATTGTGCCCCATCATTGTGGTCATTGTTGTATTCTGCACTGCACAAGTTTTAACCCACAATTAAAAATGTTAGTGGACCTGAAAAGCAGGATAGGAGTTCCGTGTCCATTTACGCTTGTAGGATGTTGAAAAACTAAAGTTGCATGACAGTCACACCCCGTGTTTTTCAGTGACAACCATTCAAATATATGCGACTTAAAGTTACAGCAACTTTAAAAAGATTTCTGCACTACTTTGGTCTTTCATGTGGCCTGAGTGCCATAGACTGCAATGTAAACCCTTGAGTCGCATAAAAGTCGCACTTGAATGTTATATATGCGACAGTTGTACAGCAGTTGTCCATTATCATTTGTCAAATCCAAAGTCGCACCCATCCAGAGTTGCGTCAACTTTGCACGACTTTGGAGTTGTACAAGTGTAAATGGACAGAATGTTATGTGCAGCCACAATGCTGAATTTTTTTGCTAGCTGTAACAGTTTTGCATTTGGCAATTTTGCAACGTGGATGCCCCTGTAAGTTTTTTTTTTATGGTGGTTTTGTAATGTACACACATCATGTGCGTTAATACTCACTAGGGATGATCTATCCAGGCTGCAAAAGCAAGCAGCTACAAGGGAGGAATCTGGCTGCTGGCTCAGTTCTTCTGATTTTTTTTTTCTGTCCACCATTATTTGTACAGTATATTAGCCCCACCTTGTGGTTACAAGTGGCAAATGCAAGCTTTCTGCCCAGAAAATAACAGTGGTCTATACTACTTTATTACATAAAGATATAAAGAATGGCGCCTCCCAGTGGAGTGATATTAAAAATTAAGTTCTAATGTAATAGATACGGCTGCCATCAACTTTTTTGGAATACTCCAAAAAAGCATGTAGAAAAAAAGAGAACATTTTGAGGCACCATAACTAATAGTACTAAGTGCTAAATGAATAAATAAATACATATAATAGGGTTAAATAAAAATATTGAATAAAGTCTAATAAATCATCCAGTGCAAGAATTCATTCAGTGCATATATAGAGTAAAATAAAAATATTGAATAAAGCCTATTAAATCATCCAGTGCCAGAATTCATTCAGTGCTTATACAGAGTTAAATAAAAATATTGAAAGTCTAACTCTATATAAGCACTGAATGAATTCTTGCACTGGATAATTTAATAGGCTTTAGTCAATATTTTTATTTTTATTTAACTATTTAACTCTATATATGTACTAAATAATTTTTGCACTGGATGATTTAATAAATAAAATAAAAATATTGAATAAAGCCTATTAAATCATCCAGTGCCAGAATTCATTCAGTGCTTATATAGAGTTAGACTTTATTCAATATTTTTATTTAACTCTGTATATGCACTGAATGAATTCTGGCACTGGATGATTTAATAGGCTTTATTCAATATGTTTATTTTATTTATTAAATCATCCAGTGCAAAAATTATTTAGTACATATATAGAGTTAAATAGTTAAATAAAAATATTGAATAAAGCCTATTAAATCATCCAGTGCCAGAATTCATTCAGTGCTTATATAGAGTTAGACTTTATTCAATATTTTTATGTAACTCTGTATATGCACTGAATGAATTCCTGCACTGGATGATTTAATAGACTTTATTCAATATTTGTATTTTATTTATTAAATCATCCAGTGCAAAAATTATTTAGTACATTAATATAGTTAAATAGTAAAATAAAAATATTGAATAGTCTATTAAATCATCCAGTGCATATATAGAGTTAAATAAAAATAAAAATATTGAATAAAGCCTATTAAATCATCCAGTGCAAGAATTCATTCAGTGCATATATAGAGTTAAATAAAAATAAAAATATTGAATAAAGCCTATTAAATCATCCAGTGCAATAATTCATTCAGTGCTTATATGGAGTTAGACTTTATTCAATATTTTTATTTAACTCTGTATATGCACTGAATGAATTCTTGCACTGCATGATTTAATAGACTTTATTCAATATTTTTATTTATTAAATCATCCAGTGCAAAAATTATTTAGTACATATATAGAGTTAAATAGTTAAATAAAAATATTGAATAAAGTCTATTAAATCATCCAGTGCAAGAATTCATTCAGTGCATATATAGAGTTAAATAAAAATAAAAATATTGAATAAAGTCCATTAAATCATCCAGTGCAAGAATTCATTCAGTGCATATATAGAGTTAAATAAAAATAAAGTCCATTAAATCATCCGGTGCAAAAATGCATTCCGTGCATATATATGGTTAAATAAAATAAAAATATTGAATAAAGTCCATTAAATTATCCAGTGCAAAAAAATCATTCAGTGCATATATAGAGATAATAGGAAATAAAATAAAGATCTTGACTAAAGTACATTAAATCATACAGTGCAAAAATTCAGTGCAAAAAAAAAAAAAAAATTCTACCACAATAGGGACAAAAGTGCTTTGACAAGTCCTCTTGCTTATAAAGTGCTTGTGTTATCCTTTACCCAATTTTTTTTTTTTGCACTGGATGGTTTAATGGACTTTATTCAATATTTTTATTTTATTTAACACTATTATATGTATTTATTTATTTAGCACCATCAGTTAAAGTGCCTCAAATTGTTCTGCTTTTTCTATACTACTTTATTGTCGGAGCTAATCAGAGCACAAAATATGATTTTTTTTTTTTTTCCCTGCAATTAATGGAGGAACAGGTGCTGTGTAGTTCTGTGCCATACTTGGATCTGATTTTAGAAACAAAAGCTTAACGTCAACAAATTCTCTAAAAATAATTCCTACACATTCACTACTTAATAATCCTTCAATCTGTTATTCATTAAATTGCGGCTGGTTCACTCCAGAACATGGTGCAGGAGGTTCCACGCATTGTGTTTAAAATGCACTGCACTTGCAATCTCTGTGCAATGCTAAAGTTACTGCAAACTTAGGTTGCAAACGAAGTGCTTTTACCTGTCCTGGATTGCGTGGTACAGAAGAACCATGCGATTCAGTTGCTCTGTTTTTAAAAGTAGTGCATGAGCTATTTTTTAGGGTTTCCCTAATACTGTTTTTTTTATCGGCCAGTATGAGTTCTGATACTTGTGCTCAGGTACTCGCCAATACCGAGTACTGATACCTTTGCAGTACGCTACGATTTGAGCCCATGCAAAATTAATATGCTCAAATCTCACTGCAACAAATTGCATGTAATTTGAACAGGATTGCATTGCGATTCCTGTCCAAATAGCATGCAGTTTCTTGCATCGCTCCTGTGTGGACCCATGCTGAAGTCACTATGACAAGCCTGAGTTCACACAGGAGAGGTGGGGGAAATTGCATGCGATTCAGACAGGAATCACTCCACGTTCCTGTTCAATTCACATGTGATTCTTTGCAGTGCTCTGGCTAAAATATAATCCTTATTGTGTGCCTGTTTGTTTACTTTGCTAGCTACAGGGATCTATGATCAGGATGTACATATGTATATGGTATTATTTTTTAAAGGGAAATATATATTTTTCATAACTGCTAATTTTTTTTGTAAAACGCCCCTTTCTCCTTTATTGCTTATGGGATGCCCTTTCATTTTTTTCTTCTGGTAGCAGAAGCCATTGTTTTTTTTTTTTTTGTTTTTTTTGTTTTTTTTTTTCAGCCAATGAGGACATGACTGATTTTTAGCAGGGGGCTGAGTGTGGCACCCTCTAGTGTGTACTAGGAGTAGGCAAATCAAATCCTGACTTATGCTGTAAATTTCTGAGTCTATAATTGGGTCAGGGTTATTGAAGTTCATGCTGTATGGGCTTAAATCACACCGCAAAGGTATCAGTACTTGGTGTATCGGAGCATTTGCATGAGCACAAGTACTCAAGTAAATGCTCAGTATTGGTATCGGAGCAACCCTACTACTTTTGCTGCTGTCCGGTGCAATGTCCGCCTATTCAAATGAATGGGCTGAAATCGCACTGCACCTAAATCCCATGTAAACTGCAAAGGAATGCAAAATGTGCTCCTGTGCGATACATGGTGTGAACTGGCCCCTACTGTGTTTTTTTCTGCCTCATTGTAAGGTCCTCCGTAAACACTTGAAACTCTCCTATTCCCCTTTCCTATTACTTCTGTTTGTTTGCAGTGCATGTTAGTCACAGCCATGTGCACTGCTCTGTCCCAAAAGGAAAAAACAGCTTATAAAGTTTTAGCTATACAGTGGGGATCGAAAGTTTTGGGAACCCCAGGTAAAGATTTGTATTAATGTGCATAAAGAAGCCAAGGAAAGATGGAAAAATCTCCAAAAGGCATCAAATTACAGATTAGACATTCTTATAATATGTCAACAAAAGTTAGATTTTATTTCCATCATTTACACTTTCAAAATAACAGAAAATAAAAAAATGGTGTCTGCAAAAGTTTGGGCACCCTGCAGAGTTCATATCTTCTACTGCCCCCTTTGGCAAGTATCACAGCTTGTAAATGCTTTTTGTAGCCAGCCAAGAGCGTTTAATTCTTGTATGAGGTATCGTTGCCCATTCTTCTTTACTAAATTCTTCCAGTTCTTTGAGATTTCTGGGCTGTCTGTCACGCACTGCTCTTTTAAGGTCTATCCATAGATTTTCAATTATGTTGAGGTCAGGAGATTGTGAAGGCCATGGCAAAACCTTCAGTTTACGCCTCTTGATGTAATCCCCCATGGATTTCGAGGTGTGTTTAGGATCATTATCCATTTGTAGAAGCCATCCTCTCTTTAACTTCAGCTTTTTCACAGATGGCATCAAGTTACCATCCAAAATTTGCTGAAATTTTATTGAATCCATTTTTCCTTCTACTCGTGAGATGTTCCCTGTGCCACTGGCTGCAATACAACCCCAAAGCATGATTAATTCACCCCCATGCTTAACAGTTAGACAGAGGTTCTTTTCATTAAATTCTGTGCCCCTTCTTCTCCAAACGTTCCTTTCCTCATTCCAGCCAAAAAGTTCAATTTTAACCTCATCGGTCCACAGAACTTGTTTCCAAAATGCATCAGGCTTGTCTATATGTTCATTTGCAAAGTTCAAACGCTGATTTTTGTGGTGGGGACGTAGAAGAGGTTTTCTTCTGATGACTCTTCCATGAAGACCATATTTGTACAAGTATCTCTTTATAGTGGAATAGTGTACCACAACTCCAGTGTCTGCCAGATCTTTCTGGAGGGATTGTGCAGTCAAACGTGGGTTTTGAATTGTTTTTCTCACAATCCTGCGAGCTGTTCTGTCTATATTTTTTTTGGTCTTCCAGATCTTGCTTTAACTTCCACTGTTCCTGATGACTGCCATTTCTTAATTACATTCCGAACAGAGAATATTGACATCTGAAAACGCTTTGCTATCTTCTTATAGCCTTCTCCAGCTTTGTGAGCGTCAACTATTTTCAGTTTCTGTTTTCTAGGCAACTGCTTACAAGATCCCATGGTGCTGATTGTTGGGGCAAGGTCAGATGAGTCTGGGCATTTAAAACCTTTGAGATTGACATCACCTGGTCTTCCCAGACAATGATTGAGAACAATCCATGACACTGGCAGGTCTCAGCCTTGCAAAGGGGGCAGTGCATGCTATAAATTCTGCAGGGTGCCCAAACTTTTGCAGATGCTATTTTTTTGTTTTCTGTAATTTTGAAAGTGTCAATGATGGAAATAAAATCTAACTTTTGTTGACATATTATAAGAATGTCTAATCTGTAATTTGATGCCTTTTGGAGATTTTTCCATCTTTCCTTGGCTTCTTTATGCACATTAATACAAATTTTTACCTGGGGTGCCCAAACTTTCGATCCCCACTATAGTTCAACTTCAATTTGTTAGTGTATCTAAATCTGCTAGTCCGTCTAACATTCCCCTCCCTCCCAGACTGACAGTGCTGCTGTCCTGTGCTCCTTCATGAGTGGGGGCACCCTAATACAGGAGGTGTGTTACTGGGCAGATCACCGGGGGGAAAAAAAGCCTAAAAAAAGAGAACAAATGCAGCCACCACAACTAATGATCGATAAGCTGCAATAAACTATATTTTTTGGTTGCTACTTTAACAACACAAGTCTTCTGATTGGCGTTGGCAAACAATTGTAGTAAAGAGTATGACTGATAGCGTTAGCAGTTTCCTCTATTTCAGGAGTTATTTCAGAGATGATAAAAAAATGAAAAAAAAAAATTGGCGCCGGCCTCCTATGTGAAGGTTGTATTGCTCAGAATGATTTATGTTCCATTTTTTTTGTTTTCCAGGGCCTAGAAAGTTTTGACAGCCTGAGTATTCAAAGCCTAATGTCCTATCTGCTGACCATCCATCTGAGAGAGGGCCGCAATCTGGTCATCAGGGATCGCTCCGGTAATAATCACTCTATAATATTATCCTTCTATGGTCCATATGGCCGGCTTTCTATATGGTATTAAAGGGTTAAACCTCTGAGGAGGACTTTTCTTTCTTCTGTCTCAGCGGCATTAGGAATTCAGAAAGCAAGAAATACACAAGAAGTACTACCAGCATGGAGTTGGCCATCATAGAAAATGTGTACTTAAATATTTAAATAACCCCTCCCCTTCTAAGGGTAAATGAAATGTTAATGCCTGAGCACAATTTTGCAACTTTGACATGTGACACTTTGACAATAAAACCGTATATATCATCACAACCAGTGGTGGCCTGTCCATAAGAAGCGCAGGGGTGTGCCCCGCCCCCCCTAGTTTTCATGCGGGGCGCTGGACTAATAGTTTTCTATGAGGTCTGTCATTTTTTTATGAGCATGTTGATTAGAGTAGTAATGGGCGAATGGTTCGGGCTGAACATTGGCTATTGGCTCTTTCAATGAACACCCAAATTATTGAAGTGCACGACTGTTTGTTTGGCCCGCTGAATGACCACAATGCACTGCGCCGCCGCACAGTGCATTGGAAGCCCTGATTGGCTGAAGCAATGAAAGCTTTGCCCTATTAGGCCGCAGAGCACCGTCCGAGCCGTGTCTGGAGAAAGTAATGATGCCTCTGTTCAATCATGACTCATTGCTCTTAGTCCCGCCCCACACTAAAAAAAAAAAAATAATTCTTTCAATAGCATTAATTTGTAGTGTGATATTGGCGTGGAGATAGATAGAACAGGGTTCTGTTCTGTGCTACTAGAGTTAGAGTGCTATAGTGTGCTATTCTGATTCTATTGTCAGTGTAGAACATCAGTTTAATGTGAATCTCGTGATAGTTCAGTCAGTGTGAGTGTAGTGACCATTCATTTTTACTTTGTCAGTTTGTTTTGTTAGGGCAGGTTTACTGCATTCTAGTTAAGTGCATTAGTGCACATTTAACAACGTGTATTTCTGTGCGTTACTGCACGTTTAACACAGTATATTTCTGTGCATTACTGCTGTTTAATGCAGTATATTTCTGTGCGTTATGTGCCGTTTAGCGCAGTATATTTCTGTGCATTACTGCACATTTAACGCAGTAAATTTCTGTGCATTACTGCTGTTTAACGCAGTATATTTCTGTGCTTCCGTGCAGTTTTACTGCAGTATATTGTAGTGTGTTAAGGGAGTCTGTGTGTGTAGTGAGTACTCAGGTTAAAGTGCACCAAACACCACTTTCCATTGATTAAAGTGCATCCACGTACACCTTTCCACATCTTTATTACATTTTGGTAATAAGCACCTACCCATTCTGTCTGGGAGGCCAATAAGGAGAGGCAGACGTTCCCATGACACTGTGAGGGGGCCAGCAGTGTATGTGTCCACAGGCAAGGGTGGACATGGTCAGTCCTCAGGCAGGGCATTTTTCCCCTCTGTTTAGTGATGTTGCTCGTATTATACAGCCACAGCATGCAGAGGAGGTGGTGGACTGGCTTTCTAAACCATCCTCATCCTCTGTTACCCAAAATAGAGACTAGTGCACAGTTCACTGCAGCTGCCAGAGTGGCTAAATCTGCCTTTGTGCCCACAGCTTTTCCTGCCATAGCCCCAGCATCAGGCATGGAGGAGTCAGCTGAGTTATTTGAACACAGCATCAGCCACTTGCTCCTTGACAATACAGCCATTACTTGATTCAGATGTTGGCTCTGAGGTTGAGGAAGGTAGGAACATGAGCCTACAGGGAGGGGAGAACACTGGCACACAAATTGGCAGTCATGTTCCCCCAGCCGCAGCATATTGCCAAGTTGTCTTCAGTGACCAATTTTACAACTGTTACTTCTATCTGCGGAAGAGACACCAGAATTTATCCAAAAAATCTCTAATCTTGTTCCCAGTCCACTACTGTACATTGTGGCCTCATCATACAGACTGGCTCCCCAAGCCATTGTTTACAACATAAAGAAAGCTTGCAGGGAAAATGTTACATTTTTTTTTTTTTTAGCTTATTAAATGCAATGATTTCTGTAGCAGCTTCTATACACCGTAGAGATGTGCCATTTTACAGGTAGACTAAAGGGACCCACCCAGACACTATATTTAAAGGAATTTTTCATTTTTATTATTTCTCATTTTGATGCTTTCACTTTAAACATCAGTAAATCACTGCTCATTTAAATGACGTTTTTACCAAACTTTTTTTCATTGATACATGTCCCCCAGGGCAGTACCTGGACTCCCATATCCATTGAATGTCCAATTACTTGTATATAAGCCTTCAAAACGGGCACTTTTTGATTTTCCAGTTCGGGTCCCATGGGGTTCATTATTCGGTTCCGAATTTTTGCGATTTTAGAAAGTTTTGGTGCAAACCGAACAGGAGTCGTTTGGCCCAACCCTAGACTAGAGCCTG
>NC_138771.1:35879933-36242433 GCF_965119305.1 Pelophylax lessonae | reverse complement strand
GCATGTGTATCAGCAAACTTTTAATCCAAAGACATGAACAAAATACAAAAGATGCCCCATAAAGTCAATATGTAGCAATATTGTGAGCTAAAGCTCTATTTGTTTGTTGGGCATACTTTGCTAATTAGCCAAGTATAAGGGATATATATATATATACCTTCAGTTAAATGTGTAGTAAAATGGTAACACTTGGCCATACCCATATGGAAGAAAAGGTAGTATTTGCAATATATTTCTAAAAACATTCTTTGGAAACACATAAAATATTGTCAAAATTGTGACATTTCCTTGATATGTGTGAAATGCTAATAATCTTTCTTTGAAATATGTTTTACATCTATTTTTTTTCTATCTGACGACCAATTCCCCAATGTAATATTTTGTGGGTTTTTTCAGAGAATGTGGAGGTTCTATATAAACACTGTAGATTTGACTGCTATGATTTCGGAGTTAGCAGGAAAGGTGTATGGAATGTGATGGTGTTTACTAAAGGATCCCTTGTTGGAAGTGTGCATGTTTTTCCAATTCCGCCGGTTTTTGCCATTTTCTATGGGCGAGACAGCGGATTTGCAAGCGGTATTCAAAAAAAAATTGACCCAAAATCGCGCTGGCGAAATTTTTTGAGCCAATTTGACGTTGCGCATGCGCACATTCGCGAGTTCGCAGCTCGCGGCTGGAGGAGCTGTTTAACCTTTCCACACTTTCGCAGATATCTCTCTTTCTAAGTCAGTTTTTGAGATTTTTTAAACGCAAGTCATCTCCAAATTGACTTCCACACCTTCCACAGTGATTTGGGATTTTTGGGGGTACAGGGGAAAATTTGGCTAAACTTTAGTCGAGCTTTTAGCTGGCGTGGTTTTAAGTCGCGCTCTGACCATATTGCATCTTAATGAATCTCACACTAGGCGCTATTTTCCGCCCGCCGTTCTTTGAATGCCAATTTCAGACTTAAATAATCGCCGCTTCGCAAAATCACGCCGAAACGCCAATTCGCCGTACTATGAATCAGGCCCATAGTATCTGATATATGACATATATGTATCCATGCGAAATAGCATCAAAGTGATACAAAAATAGAAAAACAACTCAAATGATCATAAAGATGTTTAAAAACATATTACACTTACATGGTTGGTTGCACAACAGATAACGAAGTGCTTGCTACAATAAAAACAGGGAAAGGTTGAGCCCAGCCGGTGCTGTGTGTTCATGAGATGAGACCCGTGTGGATGATAGTGACCAGAGACAGGGAGCTAGTGGGCAATGCGTCCGCAGGACAATCGGAGCAACTGGAGTCCAAAGATGCTTAGCAAATCAATCCAGATCAAATCATGCAAGGCTGCAATGGGACAAGCATGAAAAACAAACTGACTATGTGTTTTGAATGCCTCAAGTGGTTACACAAAAATATGTAGATTCATCAAGAACTGACAATGGGCAAGTTTGATATGATCTAAGTATTTGATATACAGAAAATTAGCTTGATGTACTGATAAGACTAAGGGACCAAATATGAAAATTGTATCAAAAAAGATACAATGTATCACATGTAGATAACAACAATATCCAATTGTCTTTGGAAATGGAAAGGTCGGAAATAAAGAACAATTCCATATGGGGACATGAAATATGCAAGATGGGGCGTTCTATGAAACGGAACCGCAAAGATGCAGTGTATCCTAGAAAGATTGATCAAAGACCAATCAAAAAAGATCCCAGGGTCTCATACCTGAAAGCCTATTTTGTAACGAAAGATCAGAATAATGTGTGGTCTCCTTCTCCCGGCGGTGTGCTGTGCAAATGACCACCGCCGGGAGCTGGATTAAATAGTGCTTGTACAGGTGCAGAGAATTGCAGGATTGAACGTGATTGATGCCAGCTGAGGGCTCCCTGAGCCGTGTGTGCCGGTCCAACCCCCACCAGATGACGCACGCTGCCGTGTGACGTAGTGGGGGGCGTGGCCGGCTACTCACGTCCCACCGACACAGGTGTGATGCTGCCGCTGCGTCATGCGCAGGCGGAGCTATCGGAGGAAGCGCGGTGGACACTTGACAAGTGTCAGCAGTAAGGGACCTGCGCTGCCTGGTTGGCGTCCAAAATGGGGACGCCTCATCCCATGCCGGGTTGGCCGAATGAGAAGGGGCACACAACCTCATCGACTACTTGCAAGGAAAAAGGATTTCATCTGTCAAGAAAAACCGTTGTACATTGTGTTAGACTAACCATCAATAACAATGAGTATTATAGACAGAATGGGTAGAGAGCAATCATCCCTGTTTTTTTACAATCAGACAGCTAATATATTTAGAGGGAAAAAGACACTATAAAAAAGAAAAAAGAAAAAAGGCAACAAAACTAGATTGTACAAGGAAACATGGGGAGGGGGACAGACAGAACTAATCTGTGTTCTATCTCTCCATGCCTCCCGAATTGAAACCCTCCAGAAACGGCTTTGAGGAGACTGCCTCATTCAAGCCTGAGGGTTCAGTGGCCTTCAGGGAAAAAATCCATCTCAGCTCCAGTTGCAGGAGACGCTTGTTCCAGTCTCCGCCCCTGGAGCTGGGGTGGATGCGATCAATAAAAAGAGATTTAGGTTTGGGGAACTTCCCAGAGTGTACCAGGGTGACATGGCGTCCCAATGGCAACTCAGGGTCACAGGTTTGCTTGCTTCTGATATGTGGGTAAATACGTTTCCAAAGTTCGAGTTTGGTTTTCCCAACATAAAAACAGCCGCAGTCACAGAGTAATAAATATACTACCCCATTCGTGCGGCAGTTTGTGAAGTGTCTAGCTCGGAATTTGGTGCCATTGGGTAACGTGGGGTTGTTATGTGTATACATGTATCTGCAATAGTTGCAGGACCCACACATGTACGTCCCTTTATATTTGCAGGGGTTGGTAAACTAGGTAATGGGGAGAAGGTCCAGATGTAGAATTAGCCAGCGGGGAGCAAGGTTCAGCGGGCATTAATGGAGGCATTAGCAATAGGGTAACCAGAGATCCAAAATCCAAGGTAGACAAATAGAAATGCAGCCTCATAAAATCTAAGGAGGATATAGTATACAACCGGACAAAATTACGAGGTTTGTATGGCAATGCTAGAAGTCTGGCCAACAAGATGGGAGAGCTGAAGCTGCTAATGTATGAGGAGGATTTTGATTTTGTGGGAATCACGGAGAATTGGTTTGACAGCTCTCATGGTTGGCTGGCAACCATTAAGGGGTATTCCCTTTATCACAGAGATAGAGAGGGTAAAAAAGGGTGAGGGGTATGCCTGTATATCAAGAACAATGTGCAAGTGAATATGAGGGAAGATATCACAAATGGAGCTAGGAAAGAGGTAGAATCCCTATGGATAGAGCTTCAAAGGGAAGGTAATATGGGGAAAGTAATATTGGGTGTATGCTATAGGCCCCCCCAACCAGAGGGAGGAGGGGGAGTTGGACCTCCTATAACAGCATGGAATGGCAGCAAGGATGAGATATGTCATTATAATGGCAGATTTTAATTATCCAGATTTAGACTGGGCAGAAGGAACCAGGGTTCTGGTTCTAAAGGCATCTAAGGCTCACCATTTCCTAAATGTTTTGCGGACAATTTCAAGGGTTAGATGATGAATGCACCGACAAGAAACAATGTATTACTAGACCTACTGATTACTAACAATACAGACCTGATCACGGATAGAGAAATACGGGGCAACTTAGGAAACAGTGACCACAGGTTAATTAGTGTCAGTATAAATCATAAAAATAGGAAACACAAGAGTGATACAAGGACACTGATTTTCAAAAGAGCCAACTTCCCTAAATTGCGCTCTTTGCTAGACGATATAAAATGGGATAGAATCCTAGGAACAAAGAACACAAGGAGGTAAATTGGGAGTGCTTTAAGAACATACTAAATAAAGGGATTGGCCAGTGCATTCCAAAGGAGAATAAGAGCTAAAATAAACCCTAGGGAGCAAAACTCCAACATAAAAATGCATATTAACCGGTTGCCGACGGCGCACAGTATATTTACTGCGGCAGTCAGCCCCGGCCAGGCAGAATGACGTAGGTCTACGTCACTCGCCTGTCACTGGGATTTGAGCCAATAGCGGGCGAGCGCGCGCCCGCTGAGGTGCGCGCCCGTCTCGGCTCGTTCAGGGAGGAGTGCGGGCATGTGACTGGCGGACCCGATGTCCGCTGGTCACACTACGATCGTCGGTACAGCGGGAGAAAGGCAGAGCGGCTTATGTAAACAAGCCGCCTGTCATTCTCGCCTGTGTAAAAATGGAGATCAGACGGTTCTACTATGTAGAACCGTTGATCTCTGTTTTTACACTAGTAGCCATGTCCCACTACAGTTAGAATCACGCCCCTAGGACACACTTAACCCCTCCCTGTCCAATACAGTTAACCCCTTCCCTGCCAGTGTCATTTTTACAGTAACAGTGCATATGTATAGCACTGATTACTGCAGTAATGTCACTGGTACCCCCAAAAGTGTCAAAAATGTCAGTCAAGGGTCCGATCTGTCCGCCGCAATGTCGCAGTACCGCAAAAAAAATCGCAGATCACCGCCATTACTCGTTAAAAAAAACCCACCAAAAATGACAAAAATCTTTCCCTTTGTTAGTAAACGCGATAACTTTTGCGCAAACCAATCAAAATACGCTTTTTGCGATTTTTGTTACCAAACATATGTAGCATAAAACAATTTGGCCGAAAATGTTAAAAAATGTTGATTTTTACATTTTTTTGGGGGGGGGGAATTTCATATAAAAAAATTTTAAAAATATTGATATTTTTGCAAAAATTACACTCTTTTTTTGTTTATAGCGCATGATCAAAAAATCACACAGGTGATCAAATACCACCAAAAGAAAGCTCTATTTGTGGGAAAAAAAGGACGTGAAATTCGTTTAGGTACAGCGTCGCACGACCGCGCAATTGTCCGTTAAAGTCACGCAGTAAAAAATCGCAAAAAACCCCCTGGTCAGGAAGGGGGTAAAATCTTCCGGGGCTTAAGTGGTTAAAACTAAAGAAAAGGCCTTCAAAAAATACAAGGCTGAGGGGTCATTGGCCTCATTCCAACATTACAAAGAATGCAATAAGAAATGTAAGAGCGTAATCAAGGCAGCTAAAATAGAACATGAAAGGCACATAGCGGAAGAGAGTAAAAAAAAAAAAAAAAAACAAGAAATTCTTTAAGTATATACAGTAAATAGTAAGAATGTGAGGCCAGAACACATTGGCCCCATAAAGGACAACAAAGGGAATCTGGCTACAAAGGACAGAGAGAAGGAGAAGGTGCTAAATAAATTCTTCTCCTCAGTCCTCACAAAAGAGTCGGGGGGCTACATTAACCCAGCTTGTAATGTTAAAGTTAATAACACATCACGGGAAGCACCCTCATGGTTAACAGAAGATAGACTCAGAACTAGACTTGAAAAACTTAACATAAATAAATCAACGGGACCAGATGGCTTACACCCGTGGGACCTTAAAGAACTCAGCCAGGTGATAGCCAGACCATTGTTCCTAATTTTTATGGATAGTCTACAGACAGCAATGGTACCAGCTGATTGGAAAAAAGCCAATGTGGTACCAATATTTAAAAAAGGGCCGAAATATATCCCTGGAAATTACAGGCCGGTTAGCCTAACATCAGTAGTCTTCAAGATATTGGAGGGGATGATAAAGGACGATATACAAGATTTTTAGTAATAAAAACTGTATCATTAGTAGTAATCAGCATGGATTTGTGAAGAATCATTCTTGCCAGACCAATCTATTAACCTTCTATGAAGAAGTAAGCTGCCATCTAGATAAAGGAAGGCCTGTGGATGTATAGTATCTGGACTTTGCAAAGGCATTTCAGTTCCCCACAAACACTTACTGTACAAACGAAGGTACGTCGGTATGGACCATAGGGTGAGTACCTGGATTGAAAACTGGCTCCAGGGGCGAGACCAGAGGGTGGTGATAAATGAGGAGTACTCTGATTGGTTTGGTGTGGGAAGTGGGGTCCCCCAAGGATCTGTCCTGGGACCAATCCTGTTTAATTTATTGATAAACGACCTAGAGGATGGTAAACCAGCACAATCTCAGTATTTGTGGATAATACTAAGCTAAGCAAGGCAAAATCTTCTATACAGGACGTGGAAACCTTACAAGAAGACCTGAAAAAATAATGGGGTGGGCAACTACATGGCAAATGATTTTTAATGTTTATAAATGTGAGCTAATGCACTTGGTTGTCAGAAATATGAAAGCAAGTTACTCACTAGGGGGAGAACCTCTGGGTGAATATAAGATGGGAAAGAACCTGGGGGTCCTAGTAGACAACAAGCTTAGCAATGGCATGCAATGCCAAGCTGCTGCAAGCAAAGCCAATAGAATACTGGCATGTATAAAAAAGGGGATTCACTCCAGAGACAAAATTATTATTCTCCCACTCTACAAGACTCTGGTCCGGCCGCATCTTGACTATGCCGTCCAGTTCTGGGCACCAGTGCTAACAGTGAACAAAAGGAGACAAGTCATTATTCCATGAGTTTTGGAGAGGCCACTGGCCAACACTCTACCGTACCCTATTAAAGAGCAACAGAACTGTCTGCTTGGGACACAGTGCAGCCACCTATACACAAGTTCACAGGAACTTTACCTGGGAGCTCCAATGCTGGATTTGGGCACCAACGTACTGACCAGAAAGGAAAAGGTTTGACAAAGTCATTATCTTAGCATTGCCCATAGACAGAGGCTCCTTTGGGGGTAAGCGCTACATTTTTATGCTCCTTAGAATGACAATAGAGCTCCAGCTTCAAAAACGTATTGTTCCTAAGTTCCTAACCTATCTTTTGCTTTGTCATTCCCCCGCCCAAGCACAGTTTTGAAGCTAAAAATTTACAACCTGGCAGATTGACTTTTTGCCAACAAAATTCTTAATTGTTCATCTGTTACAATCGTTCCTGGCACATATTCTATTCAATTATCTTTTGTAGCTGTTGGAATTTGAGAAAGCAGATACGTCTGTCCATGTAAGTCCAGCTTTATTCTTGAGTGGAATACAGATAATCAGATCTTATCGTAAACTAGCACAAAAACATAAAACTTCTTCACAAAAACTAAAAACTCCTGGCTATATGGGGCCTCAACTGCAGTCATTGACATCACCAAGGGCCACACATATTATTCAGTGTATGTAATGCTACATAAAACTGTCACTGCTACATAAAACTGTGATTGGATACTGGGGATATTGCAGGAGACAGTCAGAAACTGAAGACATGTGAGAAGTCCTACTATGTATGTATAAATGTGAGTTAGGGTTCCTAGATTGTAAGCTCCTTGAGGGCAGGGATTGATGTGAATATGTAATGTATATGTAAAGCGCTGCGTAAATTGACAGCGCTATATAAGTACCTGAAATAAAAATAAATAAATAAGTCATGTTGTGATGCTACTGACACTAAAACATGTTTCTGATACAAACAATGGCAAAATTATTTGCTAATTATTTCAAGATTTTTGTTTTTCTCAAAATGTTTTCCTGTGACACCAAAAAAAAAAAAAAACAATACACAATAAAATGTAAAAAAAAAACAAAAAAAAAACGTTAAATTGGAGTTCCACCCAAAAGTGGAACTTCCGCACATTTTCTTCCTCCCCCCCTCTGGTGCCACATTTGGCACCTTTCAGGGGGGAGGGGGGATGGATACCTGTTTTTGACAGGTACCCATTCCCCACTTCCGGGAGACAGCGCCATGACGCTGTCCCTCGGAAGTTTGCCCCCCCCACCTTCCTCTGCCACCAAGCCAATCCGAATGCGCAGCGCGCTTCGCCTGTGCGCATTAGGGACCCGCCCGTGAAGCCGTAAGGTTCCCTCACTGGCAATGTCGGCAGCAGCATCCGACAGCCGATGGAAACATTGGTTGCGGTGCCAACATTGCTGGACTCCAGGACAGATAAGTGTCCTAATATTAAAAGTCAGCAGCTACAGTATGTGTAGCTGCTGACTTTTAATTTTTGGAGGGGGAGGCTGGAGGCTGGAACACCGCTTTAAATATTAATGAATAAAAAACAGGAATAAAAATGTTAGCATAAAGATAGGGGTGGAAGAAGTAAATTAGGGGTAATAAGGGTAAACTAAGGGTTACTAGGGAGTTAATAAAAACACATGCTATTTTTTTTTTACCCTGTAAGACTGCTTTAAAGTGGTTGTAAAGGAAAAGTACTCACTATAGAGAGATATGAACAAAGCATATCTCTCTATAGTGAGTACTTGTCTAAATTAGGAGTGCTAAGTGTAATTTCTGTCTGCTGCCTCGTTCCTCTGCTATCAACATGAATCTCCTCTGACAAGTTTTCCTGACACCAAGAGAGAAAAGATGACAGGGGAAGGACCTTCAGCTGATTGGCAGCCTCATATCTGATCCTGTGTGCTGTGTGTGCGTGTGTGTATGTGTGTGTGTGTGTGTGTGTGGGAGGGGGGGGGGGTCCCTTACCTCCAATCAGCACTCAGAGGGGGGGGGGGGTCACTTACCTCCAATCAGCTATCAGAGCTCTCCTGATTGAGCTCTGTAGAGTGTAACTTCATCTCTCCACCTCCTTATTCTGACCACTGAGGCAATTTAAAAAAAATTCTGGACTTTAAACTGATTTAGAGAAGAGAAAACTGCAGATAAACAGGTACAACCTATGTAGGAGGATTTGTTTATTCTCTGCGTATCACCTGAAGTCAGTCACTTCACTGGGTATATGTAAGGGGTTACAACCACTTAACCACTTAAGCCCCGCAAGATTTTACCCTCTTCCTGACCAGGGGGTATTTTGTTATGTTACAGCCTTATTCCAAAATGGATTAGATTTATTATTTTCCTCAAAATTCTACAAACAATACCCCAAAATGACAACATGAAAGAAGTTTGTTTGAAATCTTTGGAAATCTATTAAAAATAAAAAATGAAAAAAATCCCATGTACATAAGTATTTACAGCCTTTGCTCAATACTTTGTTGAAGCTCCTTTGGCACCAATTACAGCCTCAAGTCTTTTTGAGTATAATGCTACAAGCTTGGCACACCTATTTTTGGGCAGTTTCTCCCATTCTTCTTTGCAGGACCTCAAGCTCCATCAGGTTGGATGGGGAGCGTCGGTGCAGAGCCATTTTCAGATCTCTCCAGAGATGTTCAATCGGGTTCAAGTCTGGGCTTTGACTGGGCCACTCAAGGAAATTCACAGAGTTGCCCCGTACCAACTCCTTTGTTATTTTGGCTGTGTGCTTAGGGTTGTTGTTCTGTTGGAAGATGAACCTTCCCCCCAGTCAAGGGCTGACTGGCAACTTTCGACCAGGGGGCAAGTACAAACCAGAGGCCCATGGTGTAGTGACTCGACCCCCCTCCCACCCCCATTCCAGGCTGAAGCTCTGCTCCAAGTACTCTCTACTCACAGGCCGAAACCGAGTTCCCAAACTGGCCAGAAGGGGGCGGTTGGGGGGGAGCTGGGACAGCTTGGTTGTGGCTCCAGTGGGGCATGGACCAGCCTCTGCTCAGACACAGTTTACATCATCCGTGCTGGGGGGGAGGCCTGCGCTCCGTCCTTGTCTTCAATCCGCTCTCAGTAGGTCAGCAGCGGGGACTTTTTACTTCTCTTTACCAGGAATACTTTAGGCATGTCTGTGGCAGAAGCAGTGCAGACTTTTTATGGAGCATTACAGTGGCCCAGGGGGCAATTGCCCCCCCGCCCCCTGGCCCAGTCCTCCCCTGCCCCCAGTCCCAAAGCGCTCTGGAGCAGGTTTTCATCAAGGATGTCTCTGTACATTACTGTTTTCATCCTTCCCTCAATCCTGACTAATCTCCCAGTTCCTGCTCCTGGAAAACATCCCCACAGCATGATGTTGCCACCCCCATGCTTCACTGTAGGGATGGTATTGGCCAGGTGATGAGCGGTGCCTGGTTTCCTCCAGACATGACGCTTGCCATTCAGGCCAAAGAGTTAAATCTTTGTTACATCAGACCAGAGAATTTTGTTTCTCATGGTCTGAGAGTCCTTCAGGTACCTTTTGGAAAACTCTAGTTGGGCTGTCACATGTCTTTTACTAAGGAGTGGCTTCCGTCTGGCCACTCTACCATGCAGGCCTTATTGATGGAGTGCTGCAGAGATGGTTGTTTTTCTGGAAGGTTCTCCTTTCTCTACAGAGAAATGCTGGAGCTCTGTCAGAGTGACTATGGGGTTTTAGGTCACCTCGCTGACTAAGGTCCTGCTCCCCCGATCACTCAGTTTGGGCAGGCGGCCCACTCTAGGACGAGTCCTAGTGGTTCCAAACTTCTTCCATTTACGAATGATGGAGGCCACTGTACTCACGGGACCTTCAATGCTGCAGAAATTTTTCTGTACCCTTCCCCTGATCTGTGTCTCAATACAATCCTGTCTCGGAGGTCTACTGACAATTCCTTGGACTTCATGGCTTGGTTTGTGCTCTGACATGCACTGTTAACTGTGGGACCTTATATAGACAGGTGTGTGCCTTTGTAAATTATGTCCAATCAACTGAATTTACCACAGGTTAACTCCAATCAAGTTGTAGAAACATCTTTAGGGTGATCACTGGAAACAGGATGCACCTGAGCTCAATTTTGAGTGTCATGGCAAAGGCTGTGAATACTTATGTACATGTAATTTTTCTTTTTTTTCTTTTTAAAAAATTTGCAAAGATTTCAAGCAAACGTCTTTCACATTGTCATTATGGGGTATTGTTTATAAAATTATGAGGAAAATAATGAATTTAATCCATTTTTGAATAAGGCTGTAACATAACAAAATGTGGAAAAAGTGGAGCGCTGTGAATACTTTCTGGATGCACTTTAAGTACTTTTGGAAGTTACATGTATAACATATAAACCAATATATCAAACAAGTGTTACATATAAATGACTTAATAAACATGTGAAAAGAAAAATCCACATACGTCAGGGATATGCAAGCTGTGGCCCTCCAGCTGTTGCAAAACTACAAGTCCCATCATGCCTCTGCCTCTGGGTGTCATGCTTTTGGCTGTCAGAGTCTTGCTATGCTTCATGGAACTTGTAGTTCTGCAACATCTGGAGGGCCACAGTTTGCATATCCCTGACATACGTGGACATAAAGTGCAACATGCATGTACTCTAAGTGTAGAGAAATCCTGTGATAGTAGATAATTCCACATAGGACCTTAGGTAGATCACCAAGAACGTGATATCCACTACCAAGAAAAATATATATGCTTACCAGAAAGTGTGGACTCAGAAACCGTAGGGTGCTGAGTCAAAGAGGCTGACAAGGAGATAAGTCTCCACAGGAGTAATCTATTGAGTGGCTCCAGGGATTTCACACTGCCAGACTATAGTTGGAATTCCACTTTCACAGTAATATTATAGCGTCTAAGCATCCAAAAAAAATCAAAAAACTGAAAATTAAAGTCTAAAACATCATCAATCCCAGATGACGTCTTAATAGACGAAACACGTTGGATCGAGTCCCAGCCAGGCCATTGCAAACCACATAGTTACATAGTAGATGAGGTTGAATAAAGACACCAGTCCATCCAGTTCAACATATTTGACAGATTGATGGACTTTATTGTTTGAGCGCTAAATCTATTGATGGAATGTAAGTGTTCTGAACTTCTTTAAGGCATTTTGCTATCTTACGGTTTTACACTATGTGGAGACATTTTGTTTTTTTTGGATGCTTGGACCGTATGATATTACCAAGAAAGTGGAATTCCAACTACAGCCTCACAGTGTTTAACTTGAGAAATGGTCAGACCACCTGGCAATGCTTTTTCATTTTTGTGGCTTCCTGCTTCCTGCCGCACCACCAATTACTTATGTGTCATAGGTACAGTAAGTGAAGGAAAATGTTGTCACTGAGGGTAACACACAGAAGGTTTAACATTTTAAGGGAAATAACCATGCACATTACACATTTTATATTGATATTTTTTCCTTGCTGACCAAAACCAGGAATGTGCAAAATTTAAAAGAAATAGGAGAAGGTCCAACCTGTAGTATCCACCCATAACTAAAAGCAATCCTGCAATCTGAAATGTCCATCTTGTGACCTGGATTTCTAATTTATCAGTCTTTTTTTTCTAGTTCAGAAGCTGCTTTTGCCGAATGAGATACAATATGCTGCATGTCATCACTTTCCCAGACAGAGTGATGGTATGCAGGTACACCAGATGGATAAGCCTAGTGTGACTAATTATTGTGTATTTGGCTTTAATTATTATCATTTATAATTGCAGAAAAGACAATAGAGGTTCATTGACATGGTAGGGAATATTGGCAAGGCTGAAAATAGCACCTTTAGGATGTTTACCCTCCAAATTATATGCATGTATATATAAATCATAAATTCTGTGTCCTCAGAGAACAATTGTCTGATGTGCTTATACAGCTAGAGCCGTTTTAATGTCTTCTAGATATGCATGTGAAAGAGATGGGCTTAATGTAAACAGTCTTATCAGTGTGTCTTAATGTATACAACACATTGCTTGAATGTATAGGATGGAATTATCTATGTATGTGGGGAAATACTTTTTTTTTTTATTCTCAATGCTGATTGAGAACAATAGATCCTTTGCAGTAATGCTTTATTGGTAGTCCAGGGCCATGTGACCTTGGCCGCCTACTCACAATAATATTGTGACATTGTGATGCTGATACATGCTTTATTGATTCATGCAAAGTGGATTTCAATGCTAGATCCGCTTAAAAGATAGAAGCTCTGAATATTTAAGCTAGTAATGGAGCAAACTCTGTTAGGTGAAGGAGGTGCGCCAGTACTGTTTTTTTAGAGCACCAGGATTCACTTGAGTCTGAGGCTAGGTTCACACACATGCTGTTGTTGTGGCTCATGTTCATTTAAATGGGCTGCTGTACTGGTGAAAAACACTTGCACCATGTGATTTCCTGCACATGCGGCATTTTAAGATTTTAGGAATTAATGGTACCCCTACATGTCTGCTAAAAAGCAGCAGGTTGCTTTTGGGTTTGGGAATGTATGCATATGTAAACCTAGCCTTAAACAGAAGACACATGTTTTTTGTACCTATTATATAGAGCAGTGTTAATTTCGTCGACTAAAACCGACTAAAACGTTTTTGTCGACAAAATGAACACAATTTTAGTCGACTAAAATACGACTAAAATGAAACCAATTCAAATGATTAAAATACGACTAAAACTAAAATGGCATTTTAGTCTTAAGACTAAAATACGACTAAAACTAAAATTGCATTTTAGTCAAAAGACTATAACTAAAACTAAATCGAAATTTGCTGCCAAAATTAACACTGGTGCATGCTCAAAGCTTAATACCATAAATAATAACATATTAGATTTTTCACTCCAGGACCAGCAGTAGTATATAATGAGTTTGGAAATTGTAGAGAAATGCTTAAATAATGCATTGCAAATTACAATTGAACTACACCCATTTGATTATAGATGACTAAAATGAGTTTTAGTCGACTAAAATGTAGGACGTTTTAGTCGACTAAAATGTAGGACGTTTTAGTCGACTAAAATGTAGGACGTTTTAGTCGACTAAATACGACTAAAACACTTGCAGAAGACTAAAATGGGACTAAAACTAAAATGCTTTTTAGTCCTAAGACTAATACTAAAACTAAATTGAAATTTTCTGCCAAAATTAACACTGATATAGAGGGTTGGGGGCCAAGATGATAAGAGGGCTTACTTTACTCCTCTGGTCCAGGCACCCCTGTACAGGCGGTCCCCGAGTTACAAACCAGATAGGGTCTGTAGGTTTGTTCTTAAGTCAAGTTTGTTTGTAAGTTGGAACAGGTACATTTTTTAAGTGTAGCTCCAGCCAAAATAATCATTTTTAAGTTTTTTTGATAGCATAGGGAAGGGTTAACACTCCTATACCATTTGCTTTGCTCTCTGTGCCCCTGTTCAGAAGATTTCACCTCACTTTCTGTCCCTAGGACAACTGGATTTTAGACATTTTGGGTTGCTCTGGAAACAAGGATTGGTGATAAAGCTTCAGTGGAGACACCTTTTTCCCATGAGAACTCTTCCAGGAATGAATTTCCCTTCCTAGGGGTAGATTTCTCCTCACTTCCTGTTGTCTCCCTGCCTTTGTAAGTAGGAGTCGTTTGTAAGTCGGATGTTTGTAACCCGGGGACTGCCTGTAATGGAACACAGGGAGTGAGAGGGCACAGAGGTGCATAGGTGCCGTCAGTACAGTCCACAGAAGCTTCGTTCAAGAGGCAGGGTTGGCTGTGAGACTTGTGCAGACCAACTAGAAGGTCCCTGGGAACAGGTAGACTGAAAGCCAGCTGGATACTGGAGCACACTGTAAGCTGGAAGTAAGGTCTGGACAGGCAGAGGTCGGCAGCTGAAGAGCCAGACAGCAGGTAGGGTAGAAAGCAGAGTACTGGTCAAGAGACAAGCCAAGATCACAACAGAAGATCAGCAGAGCCAAGCCTTGGTCAGGAACCAGCTGAAGTCAAGTCAGGATTCAACAAAGACAAGCCATGACTGGTAACCAGCCAAGGTTAAATTGTGAATTGTCAGCAGCAAGTTGTGGTCAGAGACTAGCTAAGGGTAAACCAGGAATCAGAGAGAGCAGAGGCAGGTCCAAGGGCAAGCCAGGTCAGGAGTGGGGAAGTATACAGTATGTCTAGAGGTTCAGGATACAAGTAGCAGGGTAATAGCTGAAGACCATCCAGCAACATTTTGGTTTAGATCTGTTCTTTAAATAGCCCCTCTGGCTCCAAGACTGGGATTAGGTGTGCATTCCAGTGCACTTGCAGTTTGGTATCTTTGCCCTGGGCAATGGTTGATCTTGTCCCAGTACTGACCAGGGCTGTTACTAAATAAAAAAAAAATACTGTATGGTGGTTTTGTCTCGACTTTCTTTTTTTATTAAAGTTGATTAAAAATAATTTATTCAAAGGTGTTTCTAAGTCTGGTAAATGTGAAATGCTCTATATGATAGTAGTGCACCCCCTAATGAGCCACAAGTAGAATGGGATCCCCCAACCTGCACAGCCGGGCACACTAAATTTTCACAGTTACTCCAAATTTAGAGAACAGTCCAGTGTTTTTGATATTTTAATTAAGGGATAAGAACTTGGAAAGGGATTGGGAAATGATGGGATGCCCACTTGACTTAAAAAAACTTCAGGGACAACTTCTCCTATACACAGTCTGTATACATTTCTGACTTCCTCCAGCATACAACTCCAGTTTGCAAACTGTTTGTGGATCTGACAAAAAGCACTCAGTCCAATTTAGAGCAACAGCCTGTTATAGGCAGGAACCCAAGGCCCCTTTAGTGTGTAGAAAAAAATCAGTGTCCAGCTTACATCCCTGTGGCTATTTATCCCAGCACCACCTCTTCAGGCACTGCCAACCCACCAGGTAGCTGCCCATTTAACTAGCCCTCCTGTCTAACTTCGCCACAATCCGGCTCAGACTGAAACACTCACTAGCTCACCCAGCTGACACCTCAAGAGATCTCTTAGACGTGGTGACTCTTTCATGCTTTCCTCTCCTTGCACCTATGCCTCCAGGACAGGATTTCTCTGTGTGTTGTAGAGGGTCCCCCCAGCACCTGAGCCCAAGGCCCAAGGTCACCCCAGACTAGGGGGCAACCTCAAGGGCCACCGACAGCCTTCTCACCACTCCATCTCCATCTTCCACCCGACTGCCCCTGCTGGTGGGACCCATGAATATTTCTGAGGTGTCCTGCACCCTGCCAGCCCATATGCTTGGAATTGGCTGAGGCCCTTATCAATACACCAAGCAGCTCCTCCTAGACTCCACCCACTACTTCTGGAAGCTTCTCCAAGGTTCCAAAAAGCAGGAGGAGTCACCAGAGATGTTGCTTGCTGAGTCATCCAGCCTCCCTGAATCACTCAGCCCTGACCCAGATTCAACCCAAGACTGGTTCTCAACCAAACAGATTTTCTTACACTAACAAACCTATATGCTTCTAGCACACCATCTAGAGGGTGCTACACTATTATTATGTAGTCTTCTATCTATACTATAAAGTGGAGCTTTCGGCTCCTTTTAACATGTGCCAAAATTATTCCCTTATCAGACAGCTCTGGCCAAATATATGTACTCCCAGGATACTTGTTAGTGTTGGATAGAACAGGAAGCCTAGTCTGGTTTATATTTTTGTCCCTGCAGGGTAGAATCAATTTCTCGGGTTCTGATGGCCACGGTCACACAGACAGAAAGTGACGGGAGAGCTAATATTTTTTGTTTGTCTTCGGAGCAAGAAATCAGGGTAAACTCTGTCTCATGTTGTCCCTTTTTCGTTCCACTTCAAAGAAATTCTCCTGGTAGAGAAAGCCTGAAATATTCCAAGGTCTTCAACAAAAATACTGCATGAAGAAGGCCCTGCTAAACCTCACAAGCCATTCTCAGAAAAAATGTGAATTTTAAATGCTGTTTTCTTATTTGAAAATTGAACTGATGCAAAGCAACCTGCTGGCTGAGCCTTTCATCTGGCACTCTATATTTGGTTTAGAAGGGGAATGATGTGGGCAGGCTTTAGAGGGCTCATGCACACTGAAGCTCAAAAAAAAAAAAAAAGCTAATTTTACCGGCATTTGAGCTTTTATTTCAACTTGAAGAAGCTTGTCCTTTTTTTTTCACCACAAACCTTTCTAGTTATGGCGCTTTTCCACTGCATGGAACCGAACGGTTCGGCACGCTTTTGTGCTTTTCCACTGCTGGTACCGCATGGTATAGTGTAGGAACGGTTCGGTACGGTACGGTACGGTGGCCCTTTTCCACTGCATGGAACCGAACGGTACGGTACGGTACGGCTCTGAAAAAACAGTACCTACTCGATTGTGGTTCCAACAGGTACCAAACTGGTACCATATCCCACAATCCTTTGCATGCAGTCACTACTAGCCACTGATTGGTCAGAGAATCCCACCCACCCCGTTGTTATCCCACCCACTTAACTTTAGTACTACTTTAGTGGAAAAGCAAACCATACCGTACCGTACCGAACCGTTCTAACACCGTACCATGCGGTACCAGCAGTGGAAAAGCAAACCGGGCCAAGCAGGGCCGAGTAGAGCTGAGCCGGTACTTGCAGTGGAAAAGTGCCATTAGTATTTTCTTAACCACTGTATAAACAACAAAAAAGCTGGAACAAACATTTGTGAGCATTTTCACGTTTTTTTTGGAGCTCTTTTGAGCTCTTTATTAATTTTTTGTCATTAAATCTTTATTGGGTTTTAAGCAAGATACAAACGAACCGCCTTAGGCGGATACACAAAAAAAAAAAAAAAAAATGATGGTAACAATGGAAGTTTGATAGCAGAGAGAAATACAAAGATTAGCACAGCAGTCGGTAATCACAGTTCACCAAATCCTATATTACCATATGATCCATAACAGCTTAGATATACATTGTGTGTTACAGGATCAATCAGCAGTCCAAGTAGACCAGGGCTCCCAGAGAGAATCAAACATATTTATTCATCCACTCCATGCACCTAAGGTACATTCATAGGAATGGTGAAGCTTAGTAATAGCCACTACTTCCGATGGGTTAGGGGCATCCTGAGATTTTCAGTGTTTGGCAATCAGGAGTCTTGCAGCGATAAGTATATGTGTTACCACAGTGCGCATATGGCAAGGCACAGTATCAATGCCAAGACCCAGGATCGCCAAGTGTGGAGTGGGAGGTAGTGTTACACATGTAATCTCAGAGATTATTTGAAATACTTTTTTCCAAAAGCTCACGATGCTCCTACAAGACCAAAACATGTAAATAATATTTCCAGTTTGGCCGCAGCCTCACCAACAAAGGGGGGAATGTGCAGAAGAGATCTGGCCCAGACGTAATGGTGAAAAATACCAGCATAGGAAAATGTTTGGAGTCAGCCCCCAGTGTTGCACACAATGTGTGGCTTTATAAATTGCTCCAAAGGTAGTACTCCACTGTGAGGTGGAAAATGTGGAACCCCAAGTCCTCTTCCCATTTTTTGAAGGGTTTTGATTTAGAGAAGGTCATCTTCTCCTGTAGAGAATTATAGATAAGGGAGATTCCCTTACGTGGGGGAGGGGTGGATAGGTAGAAGTTTAGAAGTAGTTTAGGTAGCTTTATGTCTGGAGCAGTGGTGTTCTGTATGAGGTGATGTAACCTGCAGTAATTATAGTGATCAGTAGAGCTCAGCCAGACCTCTTCTGTAGCGCTCCTCAGCTTTGGAGTTTACCTTTGTTGGTTGTCATTGAGTACTTGAATATCCTTCGATATCCAAAGATGTAAGGAGATATTTGGTACAATGTAGTGTATTGCATCAAAAGGAATTTGTAGGGAAGTGTCGAAGATCATTGTGTATGGGGTGAAGAGCCCTCCAAACAAGTAGGGAGGGTTTAATTGGTGGTGGGAGGTCTTTCAGTGAAATAGGCTGCCATATACAGTATCTCATAAAAGGGAGTACACCCCTCAAATTTTTGTAAATATGTTAATATTTTTTTTCATGTGACAACACTGAAGAAATGACACTTTGCTACAATGAGTGCTACAGTGAGTGTACAGCTTGTATGGCAGTGTAAATTTGCTGTCCCCTCAAAATAACTCAACACAGAGCCATTAATATCTAAACCACTCTCAACAAAAGTCAGTACACCCCTAAGTGACAATGTCCAAATTGGGCCCAATTAGCCATTTTCCCTCCCCGGTCGCATGTGACTCATTAGTGTTACAAGGTGTCAGGTGGGAATGGGGAGCAGGTGCATTAAATTTGGTGTTATCGCTCTCACTGTCTCATACTGGTCACTGGAAGTTCAAAATGGCACCAGATGGCAAAGAACTCTCTGGGGATCTGAAAGGAACTGTTGGCCTAGCCTATAAGAAGATTGCCAAGACCCTGAAACTGAGCTGCAGCACAGGGGCCAAGACCATACAGTGGTTTAACAGGACAGGTTCTGCTCAGAACAGGCCTTGCCATGGTCCACCAAAGAAGTTGAGTGCACGTGCTCAGCATCATATCCAGAGGTTGTCTTTGGGACATAGACGTATGAATGTTGCCAGCATTAATGCAGAGGTTGAAGGGGTGGGGGGGTCAGCCTGTCAGTGTTCAGACCATACGCTGTACCCTGCATCAAATTGGTCTGCATGGCCAGAAGGAAGCCAGCGGTTTAGACATTAATGTCTGTGTGTTGGGGGCAAAGAAGGCGTTCGACTAGACCCAACGATTCTTCTGGTGGCATCGGATACCTGCCTTCCTTTAGTAAATCCTGTCTGATCAGGTTTTATTATTTCTGGGAGGATGTCAAACAAGCCACTCTCTAGTAACTTTGCATAGATTTTACCATCTGAATTGAGTAAGGATATGGCCTAAAGTTTGCAGGGGATGTCGGTTCCCTGCCAGGCTTAGGTATAGTTACTAGGTATGCCTCAAACATCTCCGGATGGAAAGGTAGACTGTGTGGCGGCTAGCTGGAATGTTTTGAGCAGGTGGGGTGCTAATTGCTTTTTAAAAAGCTTGTAATAACTGTTTGTGAAACCATCAGGGCCTGGTGCTTTCCCTTGTGGCAGTGAATCTATTGTTTTGATGTTTTTGAATGGGGCATTAAGTTTAGAAAGGTGATCCTTAAATAGGGAGAGAAGCTTCTGCCGAGCTAGAAAGCTATCAATAACTTGAGGTGTAGGTTTGGGAGTAAGGGGGTTAATCTTTGAGATTATATAGGAAGCTGTAATATTCAGGGAAAGAGGCAGCAATATCTTGGGATTCATTATTTTGTGGTTCGTACAAGGATTATTAAGGCGTGAGGTTTTGGTTTTAAATCTTTGGGCTTTCAGTCTGTGGGCCAACAATCTGTCCGTTCTATTACCACTGGCTTCTGAGGTCTAATCAGAGTTTAGAGAGGATGGAGGTGCACTTGGAGTCTGGGTGGGCCTTATTCAGAGCCTCTAGGTTGTGAATCTCTGAGAGTATAGTATCCAAGCGTTGAGAGTGGCGCTTTTTAGTTGGGCACAGCATTGTAGGATAATTCCTCTCATATATGCTTTGTGAGTGTTCCATGCTAAGAGCAGGCGTCCCTCTCCGCCACAAAGATGGAAATGGCAGTGTAATCTTAGCATGTATTGTCAGCAATGGAGAAGGAGGACGTTTGCTGGAGCAGCAGCTTATCAACCAGAAATAAATCTATACAAGTATAGGTGGAATGTCTGGGTGAGAAATAGGTATGATCTCTCTTCTCCCCATGCTGGCATTGCCAATCATCAAACAGGTCTTCTGCGTGGAGTAAGGGACCCAGCGTGGGTACCGACCCTTTGGAAGGGTTTCCTGAGACCATCAATGGGTCTACTACTGTGTTGAAGTCCCCACATATTACAAGGCAGCCGTATTGGATCTTAGAAACTTTGTAGAGAGTTTTGCAGAGGAAGCGGATTTGGTGAGAGTTCGGGGTGTATATGTTGACTAGGGTGAAAGGCTGGACATAGATATCACCGGCAAGTATGATATACCTGTCATGTGGGTCCAGTGTGACATTTTTGAGTTGGAAAGCCAATGCGTTCTTGACAGCAGTAAGAGCTCCCCACTTCTTATTGGGAGCAGGGGTAATAAAAACCTGTAGGAATCCTTATGAGAGTATCCAGGGGACTGTAGGGCATGGAAATGGGTCTCTGGGACACATAGTATGTCAGCTTGTAACTTGGAGGCTTCTTTCTACAAGGAGGCCCTCTTGGCAAGGTGGTTAAGTTCTCGGGTATTAAGTGATACAATTTTGAACCCCATGAGGAATGGATGTGATATGTAGGTTGTAGCAGGAGAGGCTGAGAGAGAACCGGGTCCAGAGGATTACTGTTCGCAACTCAGAAGTGGTGACACAGCAGTGAACAGAAGAAGAGGTTTGATGTCACCGTGATGAGGGGAAGTGTTGGTAGAAGGAGGTGACTTTTGAGCTCTTTGGGACACTAGCTCCTCTCAAAAATGCGGGTTTCGTGGGGTTTTTTCCTGCTTGTAGGAGCATGTGCCTGAAAACGCCTAAAAAAGCCATAGTGTGCATGGACACATTGGCTAACATGGAGGGGAGTTTCTAGGCAGAAAAAAATTAAAGCTCAAAAGCCTGTAGGAGCCACTTGTTTGAGCTCCTTTGAGTTGCAGTGTGCATGAACCCATAGAAAATAAATTTGATCTTGACAGTTCATAATGGAGTAGGCTGTCCTGTTAGTGAAAGCACATGCACTCTAATGGATAGACAGGTGGCAGGTAAGCCTGGTGGTGGCCCAACCCTCCTTGAAGGCACTTGGGGGCACAGAGAATGCCCAGGTCATAGCACAATGGCAGCAAAGGCATCCAGTGTGTCCACTCATCAGTATACATCAACAACAATCAAAATGGCCCCTTCCCCCACCTATAACTGGCTATGAAGGCCAGACTCTCCAGCACCCCTCCATAATATACATTCAGTGCTGGTTGTGTTGTTCCCTCACGTTCCCTCTGAAAAAAAAAAGCCCTGGTTGTGTGTATCCGTAATTTTGCCAACACTTGTGCAAATGCATGCCTGAATGAGGTGCAGGTAGTTCTTAAAGGAAATACCACAAGAAAAGTGTTGTTAGGCCATTTTGAATTCACCTGATAGTGTTTTGGGGGTTTTAACCAATCTCTTTTTAACCAGGCCTAAAATTATTATTTTTTTAATGTGTGCAAAAAACACAAAAGCAGCCCTGGCAGTGGAAAGGTCAAAGGGCAGTTCACCAATACACTTAAAGGAGGAAACCAGGGGATTTTTCCTGCATTGAGTCAAAATATTGGAGTTTCAAAATAATAGTTTTAATTTTAGACCAGCAAGTATGAAACAGCACAAAAAGCCAAAGACCAATTGCTAAGTGTATAGGCTTGTGTGCTATAATGCTTATACTGGTAATAAGTGAACCCCTTTGCGCTCTGTCTTTGACTCTAATTAACAATGTCCTGCTCTTATTAAATGAGCTAAGACTAAATGTGTGAGATATCCAGCGCAATGACTTTGACAGTGTTAGGAATGGTACCTCTGCAATTAGGTTTGATGTGCAGATTTCAGTGAAGGGATCTTTTTCTCAAGGGACAGCCGAGAATGTATTACAGACACTAATTCTAGCACATTAGTACAAGACATTCTTACTAAGAAAATGGAGCATCTTCTACCTCTCTTATTAGAAGGAATTAACTCATTACCATAAAGAGTATACTACTCATATATTAATCACACAAATATCATCAATTAAAACTACATTTAAAAAAATGTTTAAAAATTAAAAAAGTGTTTTGTAAAATATCAATACATACTGTTTATAGAAAATACATACATGGTTTAATACATTAGCAAAACAAAAGAAGAAAACTAATAAAAAAAGGTAGACGAAAAGAGAGGGATGCAAGCCATATTCCCATAAACAATTTAATTTCTCCAGGGATCTCTTTTTTTCTCTCTTTCTTTTTTCTTGTTCCTTTTCTATTTCTTTTATTTCTCGTATTTCTGTTTTCTCTTTTTTGATTTTTGCTATGAGAATAAAACCCCCCCCCAAAAAATGAGTGATTGCATTCTCAGCACAGAAACCCTTCATCGCCCATGGACAGATATGGATGCATGGATGCACACAGGCCCATATGTGCCGCGTGTGGGGGCAGTAAAGCCCATCCTCTTTGCCACCGTACATATGTGTGATCTCTCTGTATTTTTTTGTATCACAATTATAATCTAAAAAAAATATTTCACCAGGGATCTGGAAAACTACCACCCCCACCTTAAAGGATTAGAGGAACGAGAAAGTGATAGGAGCGGCTACCAACCTTTGAAACAATCCATACAATACTTAATTTACTAAGAGCTGAAAACAAAAAAAATAAAAATTAAAAATAAATAAATATGCAAATTCATTTCATATAAGGGAGCTGTTTTAGCTGCCAAAGTATTAGTATGTTTGTCCATCCAGTCCTGAGATTTAAACAACCTTGCTAGATAGCACAATCAGCTTGGTGACCATGTTCCCATACATTTAGCCCCGCTGTATGGGGTTCTGGTGCTTAGCTGGGTCTGGAAGGTACAGGTGTCCCATCCAGGTCTGCTGATGACGTTCTATCAAACCCTATGAGAAGTTGACATTTGCTGTGTTTGGACAGTGTACCCACTGGTACAAACATTTAATGCGCGCCTGGAACTCAAGAAGTCTGAGATTTGGGCATTTGCCCCTAGGCGCATACTGCCCTAAACATTTGTACTGTTAGGCGTTCAGCCTCTCATAGAGTTTGATAGACTGCCAGCAGCAAGGTTGCCCTCAGCCCACAGCTAATCACAAAAACCCCTTGCATATTGGGCTAAATGCCCAGTGTGCATGGAGCCCAAGGGTAAGATTGGGTTCAGTAGAAACCCATGTTCGGTTGGAAGCTCAGTGCTGGCCCAATCAGCTGAGGCCATGGCATTTCCTTCCCCATAGTTGCACATACACACACCCCTTGTGTCAGGGCACTGTCAGCAACACAGGTCCTCAAAGACCTACCATGCCTGCCAGTACTTTGCATGGCTGCAGGAATGCGCGCGGGGGCATAACGGGTGCACTGGTGCACAGGTTGAAGCTGGAACATGCATGCACACTGGCACACAGGTACATACACCCTCAGCCTTTATAAGGCCCTTTAAGAAAGCCAGTCAGTCTCTGCAGTTTCTGGGTGATCTTCGACTCTCCAGTGCCTTTGTTCCTGTATTGCTTTGGCCTCTGTGGATTCCTGTTGCCCCTGGACCCATCTTCTGCCTGCCTCCTGACCTTAACCCTGTCTTGTCAAACTGATCTTCTCTCTGTTCACCTGTGTATGACCCTAGCTATACCCTTAACTATGCTTGCTCTGATTCCTACCTGGCATTTGACCCTGGCTTTGAACGGACTTCTCTCTTGTTCTTTGCTTTACTGAAGACCTGCTGCTTCCCACAGATGCCACCTGCCTGCGGAACACCATACCAGTGCATCGGCTGGATACTGGGTGTTCCTCTGACAAGCATCCAAGTCAAATCATCCCTGCAAGTATTCCAGCAGTCAACCTGTTCTACTTTGGGCCTAACTCCTTCTGTTCCATCTTCAGGGGAGTCTGGAACTTAGTCACAATTGAAGCCCTCTCTCCATTGGACTCCAGCACCAGGTACATGAGACCTTGTAGGGTAGGCATGCTGGTGACATTATTGACCTAATAAGGTCACATGGCCATATTAGGTCAATGTTAGTGATCTTAATTGGCTCCTTTCCAAATTGGCCCTAGCAAAAATGCATGTAAGATAGGGACCTTAGATTGTAAGCTCCTTGAGGGCAGGAACTGATATGAATGTCCAATATGTAAAGTGCTTCGTAAATTGCTGGAGCTATGATAAATAAACATTTATGTGTAGTCTTATCCTCTCAGCAATTCCAAGGATGGCAAAAACCAGTGTCACAGAAGTGATCTCTGGCCTAAGGTATAATAAAAGGATTAATTCACAACAGAGAGATATTTACTACTCATGGGCTCCTGGCTTCTTATATATCTTGGATACTTCAACAGGAGTTCTCCCTGCAATAATTCAAGAGTTTCTATCTATCCACACTAAAGCCTTTTGGAGTTTTTTTTTTTTTTTTTCTTTATATTTATTGATATTTTTTAACATACAAATTCCAAACAACAAAATAGAAAAATAAAAAAGCAACAGTATTAATGCAGCCAAATACCCGGGGCGAACACTCCAAGGCATTGTATAGTAGTTTAACCAAAAAAAAAAAAAAAAGAAACAAAATTTGCTTTTAAAAAACAAAGGAACAACGTGGGGAAATGGGAAAAGAGAGAGAGAGAGAAAAAAAAAAAACAGAACTCAAAATTCAAGATTTAGCCTAAGCCGATTGGGGTGGCAGCCCTCATATTGCCAAGAGAATTGGCCATGTCTCTAGTAGAATACCATTCAGTGAATCTAAAAGGGCGTATCATATCCGCTAGGGTCTCTCCTGAAAATTTATATTCCAGAAATGATCTCCATCTGATAAAAATCTTGGGGTAGTACGTAGGTTTGAAAGCATAGCATTAAGTCTTTCCAGTTGGCATAAGGTCAACAAAGATTGTTGAACCTGTGAAAGGTTTGGGGGGGTGGGGTTAATCCAATTAGCCATGATGGTTCTGTGTGCTGCCAGAAGACAGAGGTGAGTCCATTGTGAAAGAAAAGTAATAGTTGAGTCCGCCCCAGAAGTAGGGGAGGGTATGCAACTAAAAAGGCAGGTAGTAGGGACCTTAGGTAAATCCATACCCGAAATAAGAGGAATATAATCCAGCACTCTATCCCAATAATTGCTGATATTAGGGAAGTCCCAAAGTCGATGTAAGAATGTAGGCTGGGTGATTTTACACCACGGGCATTGAGCTTGGGTAGGATCGTCTGGACGATGTCGAAAAGGATAGTAGGCCCGGTGCATCATTCTGAAGTGAGTTTCCTGCCAACTTTCAGAAATAATGTTGGCGTGAATACTTTTATAGCTCTTAAGGAGCTTTTCCGGTAATGTTTCATCCCCCAGAATGTGAGACCATTTTTGGAATAATATCTGTTGGATCTTACCTAAAGAATGAGAGACTAAGTGCATGTATAGAGTAGAAATGGAATATACTTTTCGGTGAAGCACTACATCAATGAAGGAGGACTGGAATGGATTTGTTCCATATCTACAACAAGTCCGCAGAAAGGAAGTAATTTTTAAATAAAAAAAAATAATAAGAATTGAAAAGGCTTAAAATGGTTAGTAGTGTTCTCATACAACGAAGAGACTTTAATTAGGCCCAAAGATGACCACTGTCTGAAGGCTGCTTGTGTAGTGGAGGGAGTGAACATGGGACTACCTTGAATAGTAAGGTAACTCGAGATACTAGAGGGCAGTCCTACCATCCTCCGCACCTCCCGCCACGCCATGCCACGCCACCACTGTATCTCTGATAACAATATTGTTTTTAAGATGGGCCGGTTTTGAGCCTTTTGGAGTTTTTATGCAACTTTACATGTTCCAGCATTTCATGCAACAGCAATATAAAATATTATAAAATAAATATAAATAATATAAATAATATAAAATAAATAAAATATTTAACAGGGAGAACAGGGAGAGAGGGTTGAGTTGTATCCCTGCTGGATGAGAGAAGGCAGACCATGAACCCATGCACAGATATCTCACCAACATGGTTTTTAAGAGATTTAGGAAATCGTCACATGATTTATTTTTCCAACATCTACCAAAAAATAAAATATCATTTTTGAATGGATTGACCCTTTAATTCTACATTAATTTCAAATTTAGATTGTAAATTCCTTGAGGGCAGAGACTGATGTGAATGCACAATATATACAATAATATATTATATAATAATATAAAATAAACAAAACGTCGAACAGGGAGAGAGGGAAGAGCTTTATCCCTGCTGGTTGAGAGAAGGCAGACCCCAAACTCATGCACAGATATCTCACCAACATGGTTTCTAAGAGATTCAAGAAATTGTCACATGATTTTTTTTTTCCTCCAACATCCACCAACAAAGAAAATATCAACCTTGACTGGATTGACCCTTTAATTCTACATTATTTTCAGACTTATATTGTTAGCTCCTTAAGGCTAATGACTGATGTGAATGTACAATACACTGTATACAATAATATATTATTTAATAATATACGTTTATGTAAAATAATATAAAATACATAGAACATCCAACAGGGAGAGAAGAGCATATTTTATCTCTGTTGGATGAGAAAAGGCAGGCTCAGGAGCTCATGCACAGATATCTCACCAGCAGGGTACCTAAGAAGCATGTGATCTGCCTGTGCCCTGTGAAACTGGTGGGTGTTGGCAAACATCGAGTCTGAGGTACCCGCTGCTGGGCTCCCGCTTTGTAAAATTTAAAGCATTATATATCTGCAGTTCTGGTGAGTGGGGAACCGAGAGGGGTCACCGTCACCTGGAGCACTTTTATATCATAATTTCTGCACCGGAGCACTTTGGATCTTATTGTTCACTTTAACCACTTAAGCCCCGGAAGATTTTACCCCCTTCCTGACCAGGGGTTTTTTTGCGATTTTTTACTGCGTGACTTTAACGGACAATTGCGCGGTCGTGCGACGCTGTACCTAAACAAATTTCACGTCCTTTTTTTCCCCACAAACAGAGCTTTCTTTTCGTGGTATTTGATCACCTGTGTGATTTTTTGATCATGCGCTATAAACAAAAAAAGAGCGTAAATTTTGCAAAAACAACAATATTTTTCACTTTTTTTGTATGAAATTACCCCCCAAAAAAATGTAAAAATCTAAATTTTTTAAAATTTTCGGCCAATTTGTTTTATGCTACATATGTTTGGTAAAAAAAAAATCGCAAAAAGCGTATTTTGATTGGTTTGCGCAAAAGTTATCGCATTTACTAACAAAGGGAAAGATTTTTGTCATTTTTGGTGTTTTTTTTTTTTAACGAGTAATGGCGGCGATCTGCGATTTTTTTTGCGGTACTGCGACATTGCGGCGGACAGATCGGACCCTTGACTGACATTTTTGACACTTTTGGGGTTACCAGTGACATTTCTACAGTAATCAGTGCTATACATATGCACTGTTACTGTAAAAATGACACTGGCAGGGAAGGGGTTAACTGTATTGGAGAGGGAGGGGTTAAGTGTGTCCTAGGGGCGTGTTTTTAACTGTGATGGGACATATCTCCTATTGTAAAAACAGAGATCAACGGTTCTACATAGTAGAACCGTCTGATCTCCATTTTTACACAGGGGAGAATGACAGGCGGCTTGTTTACATAAGCCGCCCGCCTTTCTCCCGCTCTACCGATGATCATAGTGTGACCGGCGGACATCGGGTCCGCCGGTCACACGCCCGGGCTCCTCTGTGAACGAGCCGAGGCTATTGGCTCAAAACCCGGTGACAGGCTAGCGACGTAGACCTACGTCACTCTGCCTGGCCGGGGCTGACTGCCGCAGTAAATATACTGTGCGCAGTCGGCAAGCGGTTAAGCAAAGGACTTGATTTATATCACTTGTATTTATAGCACAGTTTGCACATTATTGTTATTAATGTTTTAAGTTTCATACATGCTAGCACTGTTTTAATTTTGATTTTACCATTTTATCTAAGTTTTTACTTAGCGTAACAGCAGCTGCATTACATTTTGCACATATTTTTTATCACTTTTATATACAATTTTTAGCACAAGAACATGGACTCTATATGCCATTTTCCAAGCAGATACTAGGATATAGATATGTTGTATTGTACCATCACAACAAACCAGTCATATTAAAACCAAGACCCAAGACATAGTCTGTGCCTGGATGCGATGCATACCCCAAGTGCTTTAATGTTTTTTTGCCACCAAGTGACACTTAATAAGGTCCACAGATATTTCACCAACATGGTTTCTAAGAGATACGAGATTCAATAAATCATCACATGAGCTATCTCACCAACAACTACCAAAAGATGAAATATCAACTTTCAGTATATTTTCAACCTTTATTTCTGCACTTTTGGCAAAATGACAACAATTGCTTGAAAATACAATTTTAATAACAAAAAACGTCTGCTTTCCTCCTAAATTTGTTTTTATATTTTATCTTATTACCATACTCAGATGTTTACAAGGCTGAAACATGAGGCAGTGACATAAACGATATGGGACAACAAACAAATAGATAATCAGTTAGGGATACATACAGAAGGACAGGTCACCGATCAAAGCCAGCCGCATTCATTACTAGCCATGATCCAAAGGATGCACACACATCGGCAAGATTATTGCGCAAATTGAGGCAAAAATAAATGAAAATTGTAAAAGGAGCGACAGTTGGGTTACACCCTCATACCAGTACTGTGTTCTTACTCACTAGGGTGTCTTTTTCTTAGCGGAAGCTTCTATTGCTAATTTCAATCATACAAACTTTTAACCACATTATTATGAATATTAGTGAGGAAATACAAAGCGGATGCAGGCCACATGCTGCCTCTCATCTGTCTCTATGGGAAGCCATGCTGATTTATGATGGCTTGGATCCAATTAAAAGTTTGTGTTCTACTTATCAAGATAGGCAAAATGAGTAGAACCAGCATTTATTTTAAACAAACTGGCATTTAAATAGTTCTTATGAATGGTGACATAGGCTGGGAAGAGATGAGTGCAATGTATACAAATTTGGTCAGCTTCAGTTGGAAATAATGAGCTTTGCTAACGTGTTTTGTGCATTTTTATTCCTGAATAAGTAGTACAATTCTTAGGTCTACATCCATGGTTTAATGAAATAGATTGTATACTGGAAGGCCAAGGTTTATTATTCTGTTCAATTTGTTATGGCTAAAGGTGACAGCAAATTATATCAATATACATTGCATGTCCTGGTTGTATCAGAACCACGTAGTTGAGCCCCCTAAGCGAAATAACATGAGATACTGTTGAGAGTGGGTTGGAATTTTTTATGTTTTACAATTGAAGTGTGTTTCTAGGTTATGGCAGCATACCATTTGTGGTTTATACTTGTGTGGTAGCTGCTTTTTTTGTATGCGTTGTGCCAGTCCAAACTGTACTTTAGGGCATGGCAGCCGACTTTAATTGAACCAAAGGGAGAGTTCACATAAATATCAGTTGCCCACGCAGGGGTTCTTCCACATCAACATGAATAGTCAACTGAAAATGCTGACCCACCTGGCTCCCTTGTCAGCAGCCCAGCAGCCTGACATATTCTGGAACCAACCATCTGGTCTCACATTTTTGATGGTCCCTTTCTCTTGTAGTGTTGACAAGTCGTTCTTTATATAATTTGGTCAGTTGCAGGTTTAACTTGGTTTCAAATATTTATGAGTTGGTATTTAAAACTTAGTTAAAACAAAGATTAAAAAAATAATGTTTCTAAAACTACATAAAGGGACTGCAGCCTATAATAATTTCCCCACACTATGGCATTATATGTTTATTAATTTCCTTAATCTTAATTGTATGATTTTTGGGGTAGAGGGGGGCATATGCAGTGTAGAATCCCGTGTACATGATATATATATACACTGCTCAAAAAAATAAAAGTAACACTTTGAAAATACATCAGATCTCAATGGAGAAAAATCTCATGCTGGATATCTATACTGATATGGACTGAGTAATGTGTTAGGAACAAAAGGATGCCACATTGTTTGATGGAAATGAAAATGATCAACCTACAGAGGGCTGAATTTTAAGGACACCCTGTAAATCAAAGTGAAAAAATGATGAAGCAGGCTAGTCCATTTTGCTGAAATTTCATTGCAGCAACTCAAAATGGTAGTTTGCCTGGCCCCCATGTGCTTGTATGAATGCCTGACAACATCGGGGCATGCATGTAGGATAGTGTTCTGGGGTATTGCCTTCCAGATCTGAACCAGGTCATTACTGAGCTCCTGAACAGACTGAGATGCAACCTGGCTGCGGCAGATGGACCAAAACATAATGTCCCAGAGGTGTTCTATTGGATTTAGGTCAAGCGAGCACAGGGCCGCTGTTAGAAATCATGGGGCCCCATACAGCCTACCTGATGGGGCCCCCCTCGACCACGCCCTCGACCCCACCCCTAGCCCTGTCAGCAGGGACATAGATAAGGGGGGGGGGGGGGTAGGGTGGATGAACCTCCCCCCAGAGCATCAGTGTACAATATACATTAAAAAAAAAAAAAAAAAAATTTGAGCTGCACTAGGCTCTTATGCATTATTATTTTAATTCTGCTGCCTGCTGTTACTCCACCTGACCACCTGGAGTGCCATCTGGGCTGTAGGCTTGGCTTGGGTTGAGGGAGGCTCTGGCTGACAGTGCGCTCGTCTGTCTGCTCCACCTCCACACCTTCTCTCTAGTCCAGACTGAGACTCCAGAGACATGTCTTGACTTGTCCAGACAGTTACAGAAGCTTCCAGCAGCATTGAGAGCAGAGCGGGAGGGAGCGGGCAGCACCTATCCTGTCCACTGACACATATGATCGGCTCCTCCTCTCTCCGAGCTGCCACTTCCTGCCTTTGGCTGTCGCTTGGGGAAGGAGCTGCCTGAGCCTGAGTCTGAGTGCTGTTAGCTCAGCTGAGCCTGCCTGCCTGCTTGCCAGTACCACGTGGAAGGATTATCTCAATTTTCTCTGAAGTGCTGCTGTGCTTGTGCTGGAGTCTTGACCTTAACCTTAACTCCAGGAGGACAGGTCACCAACAACCACCAGGTGTGTCTCTCTCTGTGTGCTGTGTTCTAGATCTGAACTTCAACCATGGATCAAGTTCAGGGCTGCTAGAACAGTTGGAGTTCAGTTTTTTCTTCTGTTTTTAGAAACTCTTTCATATTATTTCTTCTTATCCTCCTCTTATTTCATGCTTGCAATGCATACCTCAGCCTCAAGAGTGTAAAATAGGTGTAAGGTTGATGATCTCTTACAAAAGCCAATCCTGCCATTCTGAATATAAGCACAGTGGGCAGGATGGATTTTTTGTTCTTTGCTCTTGTGTTATCTATTTTATGACTAAGATTGGCTCTGAAAAAAAGGAAGGCGACCTACAAATGAACAGGCTCTCTCTCCGCATGTGTGTGCTATCTGCACATTCACATAACAGTTGGAACATTCTGAGATTTACCCTTAGCTGTATGGAGTGCTGTGCTACTACATTTGAATGCTTCCCTGAAGGTTATTAATTCCTATTTAAATGTATGCTGCTAGCCTGCTACATTGTAGCCTTGCTGAGGAAGTTGTTGACCCTTTCCATGTGATGCTAGGCCTACTGGTCTTAGCTTAAAGTGGTAGCAAACTACAAAAAATCTTCTCTCTGAAAGTTAATGGCATAATGTGCTACTATGCATCGCACACATTATTGTTATTATCACATTATTTTTATTATCACTTTATTTTTGCGTGGCTGTTTTGTTATATATTTGAATGTATTCTGTGTTAATTATCTCACAGCAGAGCAGAGTCGCTGCTTATATCACCAATTAGTTGTGGTTTTAATAATGATTTTTTTCAAGCTCAATTTCAAATTTTGGATTTTATATATATATATATGTGTGTGTGCATGTGTGTGTGTGCCTCTTTCCCTTGTGTGCTCCTCAGGCTAAAACTGCAGTGCAGAATTTCTTCCTGTCATTGATTCATACTATAACTAGGTATCTGAGATTGTGGGAACTGCTGGCAAAATTTGTTGATTGAGGTGCTGGGTGCTGAGTCTTCTATAATTGCTGTTGTGTTAGCCTGTTAGGCCCTGACTGTTCACATGTAGCAATTTGGTATTGTGGGCAGAATATCCCTGTGATTCCGCCAGCCACTACACCCAGATTCTAATCCAAATCGCACGGCAATGCTGGCAAAACGCAGCACGTGTGTTTGTGTTATATTCATTTTTAGTGACACCAAAATGTGGTGTGGTTTTGCTTTGATTGTTGAGCGATTGTTATCACACAAGGATCCAAAACCACACCATGTTTTGGTGCCACAAAAAAATGAAAGGAAGACAAACAAACGTGCTACATTTTGCCAGCATTGCAGTGTGATTTGGAATCGCAGGCAGAATCACGGGGATACTGCCAGCCCGTGATCCCAAATCACTACATGTGAACAGGGCCTTAATGACATCAATTAAGGTTGGGCTGAGTCTTCCATTGCAGTTGTGATACTGTTGTGTTTCCCAGGTGTACCGCATTCTAAGTATCTTCTCTTTTTCTGTATGTATGGACTCTGCGTTGTCTGCAAAGTAACACTTCTCTTGTCCTGTATGCCTGTTTAACAAAAAAATCAGTGTGTACTTCGCTGCTTCCTTCCACAAGATGGTGCCCTTTGCATCTGCCCAGTAAAGATCCCAAATTGCTACATTTGAAAAGTCAGGGCCTAACAGGCTAACGCAACAGCAATTATGGAGGCCCCAGCCTCAATGTATTTTATAGGTACAAGCAAGCCCAGGTTTTGTTTAAGCATGTCTCTTAGACCCTCCCACTCTATCTAATGTTTTGCCACACCCTTTTTGCTTCGGTGCTTCCTCCCTGTCATGTCCCTCATTATCAAAAGCTCGGAAGTTGTGAGGTATGTTCTGTATGTATGAACAATGCACAGTTCTCTTGTCTGGTATGCCAGGTTAACGAAAAAATCAGTGAGTGCTTCCTTCCACAATGCTTTAAGATAAAAAACCTTCTGTGCTTGGCAGCCCCCTCAGCCCCATAATACTTACCTGAGCCCCATCCCTATGCAGTGATGTCCACGAGTACCTCACCCGTCTGGGACTGTCTCTCCTGAGACACAGCAGCAGCGCTATTGGCTGTCAATCAAACTCAGCTAGCCAATCAGGAGAAAGAGGGGGCGGGACGAACTGCAGCTCTGTGTCTGAATGGATACACAGAGCTGAAGCTCGGCTCAGGTGCCCCCATAGCAAGCTACTTGCTGTGGGGGAAATCAACAGGAGAGAGGGGCCAGGAGCTCCAGCCAGGGACCCGAGAAGAGGAGGATCTGGGCTGCCCTGTGAAAAACCAACTGCACAGAGGAGGTAAGTATACCATGTTTGTTATTTTAATTTAAAAAAAAAACTTTATTATCACTTTAAGGTCAGTACGAACTGTTGCCTCCAATAAATAGGGATCAAATATTTTGCAGCATTTAATAAATGCGGGGTAGTCAACCTCCTATATAGGCCTATTGGTTGTGGAGTACAGTGAAACAAATAAACAACATCCTTTTGCAATATAGAAATCAAGTTGGTATTTGTCTGCCAAATCTTTTGAATGTACAAGATATAACCAAGCCATCCATACATTCATAAATTGGTTGTAAAGGCTCCAATTATTTTATGCATTCTATGCTTGATGGTAAAAAACCTTCTGTGTGCAGCAGCCCCCCTTAGCCCCCCTAATATTTACCTGAGCCCCATCTTGATCCAGCAGTGTGCCCGAGAGCCTGGGTTCTCCTGGGTCTCTCCCCACTCATTGACAGAGACAGCAGCTGTAGTCATTGGCTCCCGCTACTGTCAATCACAGTCATTGAGCCAATGAGGAGAGAGTGAGGGCGGGGCAGAGATGTGCTCCATGTGTGAATAGACACACAGAACAGCGGCTCAGGAGCAAGCCTGCTCGAGTGCCCCCATAGCAAGCTGCTTGCTACGGGGGCATTAGGCAGGAGGGAGGAGCGCTGGCGGGGTATACGAGAAGAGGAGGATCGGGACTGCTCTGTGCAAAACCAACTGCACAGAGCAGGTAAGAATAACATTTTTGTTAAAAAAACCTTTATTATTACTTTAAAGTGACACTAAATTATATCCCTATTCTCAAAAAATAATTAATATACATCTACTACCTAATGGCCCTGTAATCTATTTTTCAATAAATAGTTTCTTACCTTATAACATCTTCTGTAAGCTTCAAAACCTCTTCTTTTCCCATTTTTTTGGAATGAGTAGTGCATGTTAGTTGCAGTCATGTGCACTGCTCTATGCAGCCTGCAAATCCTTCATCCCTTGCCTAGTCCATAGTTCAAAGTCCATCTCGGAAGACAGCAAGAGAGGGTGGCTATGTTCCTACATACAGTGGGACCATGCAGAATGAATGTAGCCACCCTCTACCAGAAAGTCAAATCACAGCAACAAAAATGAAGGGATTTGGAAATTTGGAGGAGGGTGAAAGCAATAGAGAAAGCAAAAGCAATAGTACCTTTTTGAATTAGGAATACATACTTGAATAGATTTCTTTTTTTCTTAAACTGGAGTTTAGTGTCACTTCAAACTGAAGAGTTTTCTGTATCTCCGAAAAATTCCAGGGACTACATTTGTGTTAACTGGATTTTGTAACAGAGGCCGTGGCATTTGCAGGCACTCCCCTGTTTTTCTCCTCTGTTTTTAAGGCCATTGCCTACTGCCTATTATATCAATGTGTAGCACTATGCATTGTTACTGAGAATGCAGCACAAGATGGCAGCATACAGCACTTTTACTTTCCATAACCCTAATGCAGGTGTTCAGAGCATTCTGGGATTTGTAGGCTGAAAGCAGAGCTTTCCTCCTAGTAAAGCTGAACTCAAACTACAGAGCCCATAAGCAATTACCAAGGGGCAGGAAAATATAAAAAAGGAAAAGCCTGGGAATACACAGAAGGAGTTGGAGAGAGACGTTGCAGTGGGAAGGAGTGTGTATAATCTGCGCCGAGTTGTGCAGTTCCAGACCTGACTGGATTGAGCCGAGGTGCGCAGTACATCTAAGGAATCTGAGAAGGAAGCTATTAAGCTGAACATTGAGCAGCGAGGACTGCTCTTGGGAGACCCTTTAAGTAGGGATGATCGAACGGTTCGGGTCGACCATCGGTTCGACCCGAACATTGGCTGTTCGAGGTTGGGCCGAATGTAGAACTTTTTGCCCAAAAAGTCCGGAATTCGGCAACCAGAACCGACCAAAATGCAATGGGACAGGAAATGGTCTTTAAAAGCCCATGATTGGACCAGAACCATTAGCAAAAGCCAATTCAGGGGGCAGGAGAATGCTAGGAATGTGATTGGAGTGACTAGGGGGTCCATAGACCAATCATTAGTGAATACGCCCCCCAGTATATAAGATAGCCCCGCCAAATTCCTAGCATTCTTATACGGGACATGAAAGAGAGTGGAATGCTGTTCTGTTACTTCTGTTACAAAGTGTTACAAAGTGTCATTTAGCAATTTTTAGTGTGAGGAAATGGATATCTAGTGTAGTTAGGGTGCTCTTTTACACTTTAGTTAGCTTTAATTTATTCAGTTTCTGCAGGGAAAGTGTTAAGTGTAAGGGGACCGTAGTGTAGTGTAGGGTTAACTGACAGTGACTGCTATGGCAGGGTGACCAAACCCTTCCATATCAGGGTGATCGCTATAGAGAAAAGCTAGTTTCTCTTGTGTCACTTTCGCTGCAGTAATATGGCTTCGCCCCCGTCAGCATTCTTTTTGGCTGCAGGCGTCCATAGGGATCTTTTAAGCACATGTTTGGAGTCAGGCATGACATCTGAACATGTGTATAGGGGGTATATATACACACCCATGTATGTATATATACACCTAGACATATATAGGTGTGAAAGGAGCAGAAAAAACTACTTGCGCTAATGAAATAATTAACACCAATATAGTTACGCTCCTATCACACCTATATATGTGTAAGTGTAGACAGACATTTCTTTGGATTTAGTATCTGGGGGGTCTAAAAGGTGTACCTGTGAAGTTTCAGCTCTGTAGCATGTCCAGAACCATAAAAAAAAAGATTGTTTGTATTAGGTCAGTTATAGAACAGGTTAGTGGCTTCTCGCTTTTCACACCTTGCCGGTTTAGTAGCAGGCGTTTTTTTGGGCATTTTTTTGGGTTCTTTGGAGGTAGGCAAAACATCTGAACTTGTGTATAGTGGTATATATATCCATATACACAAGTTCAGATGTTTTGCCTGCCTGAAAAGACCCCAAAAGATGCCCAAAAAAACGCTTGCTACTAAACCGGCAAGGTGTGAAAAGCGAGAAGCCACTAACCTGTTCAATAAGTGACAAAATACAAACGATTTTTTTTTTATGGTTCTGGACATGCTACAGAGCTGGAACTTCACAGGTACACTTTTTAGACCCCCCAGATACTAAATCCAAATAATTTTTTTTTTTTTTTCAATAATTGGCTCTCTATCAAAAATGACACTTTTTAAGAACTTTTTTTTGTGTGATTAATAGTCCCTGGGGTATGACCCAGAACCCTAGGCACTTTTTAGGGGAATTTATTGGGTTTTAGGGCTTCAAAAAGGTGTTTTTTGATTACCGAAGTTCGGGTCCCATTGATTTCAATGGGGTTCTGAAATCCGGGCCGAACTTTCGGGAAGTTCGGATGTTCTGGCCGAACCGAACTTTTGAAAAGTTCGATCATCCCTACCTTTAAGCTGCAAGAGTGCACAAATTGCCACCGTCACAGCCATATCTTCAGTTAAGGGGAGCCCCAACCACAAGACAACTGACTCTGGATTGCCACAGAGGGATTGGGTGAGAGGGTCGCTGACCCACGCTTCACTGCTATAAGTTACATTTAGTTCTTGCTGCGAGCTAGGCCTATATAGGCTATGAACATTCTTCCACATTGACTTTTATCAGAGATAAACATTCCATTGCCTTTTATTGTTGCAAGCTGCTGTTTTATTTCAGCCCAGGCCTCTGAAAGAGGATGTTTCTGCTTCCTAAGTACCACTTCATCTCTTAATTTGAACTATACCGACCACTTCATCTCCTAAAGTGAACTGTGCCAGCAAATTGTCTCTTAAAGGAATTTGTCCGAATTGTTTCACATATTAAAGGAACAGCACCTTACATTGCGCGCCAACATAAGGAACCCAACTAAGCTGTCAGAAGTCTTAAATCTTCGACTGTTTTCACACCTAGGGGTCTTTTAGCAATACTGGTGTGCAGGAAGTCTAACACTTCTTTGGGCTTAAACCTAGACTATCCTGACTGAGGGCCTACAAGTGATCTAGCCATTTGTTTCCTTGCTATTCATATACATCTCACTTGGGGAATGATTGCCCAGTCAGAGGGCTATTGTTTATGCATTTGGTTCTGCAGGACATAGGTGGCCACATTTCAAACATAGTTTGTTTGGGCTAGTGATTTTCATTAGTAATGCAAGCTCCAGTTGTTAGCGCAGGTAGCATTGGCAACTGAACATCCAGTAAACAACACTCCGGAACAAAATCAAGCGTGGCTAAGCCATTCACATGAAACTTTGTATTTTATGAATGAATACATGGCCTCCTCTGATTGCGTAGGTAGGTAGAAATTGTGACATCATCTGAAGGCCTCCCCACCTTAGCCAATTAGAGGAAGTATTTTATTAATTCATAAAAAAACAAAGCTTCCTGTGAGTGGTGGAACAGAGCCCAGCTTGACTTGATTTTGTTCCAGGAATGGGGCAAGAAGTTCCCGTACCACTGCCAGAACACAATGAAATGAAACATAGAGGCTTTAAAGAGGAAGTAAGCTTCCTCTGTAGACATTTACCTATAGGTAAACCTATAATAAGGTTTACCTATAGGTAGTGAAAATATCTCCTAAATGTGTACCCTTTAGGAGATATTTACATTACATGCAGCCACGGGTATGCAATGCATACTAGCTCATTATGTCTTTGTCTAACAGGGTTTTTTTTTTTTCTTTACAACCTCTTTAAAGCAGAGTTCCACCTAAAAAAGAAAACATAAAAATACCCCCGGGACAGTCAGGGCTAGTGCATTCCACAATGGACAGCCTCTGATCTGTCCCGGGTTGCACTTACCTGCAAGACGAAATACTTACCTTGAAAATGTCTTCTCCAGCGCTGCCATCTCAGGTGTGGGCAGCTTGAAGCCAGCGCGATCCTCTTCTGCGTCCTCTTTGGTCCCACAATGCACTGCGCCGGCCCCATCGTCACTTCCGGGGCTGCAGCGTCATCCCTGCACAGCTTCTGGGCATGCCCAGAAGCTGTTTAGCAAGGTATGATGGCGCCTGCACCGGAACTGACGTCGGGGCCGGTGCAGGCGCATTGATTCCTGGGAGCGATGACATTCAGCTCCCAGGAATCATTGCAAGCCAGGAAGTGACGACTCGCCATGGCCGCCGAGGGGAGGAAGAGGAAGTAAGGTGAGTATATTATCTTCTAAACAAGGTAAGTAACAAAAAAAAAAAATTGCGATTATCCATTTGTTTTTCAGGTGACCCGGAGCAAGAAGATGGACGGAACTTTGATTTTAGGGTGGAACTCCGCTTTAAGGCTGGGTTTACACTGATGCAACCGCGGGTCACAGCAGGGGGTTGTCCCTGTTCACTGATTCAGGTGCGAATCAGGTCTGAATTTTTGACTGAATTTGCACCCGAAACTGAGCTAAAGATGCACAGGACCCTTTTAGAATGCGGACCATGGCCTTCCTGGAGCTGTGTCAAGCGGCTCCATTGAGAGCCGGTCACACTCTTCTGTCATGTGAATTGGATGAGGGGAAACCCAGCCTCAGACAACCATGAAGTTTCAGTTCTATTAAACTCTATAGCCCATATTTCTCCCAGTTAGATAATGTGGTGGATCTTCTGTAATTTTAGTCTTTGTGCTTTTAGTGTTCACAAACATAGTGTTAATGGGTGTCAAAGAGAAATGTGTAGTGAAACTCTGGTTACAAACAAAGCTTGAACTAATGTCCTATTACCGGGGTCATAATTCAAGAATGTGCTTCTCTAGACCACATTTACTGCATCACCCTCCAAGACAACAAATCATACTGGCTGCACAGTTCTTTGCTGTAATGTTGTACCTGACCTCTGGAGATACGGAGGACACAGAAAACATACTTGAATCACAAACTGTATTCCCCAAATAAAAAAAAAAAAGATAACTCAACCTTACCAATATCTAACAAGTATTAGAAAAACATTATACACATTAAGGAGTCTATTTAAAATTGTATAGACTGATTGGACTCGGTACTTGGCGTTATTCTTTAAATCAGTCCTAAAAGTAATAGTGATGATGATTGAATAGTTGATTGGATGCCACTGATTACTGAACCTTGTGGATTACACTAAAATTATACCTAAAGTAAAACCTTTATTTTGTTTCGGATAGAGTAGGGAGGGTTAAGAACACCTGTCATCAGTTTTATTTTATTTATTTTTTGTCTGTGTTTAAAGTCGGTCATAGATGGATCTATGGATCATCTATGGGCAGGCTGTTGTACTGAAGTCAACCATTGATCGACTTCAGTACAACCAGCCTAAGTTAGAGGTATTTACCCTCTCAATTTTTTTGTACTATTAACACCAGGAGTAAAAGTGAACAAAAAAATCACACATTTTTAGTTGTCATCAGAACAGGTATAGAAGGGAAATCTTAGGACACTGGTTCTGTTGGCTACCAGGAAATCCCACACTTTGGAAGGATTTCCTCTTACTTCTTGTTTTGCCATATGGGAAGGAAGTGAAGGGAAATCTCCCGAATGGGTTACAGATGGCAAAAAGAAAAACCTTACAGGGGTTATAGCCCTTGCACTAGCCCATGCTCTGAAAAGAAATACCCGGTGGAGTGCTGCTAAGCAGCCACTGTAAGGCAAACAAGAGATCCTGACGCCTCCTGAATGCTATTTCTTTTTGCTATACGTTAACCAGGCCATTCACTCCCATGTAAAAATAAAAAATTAGAGAAAGGTTGGAAAGGGCACTACCTATTAAAAAGTGTATGTTATAAAGATCCCATAAATACATAGCCATCAGAAAAAGGATCAAAACATACAGATAAACAAATAAATAATCCACTGGTGTGATAATTAAAGTGCATGTGCCAAAATAGAAACTATAATTGGGCTAAGTATCCAAGCCCCTATAAAAGTGCTCAGTGCCCAAAATGTTGTTGTTGTATGCCTTTAAATAAAGCAAAAGTGCACAAAGTGTAATACAATTTATTTATACAGTGCTGGTACAGTAAACCCCCCTTCATTGTGGGGGTTACGTTCCGGACCCAGCCGCGAAAAGTGAAAATCCGCGAAATAGAAAAACCCTATTAAAATGCATTGTAGGCATGTTTATTTTACTGTCACTGTACGTGTAAAAGCATTTTAAGGTCTTTAAACACACTTTTGAAAACAATAGAATCTCATTTAAACACATAAAAGATACTGAGAGACATAGCAAGAGCAATGGAAAACACAAAAATATTTCATTTTTAATGATTTATATAGTAAAATAACATTAAAAAAAAAAAAACGCAATATACTGGGACCGCAAAAACTGAACCGCGATGGAGCGGGGGTTTACTGTAGTGAATTTTTCAGTGAGAAAATTAAATATATTAATGTAATTGGTAGTCTGTTAGTAGTTGTTTCCTTCTTTAAAAAGTGACAATGTGCATAAAATTAACAAATCAAAAATTAAATAGAAAAAAAACCCTTTTAATTGGGTGTGGGAACAGTGCACGTGAAAGAATAAAAAGGTTTGTAAGTGAATGATGCTTGTGAATTTAGTGCCTATATCCGTGATGCCCACTAGGCATCGCACTCACCTGTCACAACCCTTATATATAGGGTATTGGCTGTTGCTATTGGTAGTCTCCAAAAAAAGGAACAGAGTAATCCGGGGGTCCTCTCTGTCTGTAGTGAGCAGGCTCAGGTTGGGTCTCCAAAAGATGTTCATACGCTCTAGGTGCTCAAACAGACAAAAACCCCATGGTGTAGTACATAATGCCGGATAAAAGCAAGCAAATAAGACTCACAATTCAGGCAGATCATATTCAGTGCAAAACGCCGGGATACTTCCACGGCTCAATTCTTCAAAACCGGAAGTGACGTTGACGTACGAAAACTCCGCCCTATGCGTTTCGTCATACAGATGTCTACTTGGAGCGGCCTTTTTTCTATTTCATTTTTGATTTGTTCATTTTATGCACATTGTCACTTTATAAAGAATGAAACAACTACTAACAGACTACCAATTACATTGATATATTTAATTTTCTCACTGAAAAATTCACTACCAGCACTGTATTAATAAATTTTATTACACATTTTGGGCACTGAGCACTTTTATAGGGGCTTGGATACTTAGCCCAATTATAGTTTCTATTTTGGCACCTGCACTTTAATTATCACCACGGGATTTTTTATTTGTTTATCTGTATGTTTTGATCCTTTTTATGATGGATATGTATTTATAGGATCTTTGTAACATACACTTTTTAATAGGTAGCGCCTTTTCCAACCTTTCTCCAATTTTTTATTTTTATATTTGACCCTAGTATCACAAGGGTTGGTTGGTGGCAGCTTACACCTGTGTGTGTATATATATATATATATATATATATATATATATATAATCATTTGTTCCACATATTCCATAGCGCTGGTCGCCTTTTTTTTTTTAATTCACTCCCATGGCTGAGAATCCCTGACCACATAAGTAAATGGGCAGGGAATGGAGAATTAAATCATTACCTAAATGTGGCCACATGGTCATATTCGGGCAATAACATTCAGTCAAGTTACAATGAGGCTAATGTGCCGAAACCGCAAGCCAAGCATTTGGCTGATGGAAGCGGCGTGTCCTCATTGACTTGAATGGCTGAGTTTGACAAGCAGCGCCACCTCAATGCAAAGCAATGTCGCATGCTTACAGCCTCCTCTAACTGTTCTTTTATTATTTATTAGAGGAACTTAAAGCAGTAGTATCGGAGTATACTTAACTGTTACCTACAGGTAAGCCTATAATAAGGCTTACCTGTAGGTAAAATTAATATCTCCTAAACCTGCATGGTTTAGGAGATATTTGCACTGCATGCAGCCGCTGACACCAGCGGCGCATGCGCTCTGAAGGTCCGGCGGACCTTCAGAGCTCCTTACTGGCTCCTTGCCAGAAAGCAACGTCATCGCGGCTCCGGCCACTCACAGCGCTGGAGCTGCTGAACCCGGAAGAGACGCCGAGGGAACATGACCGCTCCTTCAGCGGTGTCCGGGCGACCGTGTCAGAGCTTCATTCTAAGGAAAGTATTTCATAGTGAGCTAGTATGTGATGCATACTAGCTCATTATGCCTTTGTCCTGCAGGGTTTGTTTTTTTTTTCTTGTGAGGATACACCCGCTTTAATTATCACCATCAATTTACACAGTGCTTTACATATATATGGTACATTCACATCAGTCCCTGCCCTCAAGGAGCTTAAAGTCCAAGATCTCTAACTCACATTTATACATATATTGGGGCCAATCAACCTACCAGCATGTGTTTGGAGTGATGGAGGAAACCCACACAGACACAGGCAGAACATGCAAACTCCATGAACGTAGTGCCAGTGTGGGGATTCAAACCAAAAAACCCTAGTGCTGCTAGGAGGAAGGGAGAAGGGAAAACAGAAGTGCCTCTAAGTGTAGAGACCATTTATTAGGAATTAAAAATGCCAGGCAACTCATATTATTAAAGTTAAAACAGGCATGTACTTGGTCCATATCCGGTGGTGTCAGTATGTTTTGCCATATTCTGCTGTTAGTAGATCTGCCTCTTATCTGGGTCCCAGGAGCCAGCTGGTGCATGAATGAGTCCAGGAGAGAGGGCTGGAACGCTCGTTGGAACACAGCGTTAAGCGTGATGACATCACGCGTGTGTGAGCGATGCGTTTCCGAGCATGCGCACTGAGAATGGTCTGCCAGGCAAGCTCCCTTGTCAAGCCCTGTTTATGGGCTTATCTGCATGAACTAAATAGTACCTTTATTTGATTAACTATTTGCTAGGCAAAAGAGCTAACCATTTGCCCACTTTAGACTTTAGGTGGGTGTCTGGGGTTGGTAAAACCGCAGCTCGGCCTCCTTTTTTTTTCTTTTTTTACCAACCCCGGCCGCCCATGTAAAAGAGGCCTTACTCTATCCAAAATTAAATAAAAAGTTTTGCCTTTAGTTCTACTTTAACGGTAAATAAGCCTAATTATAGCATTGAAAGCTTTGATGCAGAAACTGTATTGTCCTTTGTCTAGGCTTCTCTTGAAAACTCTTTATATGCATTTTATTATATGATTTCATGTATAAAAGTTACTCTTCTTTTGATAACGTTGCTGTTGCATACATTAAATCATAACGTTTTAAATTGTAATCTGTGTAAAAAAACTACATTATTCTCTGCCTTTGTTTATGGATGACCTTGGAAGCACGTAGAATTTATTAAGTTAGAAAAGAACCAATGTCAGAACAGTAAATGTTTGAATGCCTCTACCTTACTCTAGTATAACTTGACAAGTTAGTCCCCTTTACTCTTTGTGGTTAAAGCGAAGCCTCCAACGTCTTGCCCCCATACGTCTAATTTACACTATCTATTGGAGCTATCTAAGAAGCCGAGAAATAATAGAAACCCACATATCTTTATTTCAATCCCAGAGTATAGGAAAAGGGATAGAAAAACAAGCCCCCTGCAACCTTCATCTACGTGCTGCTTATATAAAAAAAGAAAAAATGAAAACAACATCGTACAAAGGCCATATCTGAAAATCCTTCCTTTAAGGTTTAATTTAACAATAACATTTGTGACGAGGGGTCTTGGACATCTCTGGGGCATTGCGCTTGAAATTGCACACGCTCTGCACCATTTATCATAGGCTGACATGTGTCATGTTTCAGGCTGCGACTCCAAGAGGTTACAGCTTACGGTTGCTCCTTTGTTCATCAGTGGCTGAGACTTGTGAGCCACCTTTCCGTCTAGATGTTTCTCTTTCCAGTTCTACCATTGTTAACCCCACCACTCCCACTAACATATCCGTCGTCTGGTCGCACTTGTGGATATAATCATACAAAGACTAACCAAAGGCTCTTAGTTATTAAAGGGAACCTGTGGAGGGAAAGAAAAATACTCGAATGCCAGCAAAACTAGAGAATTGACAGCATCGGTTGTCAACACATGACAATCATCCTAATATTCATCCTTCAAGAACTGCTTATAAGTGGTTATAAAGGTTCCTTTTTTTTTTATTTATATTAAGGTATAAAAGTGTACAAATATCAGCAAAACAAATTATGAACTGAACCCAGAGTCATACAAAGGATCATAGATGTACACAGCTAACAGAGGACAACTATCCGGTTTGGAAATTGTGGAGGGTCGGTGAGGACCTTACACGTATATAGGTAGCAAAAGAAAAGATTACATTATGGAAAAACCATCAGCAGAACAACCAATAAAGATCAGAGCATTGTAAAGGTTCTAGAGTCCGAGGACAGAGCCATACCCAAGCTTTCAGCTAATTCGAGGAAAATGAGAAGAGGGGGGGGGACTCATAGTAGCAAAGAAACTCTACATGGGGAATAATTACACTGTCAGGGTAAGGTCCAGGGCAGGGCCCATATCCTGGGCGCGAGGCACGCAGGGACTGGAAAGCGGGAGTTGTCAAGAGCACATTGTCCGAACTGACAATGCGCTGAGCGCAGAAGGGGTGGCATGCCCATCGGGCCCGCCCGGGGGCAACCATGCACCCAGCAGGAACAGAAATGAAAAGGACACCAGGGGGGAGGGGTAAAGTCTGAAAGTGGAAAAGGAAAGGGAAAGAGAGGAGGAAGAGAGAGATGAGGGAGGAAAGAGGAGGAGATAGAAGAGGAAAAAGAAAAAAAAAAAGGGGGGGGGGACATGTGAGGTGAACGTCAGGGTGGCCATAGTCAGAAAGGTTGGGGCGGGGTAGGCCCCGCACTGGGCCAATAAGGGTGGTAAATGTATTAGTGAAGAGAAAGGGTTGGTGAACAAAGATTTGGAAGTGAAGTGGATCCAACAGGCCCATTTTTTATAATATTTAGAAGGGGTGTCTCTCGCAATATAAATAAGTTCCTCCATCTCAGCTACTCTTGCGATGCGCAGGAGCCATTGTTTGACAGAGGGGGTTTGTATGGATTTCCAGAGTGCGGGGATACATTGTCTAGCCGCGTTGACCATCAGTATCGTGAGGGATTTCGAGTATGTTCTGCTAGAGGTAGGGGAATGGTGTAGAAGGTATTGGGCTGGCGTGAAAGCCAATTCAGACGTAGTCACCTGCTGGACAATTCGGTGCACCTCCAGCCAGAAGGAAGACAATCGCGGACAAGACCACAAAATATGCAAAAGAGTACCAGGCTCAGTCAAACATCTCCAACAAGTCGGCGAAACAGAGGGGAAAAGTTTGTGCAGTAATGTCGGAGTGCGATACCAATGAGCTACTATTTTATATCCGCTTTCTTGTGTAGTCACATTAAGGGAACATTTGTGGTTATTTGTAAAGATATCCTCCCATTCCTCCGGGGAGAGTGATATATCGAGCTCCATTTCCCAAAGTTCGCATTGTTTGAGTATAAAGGTTCCTTTTTTAACCTTTAAAATAATTAACACATCATACTTAGCTTCTCTGTGTAAAGGTTTTGCATAGAGCAGCCCCAATCCTCCTCTTCTCGGGTCCCCTTCCGGTGCTTCTGGCCCCTCCCTTGCCGAGTGCCCCCATAGCGTTGTGGAATTTAGTAAGACCACTCATTCTTATAGTGAACAAAAGTATTTATTCAAACATACATTGTTACATAGTTAGTCAGGTTGAAAAAAAGACACAAGTCCATCTGGCTCAACCAATAAAAAACAAAAAAACAGTAAAGAAAACCCAACCATACAATCCCGTATACACAATCTTATACCTGCAGTTGATCCAGCGGAAGGCGAAAAAAACCCCAGCAAAGCATGATCCAGTTTGCTACAGCAGGGGAAAGAATTTCCTTGCCTGAGAGGCAATTGGATACTCCCTGGATAAACCTTACCTATAAATATGTACCCAGTTATATTATGCTCACCAAGGAAAGAATCCAGGCCTTTTTAAAAGCAATCTAGTGAGTTAACCAGAACCACCTCTGGAGGGAGTCTATTCCACATTATCACAGCTCTTACGGTGAAGAAACCTTTCCGTATTTGGAGACGAAATCTGTTTTCCTCTAGACGTAAAGAGTGCCCCCTTGTCCTCTGTGATGACCTTAAAGTGAATAACTCAACACCAAGTTCACTATATGGACCCCTTATGTATTTAAACATGTTGATCATGTTGTTCTCCAAGGGAGAATGGCCAAAAGTTACTCCCTTACAAGGGTATTTATACTGTGTACAAGGCCCATACATGGTTCGTCAATATTGTTTAAAGATATTTGCAGTTTTGTAAGCATGACTCATTTAGGATAAATTGCCAAGTACGGTAAGTCACACTCAGATAGGCAGTCAACAGTGCCCAGCAGTGATGCCAGTCAGTGCCCATCGGTGAAGTCAATCTGTGCCCATCAGTAGTGCCAGTCAGTGCTGCCTTTCAGTGCCCATCAGTGTCATCCATCAGTGCCACCTATCCATGCCACTTATCATTGCCTATAAGTGCTGCTTTTCAGTGCCCATCAGTACCACATATCAGTGCCCATCAGTGCTGCATATTAGTGCCTCCTCACCAGTGCCACCTCATCAGTGAGAGAAAAATTACTAATTTACAAAATTTTCTGAAGGAAAAAGGGGGGTTGGGGGGTGTGAGAAAAAGGAGGGTGAAAGAAAGAGGAAGGGTGGGAGAGGGGGAAAGAGAGAGAGGTAGGAAGGTCAGAGAGAGAGAGAGGGGTGAGAGAGAGAAGGAGGGGGTGAGAGAGAGAGAGAGAGAGAGAGAGAAAGGGGGGTAAGCGAGAGATGGAGGGGTAGAGAGAGAGAGGGAGGGGGTGAAGGGGGGGGGGGGTTGGAGGGAAGGTTTAGAGAGAGAGAGAGTGTCCATAATTTACATTCCAATGCTGACACTAATTAACATATCAATGTTGCCACAATTTACATATCAATCATGTGCACACTGCACAAAGAGCAGGGCTGGGCAGCGTTAGTGACTCACTCCACCACTCCACCTCCACACCACTGGGCTGGGCCTAGCTTAAGGGGTGTATATTTTTGTAATGATAACAAATCACTTCTATAAAAAAAACAAAATGCATACGTGGAAGAAAGACCTGATATCCACATACATATATTTCAATGCTATTTAGTTTCATACACCATTTCACTTACATGTTGGTAGAAATTTACATAAAATAGCCACAAATTTATTAAAAACAGACAGTGATGTCCTTCGCAATGACCAGAAGAGAGTATACTTCAATATTTATTCGTTAATACATTTGTGGCTATTTTATGTACATTTATACCAACATGTAAGTGAAATGGTGTATCAAACTAAATAGAAATGAAATATATGTATGTGGATATCAGGTCTTTCTTGCACGTATGCATTTTGTTTGTTTTATAGAAGTGATTTGTTATCATTACACAAATATACACCCCTGAGGAAAGAATAAACTTCTGATACGCGTCAGGTGTGCTTTTGTCTCCTCTGCTATGATGTATCTATCACAGTAGCCACATGTCTATAGACACTAGTCTATATCATGTTGTAGCTTTATATATTAGCCTCGATTGCTGTATTTTCTTTTTAACCCAATGTGAATAAAAATTGTATGATTTTATATATTCTTTTTACATAATATATATATATTTTTTTGGTGGAGGAAGCGGGCTACATTATATTTTTTTATTTGGAAGTTACAATACAGTTAGGCCAGTAAAGTCCCATTTAGAGGGCCTTCTCCAAATATCATTAACAAATAATACTGAAAATGGGCACACCTATAAAATAAATATGTGAATCCTTTAATTTTCCACTTTCAGTACCCAAAATGTCTCTTTATCTCTTTATTCATGAGAAATATGAATGTGAAGCCTGTTTTCTTCTTGGACTGACTTCCCATCTAGTAAACATCGTTCTAGCTCTCAGATTCAAATGTCTCCCACCTGTTCTGGGCCAGTGCGTTCTTAGGACAAGTGTTAGAGCTGTAAAAATGTCTGATGCTGCTAAAGGCTGCTTAACATTGCTTATATAGCGTTAACCCACATGATTTTTTTATGTGAAAATAAATGGTTCCCTATGGGAGCCCATTGAGTTGAATGGAAGTCGCATCCAAGTCGGATCAGGATGATCCGACTGTGGTACGACTTGCGTTTTGAGGATCTTGAGGGGGAACTCCATGCCAAAATGGGGAAAAAAACACGTGGGGGTCCTCTCCAGGTTCCAAACCAGGCCCTTCAGGTCTGGTGTGGATTTTGAGGGGAGCCCTACGTAAAAAAAAAGGCATGGGGTCCCCCCAAAATCAATACCAAACCCTTATGTGAGCATGCAGCCCCGCAGGTCAGGAAAGGGGAGGGGATGAGCGAGTGGCCCCATCCCCTCCTGGACCATACCAGGCCACACGCCCTCAACATAGGGGGGATGGATGCTATGGAGCAGGGGGGGCTCTGCACCCTCCCAACCACCACTCAGGGATGTTGGGAAGAGGCTCTTGTCCTCATCAACATGGGGACAAGGTGCTTTGGGGTGGGGGGTGCAGAGCCACCCCTGCTCCAAAGCACCCACCCCCCATGTTGAGGGCATGTGGCCTGGTATGGTCCAGGGGGCCCGCTCGCTCGTCCCCTCCCCTTTCCTGACCTGCCGGGCTGCATGCTCAGATAAGGGTTTGGTATGGATTTTGTGAGGGGACCACACACCGTTTTTTTTGCCTGGGGTTCCCCTCAAAATCCATACCAGACCCGCCGGTCCTGGTTTGGATCCTGGGGGGACCCCCACGCCATTATTTTTCCCATTTTGGTGTGGAGTTTCCCCTCAAGATCCTCAGAGTGCAAGTCGCACCACAAGTTGGATCGTCCTGATATGACTTGGACGCGACTTCTATTAAAATCAATGGGCTGAAAGCCATATCAAAGACGGCTCATAGGCAACCATTGATTTTGAATAGAGCAAGAAAAACACTGCTAAAAGCTGTCTTGGCTAAACGTGCATTAACGCCAATGAAAAGAGCTACTAAAAGCACATTTATACAGCTGCTTTTTCCTGGCGTCAGCAGTGGCGCTGCAGCTCATTTTTTCTAAAGCCCTGTGTGCATGAGGCCTTACTGTCCATTTCTGTCTGGCAGAACCCTTAAAATGCTTTCACACCCATCTTCTCCTTCTCGTACAGGTTCGTTTCGACGCAGTAAAGCAGGATGAACCTTGGGTTTGTGACCTGGTACCAGCATGCAAAAAAACACATCACCAGCATCAGAAGACCTGTAAAAGCCAGCTCCATGCCCCGGAGGAACCCCTACCACCTACATGTGAGCTCACTTGCTGCTGTTAATTGACAATTGAAAGCAATAGGTTGCCCCAGCTGAAGATACATTTTTAAAGGTTGATGGGGAAGGAATAACTTTTGGATGGTGTTAGTCTAGCTTCCATTGTTTTTTTTGGACAATGCTTAAAGTATAACTAAAGGCAAAATGTTTTCCTGGTGCCTCCATGGCAGCATTCATGTAGCCCTCCTACTTCCACCCACAGGATCAGTGCCTATCTATAAAGAGTTAACACCCACACAACAGTCCATTTCCCTTTTTTGTCCTCATGGAACTCACAGCTAGTGTGAAAAGAAGAAACCCTTACCTGCCACCTTTGTTTGTTTTCCGTGCAGGTTCAGCCTCTCCTGTAACCTTGGGATGCTAAATACTCTGGTAAGGCAGGGAGCCCCTTCTGTGAATCTTTGGGGGTGAAAAAATGGGTGCTAACTAGCCCCACATACAGCAGTGCAGCCAGGGCCATGTTCTTCAGAAGAGCTGTCAGTGCCTGGAGTTTGCCTCCCAGAATTGAGTATATCCATGAAACAATGACACTGCATTTCCAAGATAAGTATGTTTTCTAATTTTTTGGAATTTATCTGTGAATGGCCTCATAAGTTGTGTGTTACATCGCCTTACAGATGGACTGCTGCTGAACTGTATTCCAGTATGCATTCTAGTGGCAATTGTGGAAGAGAAAGTTGTCTACATTAAAGGGAATGATGCATTAAGCTGAACATGAGGAGTGGATAGAGCTCACTAGGGGCCATCTTTGGTTTGGGCAAGTGCTACCCCAGTGGCCATCTTGGAGTTGGGAAAAACTGCCTGGAAGCCATCTTGAAAGTGTGCAAGGTGAGAAGGTTGCCAGGAGTGGGAAGCAGGCAGAAGAGTTTAGGAACATGGGTTTAAAACCCAGCAGCTTACAGATAGGGCGTTCACAGGATAGGACTGCATGCCAGCACGCCCAGGGCCACAAACCCTGCACCAAGGGCCATTTCCTGCTACCTAGCAAATGTATATGTCTCTATGTGCCATTATTATTATATCTGACTAAATGTTATTGTTCCAGTTGCCCTGCACTATGAGCTCACTGCATAACAAAGATCCATATAGTTCCTATAGGTAAGGGTTATTAGACCAGGTAAGTATTTTGCTGCTAAAAGAGTGCATTCAGGTGCTAACTGACCTCTTCCTCTGCTAAGGAGCCTATCCTGTCCCACTGACAGGAATATGCATGAGAGGAGCACCAGAAATCCTGTCCGAAGTATAGAAAATCCTCTTCCATACTGCCAACACCAACACTATGGCCTAAAGAGTGTGTCAGGATAGTGATGTCGCAAACCTAAAATTTGCCGTTCGCGAACGGCGAACGCGAACATCGGCAAATGTTTGCGAACCGGCGAACCGCCATAGACTTCAATAGGCAGGCGAATTTTAAAACCCACAGGGACTCTTTCTGGCCACAATAGTGATGGAAAAGTTGTTTTAAGGGGACTAACACCTGGACTGTGGCATGCCGGAGGGGGATCCATGGCAAAACTCCCATGGAAAATTACGTAGTTGACGCAGAGTCGGGTTTTAATCCATAAAGGGCATAAATCACCTAACATTCCGAAATTGTTTGGAATAACATGCTTTAAAACATCCAGTGTGTGAATACGATCAGGTATGATGTTGTATCGATCAAGTAGTGTAAGGGTTACGCCCGCTTTACAGTGACAGACCAAACTCAGACAGACCAAACTCCCCGTTTAACAGTCAGTCAGTCCGTCCATTTGCACAACCGCAAACTCCCCATTTGCACGAGGTTGGATACCAAGCTAGCCATGTCCCGTTCCTTGTCCTCACTGACATCATTGAAGGTCTCTTCCTCCACCCAGCCACGTACAACACCAAGGGTCCCCGAAAAGTGACAACAAGCCCCCTGGGACACCTGCTGTGGTTGGTCTTCCACCTCCTCAAAGCCACCTTCCTCCTCAGACTTCTCTTCCTCAGACTCCTCTCTCTGCGTTGCCACAGGTCCAGCAATCGACAACGACAAGGCTGCTTCTGGTGGTGATGGGGACCACAACTCTTCCTCTTAATGCTCATCTACGGCCTGATCCAATACTCTTCGCAGGGCACGCTCCAGAAAAAATGCATATGGGATGAGGTCGATGATGTTGCCTTGGGTTTGATTGACCAGGTTTGTCACATCCGCAAAAGGACGCATGAGCCTACAGCCATTGTGCATGAGCATTCAGTAACGCGGCCAAAAAATACTCAGCTCCGCAGAGGCTGTCCTCTTTTTTTTAAATTAAAGAAAATTAATGTTTTTTCTATGAAAAATTATCCCGCGGATCGCTTTTGGTCTGTTCACAATGAAGCAACGACCTTATCATCTGGGGTGTGCCAACACACTCCTAGAGGTGATCGCTTCATTGTGATACGCAAGCCCCTTCACCACAACAAGGTAACGATCACGAAGGGGAATTGACACATGTATGTGCCTTTTTTTTGTTTTTTTGCAGCCACAGTGTAGCACCAGAGGCCAGAAAAATTAGGCATGTACACATGCATGAAAAAGTAGGTATTGTTGCAGCCGCTGCTGTAGCAGCAGTCAGAAAAATTGAGGTTTTCAAGGCAGAAAGTGCACTAAAACATTGCGGCTTGAACCGTAGTTGGTGGCGGAGACGTCACGTAAGTCATCCGGCATGCAGAGATTAAATACTGCAGCGTGTGGACCATTTTTAACCCAAGGCATCTCATCAGGCCTTTTTTAGTCAAATGCATCCCCCACTGTCAGTCCCTTCGGGATCCATGCCTCATTCATCTTAATAAAGGTGAGGTAATCTAGACTTTTTTGACCTAGGCGACTTCATTTCTCAGTGACAATACCTCCTGCTGCGCTGAAGGTCCTTTCTGACAGGACACTTGAAGCGGGGCAGGCCAGAAGTTCAATGGTAAATTGGGATAGCTCAGGCCACAGGTCAAGCCTGCACACCCAGTAGTCAAGGAGTTCATCGCTCCTCAGAGTGTCGATATCTGCAGTTAAGGCAAGGTAGTCTGCTACCTGTCGGTCGAGTCGTTCTCTGAGGGTGGACCCCGAAGGGCTGTGGCGATGCGTAGGACTAAAAAAGCTCTGCATGTCCTCCATCAACAAGACGTCTGTAAAGCGTCCTGTCCTTGCCGGCGTGGTTGTGGTAGGAGGAGGATTACTTTCACCTCTTCACCTGTTGGATTCCCGTTGTGCTGTGACATCACCCTTATACGCTGTGTAAAGCATACTTTTCAACTTATTTTGTAGCTGCTGCATCCTTTGCGACTGCCGGTAATTCGGTAACATATCAGACACTTTCTGCTTATACCGGGGGTCTAGTAGCGTGGCCACCCAGTACAGGTCGTTCTCCTTCAGCCTTTTTATACGAGGGTCCCTCAACAGGCATGACAGCATGAAAGACCCCATTTGCACAAGGTTGGATGCCGAGCTACTCATGTCCAATTCCTCGTCCTCACTGATGTCATTGAAGGTGTGTTCTTCCCCCCAGCCACGTACAACACCACGGGTACCAGATAGGTGACAACAAGCACCCTGGGATGCCTGCTGTGGTTGGTGTTCCTCCTCCTCAAAGCCACATTCCTCCTCTGATTCCTCTTCCTCAGACTCCTCTTCCAGTGTTGCCGCAGATCCAGCAAGCGATGATAAGGCTGTTTCTGGTGGTGATGGTGACCACAACTCTTCCTCTTCACGCTCATCTACGGCCTGATCCAGCACTCTTCGCAGGGCACGCTCCAGGAAGAAAACATATGGGATGATGTCGCTGATGGTACCTTCGGTGCGACTGACTAGGTTTGTCACCTCCTCAAAAGGACGCATGAGCCTACAGGCATTGCTCATGAGCGTCCAGTAACGTGGCAAAAAAATACCCAGCTCCGCAGAGGCTGTCCTAGCACCCCGGTCATACAAATACTCGTTGACCACTTTTCTTGGTGGAGCATGCGGTCGAACATTAGCAGTGTTGAATTCCAACGTGTGGGGCTGTCGCAAATCAAGCGCCTCACTGGCATGTTGTTTCGCTGCTGAATATCTGAAAAGTGCGCCATGGAACGCCTGAAATGGCCACACACCTTCCTGGCCTGCTTGAGGATGTCCTGTAAGCCTGGGTACTTCTGCACAAAGCGTTGTACAATCAGATTCAACACATGTGCCATGCACGGCACATGTGTCAACTTGCCCAAATTCAATGCCGCCAACAAATTGCTTCCGTTGTCACACACCACTTTGCCGATCTCCAGTTGGTGCGGGGTCAGCCACTGATCCACCTGTGCATCCACCTGTGCATTCAGGGCGGACAGTAGTGCTGGTCCGGTGTGACTCTCTGCTTTCAGGCAAGTAAACCCCAAGACAGCGTGACACTGTCGTATCCGGAATGTGGAATAGCCCGTGGGGAGCTGGGGGGGTGCAGTTGGTGTGGAGCAAGACGCAACAGCAGAAGAGGACTCAGCCAAGGAGGTTAGCAAAGAGGATGGAGTAGGAGGAGTAGAGGAGGTGGCAGCAGGCCTGCCTGCAAGTCGTGGCGGTGTCACCAACTCCTCTGCAGCAGAGCCACACATTCCATGCTTGGCAGCCACCAGCAGGTTTACCCAATGCGCAGTGTAAGTGATATACCTGCCCTGACCGTGCTTTGCAGACCAGCTATCAGTGGTCAGATGGACCCTTGCCCCAACACTGTGTGCCGGACATGACATGACTTCCTTTTCCACAATAGAGTACAGGTTGGGGATTGCCTTTTGTGAAAAATAATTTTGGCCGGGTACCTTCCACTGCGGTGTCCCAATAGCGACAAATTTTTTGAAGACCTCAGACTCCACCAGCTTGTATGTTAAAAGCTGGCGGGCTAAGAGTTCCGACAAGCCAGCTGTCAGACGCCGGGCAAGGGGGTGACTCTGTGAGATTGGCTTCTTACGCTCAAACATTTCCTTGACAGACACCTGACTTTGGGCAGATGAGCAGGAACTGCTGAAGGTGAGAGGTGGAGGGGCGGGTTGTTGATAGGGGGCAAGGAGGACAGCAGTGGTTGACGTGGCTGAAGATGCTGGACCAGGAGGAGGATAGTGGCTTTCAGTTTGTGTGCTGCTTTTACTCATGTGTTGATCCCATAGGCGTTTGTGATGTGAGATCATGTGCCTTCGCAAAGCAGTTGTACCTAGGTGGGTGTTGGACTTCCCACGACTCAGTTTCTTTTGGCACAGGTTACAAATGGCATCGCTGATATCAGAGGCAGACACACAAAAAAAATGCCACACTGCTGAGCTTTGCAATGCCGGCATTCTGGTGGTGGCAACAGCTTGCGTTGATTGGCGTGCTGTCTGGTGCCGAATCTACATGCTGTCTGACTGCGCCACTAGCTCCTTGCGATGACCTCCCCCTGCTTCCAACTCGTCTCCTCCTCCTCTCTGTCTCCCCATCTGAACTTTCCCCCTCTTCTTCTGCTCTTCGAGCAGGCACCCAGGTGACATCCACAGACACATCGTCATCATCAGCCGCTTCACTTGACAACTCAGCAAAGGCAGCAGCAGCAGGTACAACATCATTATCATCATCACAATGTACGTCCATGTGTATAATGCTGCCTGACTGAGACATATCCCCGTTATCTACATCCTCTGGCACTAATGGTTGCGCATCACTTATTTCTTCCAACTGATGTGTAAATAACTCCTCTGACAGATCAAGTGAAGCGGCTGTGGTGCTAGTGTTGGTGGTGGTGCCGGCGGGCGGGCGAGAGGTAACTTGAGAGGTGTAACAGGGTTGATGTTCCTGGAGGGAAACGCCAAATGGAAAAGGATTTAGGAAAACTAGAAAAATGGTCAGAACTCTGGCAACTGAAATTTAATGTGGATAAGTGCAAGATAATGCACCTGGGGCGTAAAAACCCAAGGGCAGAATATAGAATATTTGACACAGTCCTGACCTCAGTATCTGAGGAAAGGGATTTAGGAGTAATTATTTCAGAAGACTTAAAGGTGGGAAGACAATGTAATAGAGCAGCACGAAATGCCAGCAGAATGCTTGGATGTATAGGGAGAGGTATAAGCAGTAGAAAGAGAGAAGTGCTTATGCCGCTGTACAGAACACTGGTGAGACCTCACTTGGAGTATTGTGCGCAGTACTGGAGGCCATATCTCCAGAAGGATATAGATACTCTAGAGAGAGTTCAGAGAAGAGCTACTAAACTAGTACATGGATTGCAGGAAAAAACTTACCAGGAAAGGATAAAGGACCTTAACATGTATAGCTTGGAAGAAAGAAGAGACAGAGGGGATATGATAGAAACATTTAAATACATAAAGGGAATCAACTCGGTAAAGGAGGAGAGCATATTTAAAAGAAGAAAAACTACCACAAGAGGACACAGTTTTAAATTAGAGGGGCAAAGGTTTAAAAGTAATATGAGGAAGTATTACTTTACTGAGAGAGTAGTGGATGCATGGAATAACCTTCCTGCAGAAGTGGTAGCTGCAAATACAGTGAAGGAGTTTAAGCATGCATGGGATAGGCATAAGGCTATCCTTCATACAAGATAGGGCCAGGGACTATTCATAGGATTCAGATATATTGGGCAGACTAGATGGGCCAAATGGTTCTTATCTGCCGACACATTCTATGTTTCTATGTTTCTATGTTGCCCGAAGCTGAGCTGGAGGAGGATGGTGCATTAAGGTTCCGAGCGGAAGCTGTAGACGATTGGGTGTCCTGTGTAAGCCAGTCAACTATGTCCTCAGATTTTTTTGAGTTCAGGGTCTGTGGCTTCTGAACACTGAGCATTATTCTAAGGCCAAAGGAAATCACAGCACCACGACCACGACGGCCCTTGCGGGGTGGCCTGCCTCTGCCTGTCATTTTTTTTTAGATTTGTGGTACTATGAGTGCAAGGTGCTGTGCCACCCTATAGGAGTGCTGGGCAGTGGGTACAGTACACTCTGTGTACCTGACAGTCACTGGCAGCCCAGGCAACTGCAATTATAAAAAAATATATATATTTTTAATTTGCAAGCTGCTGTGCCACCGTATATATCAGTGGTGGGCAGTGGCACTGCAGTGGGCACAGTACACTCTGTGGACCTGACAGTCACTGGCAACCCAGGCAACTGCAATTATAAAAAAATATATATATTTTTAATTTGCAAGCTGCTGTGCCACCGTATATATCAGTGGTGGGCAGTGGCACTGCAGTGGGCACAGTACACTCTGTGGACCTGACAGTCACTGGCAGCCCAGGCAACTGCAATTATAAAAAATATTTTTTTTTTCAATTTGCAACAAGCTGCTGTGCCACCCTATATATATCAGTGGTGGGCACTGCAGTGGGTACAGTACACTCTGTGGACCTGACACTCACTGCAATTATGACAGAGGAAAAAAAAAAATATTTTTTAAACTGCACGGTACTGTGCCTGTGCCACCCGAAATGAGTGTGGTGTGCACACAGTTCAGTCTGTGGTGGGTCTGTGGCCTCTCACACACAGCGGGCAGGCAACTGCAGTGCACAATAGATATATATATATATATATATATATATATATATATATACAAAAAAAATACTCAAATACCAGCCCTAAAAAGGGCTTTTGGGGACAATAGATATATATATATATCCAAAAAAAATTACTCAAATACCAGCCCTAGGAAGGGCTTTTTGGGGTGCTGTCCTTACAGCAGGGTGGACCAAGAACACTGACTAACAAGACCGGGAACACTGACTAACCACTGTCCCTAGCTATTAACAGCAGCAGCAACAGCAGCACTCTCCCTGCTCTCACTACACACTGCTTCAGAATGATCTAAGATGGATGCTGTCCTTGCTTATTTATAGGAGGTGGGAGGGTGTGGGAGGGAGGTATGCTGATTGGCTGGAATGTGTCTGCTGACTGTGAGGTTCAGGGTCAAAGTTTGCCTCAATGATGTATTATAGGGGGCGGACCGAACATCGCATATGTTCGCCCGCAGTGGCGGACGCGAACAAGCGATGTTCGTTGGGAACTGTCCGCCGGCGAACAGTTCGGTACATCTCTAGTGTCAGGATGTCTTTTCTCCTCTTGTGTACTCTGCATCTCCTCTGAAGGTTTTCTGGGTCAAGGTGTTTCTACCCCAGTTGTGATAGAAAACAGTTCACTATCCAAAAGCTCATGGTGGCCTTACCTTGTATGCATCTTGAAGCTTTAAGGAGCTGGGTTCAGATGCAAGTTTTCCAAAGAAAAATACAAAATTTGCATTGCCTCCCTTCGCCTGGGACACTTTCCTGGCTTTGGTGGGCATCAAATATTAGTAATGTTCCCATCTCTTAAGAAATGTCTGTGCCTTGTTATTGGAGCCATGCACTACCAATCTGGGATCTTGCCCCTCGTCCATTGGTCAGCATCTTGTGAATTAGGAAGCTAGACCCAGTACTAGCCTCATTGCCTTCATGAAATATTCTCATAGAGAGATCTTTAGATGGGGAATATTTGGTGCGGGCAAATCTATCGAGTACCCTGACATATTCCTCCAGATATTCCAATAGTTTGCATAGGTTTAGAGCCTTCAGAGATCGTTGCTGGAACTGACTCACCTTGGGAATGTCTGGATGGCCCTACTCACAGCTCAGGACAGAGTGATTTTCCTCATTGATAACTTTTTTTTCAGATTCAAGTTGTCTGGACCAGTAGCGATCTGAATCTCCACTTTTGTATGAGAGGCCTAGAACTGAGGGTAGCCTCATGTGAGGCACTTCCTTTGGCCTGGTTTCACACTTTACAGGCCTTTTTTCTTTGGCAGACAAGTTGACTCAGTCTTTGGTCAGGTGATTTCCCTATTGCTGAGGCTCAGGGGTCTGACTCTCAAGCAAGGAAGTCTTTTTTTCCTGTTTTAAGGAATCCCCATGGAAAGACACCTCAGACTGTGGATCGTTCTGGGGAAGAGACCTAGACACCCTTGATATCAAGTGGCTTGGTTCTCTTTGGCATCTTGTTTCCCAAGGTAACATCGAGAAGTTCTGGGCCGTTTTTTTAAATTTTTTATACACTCTGGATCCAAGCAGGCAATGCCATAAAGGTGGCGTACTTCAATTTTCAGGAGGACCCAGAATTTTGCAGTAGCAAAAGCTAGATTAGTATCCTTGGCAAAACGTTAGGATGCAGCCTTGCCAGGCATGAACATTCCAAGTACACATAGTGGCAGTCAGTCTGCATTTTACAGAAGCCCCTAAATCTGTGAGACTGATTTTTTCCCCTGGAGCTATTCCTGGAGGTGTGTCCCAGGTAGGCAACTTCAGAGGTCGACTACCAGGCCCCTGAGGTCAAACTAAAGGCTACACACTTTTAGCTAAGGTGCAGTGTTCCTCTGGTAAGATACTCCTGTGACTCTCAGTACTTCCTTCACTCAGTTGTCTCGCATGTTCAGAATAGAAAGCATCCTGGTGTTCCTGATTGTTCTAGGCTGAACCAGGTAGAAGTGGTACGCCAATCTCAAAGGGACGCTGGACAGTTGCTCCAAGGGATCTACTGGATTAGGATCATCTGTTCCCAAGGAATGCGTTTTGACACCCAGTGTAAAGCTACATTTGACAGCTTGATAACTGAAGCTCAAATTCTGAGAGACAGGGCATTGTGGAGTCTAGGAGTCCCTTGATGCTAAGAGAGGAGGTCTACTTCATGGTAAATCTATCGCTGGGCTTGTGATGCATGCTTATCTTGGTATAAACCTCAGGACTTTCTCCCCAGGGGTTTCTTTGCTGGAGAAGTCCACTCCTGCAGCTGGGCCTAGGTCAGCATTTTTCTCTAAATATTGCTGCCAATGTGACTTCATGGGATCTTAAGTAGTTCACTCATAGCCTTAACTTGGGGGTGGGGGGGGGGGTGACTGTTAAAGATTGGTGGCCTTGTCTTGCATGGAACCTTTTATGGGTTTAACATTAGACATGATTGTTAGAACCTAGTTCTCCATCTTGCTCGGGGTAGCTTCTATCCGTCTCCTTAAACAAGACATCCTTATTCAGTTCTTTTGTATATATCCAGTTCACCCAAAGGAAGTTTCCATCTCTTTCTTGGATGCGGATGGGATAGGAAGTTTATCTCTCAGCCTTTACTTCACTCTTGTTTTTCAAGTTGGACCCTGTACTGATGCTCCGATTTCTAGCTCCATCATGTCAAGTTTACTCAGCAAACCATTAACCAACTCCATGGTCTAAGGTTCAGGTTCCATCCTGTCCTGACAAGATGCACTCTACTAAATCTTTGAGTGTGTCCTGAGCTTTTGTCTGCAGACTAATGTTTCCCAGATCAGAATGGCTGCCACCTAGGGTTCTATTCTCACTTTCCCTGTGTTCTACCAGGGGCCTTGGGTGATTGTAGCCAAATTAGTTCACTTGTTATGGGAACATTTAGGTGCTATCTGTTGTCCTTTTTTGGGGCAGACTTTCTAGGAATGCGTCCGTGAAGGGGGGGCAGTCCGTGGGCTTGTCCGGGGTGTTTGGATGTTTCTTGCGGATGGGAAGGGTATTGCGGATGGTGCTCAATTGTTTTTCTACCATGTGAACATTCACCCTTACCCAAAGCCAGCTTCTGGTATAAGAATTCTTGAGGAGGTTCTTCAAGCTGCAGGAAGTTCACAGCTTTGCTGTTGTCATGGAATCAAGAGCCTGTGGGCATTTGTTTGCCTATCCCAAAGTGGGATTGCTTTGACTGACTTAGGTGAAGTACTCCTTCAATTCATCCAGACCAATGATGGTACTTGCAAACAGTCATTAGCTAGCTATAGCAGCTATACCCAGTTCCTTAGAAACCAACAATGGTAGAAGGCTCCACAATCGCCTTGTGGTTTCTATAGTTAAAGTATAACTGAAGGCAAAACTTTGTTTTTTAGTTTTGGATAAAGTGGGGATGGATTAGAAAACCTGTCAGTTTGTATTGCTGTCTGTGCCCCTGTTAGGGAGATTCAACCTATCAATTTGTCTTGTTGACCATTATCAATAAAAGTGAAAGTAAAATAAAATCCCAAATTTTGGGTTGCCCACAGAAAAGTTATAGAGTGGAAATCTTCCAATGGGGACACTAGTTCTGGTGAGCTGGGGGTCCCAAAGGAAATCCCTTAATTTGATGGCATTTCCTCTCACTTCCTGTTTGACTATGGGACAGGAAGTGAAGAAAATTCTCTGAAATATTACACAGATGGTAAAAAAAACTGACAGGGGTTCTAACCCTCCCTTGCTCTATCCAAAAAAAGAAAAAAAGTTTTGCTTATATTTCTACTTTAAATCTAAGTTTCCACTATATGGCTGAGCTGCAACCACCAAAAGTAATTGCTGTACGTTTCTCCAGCAGCATCTGGACATCTTGGGCACCTTATGCAGAGATGTCAGCCAACACAAAAGGCAGGAGAGAGCCAATCAGGCTCTATTATGGCATATTCTTTCAGCAGTACTGATGGGCTTAGTAGTCCTCATACAGTTGTATTTGGCAGGAAGCCAGGAGCTTACTCACTTTCTTATGATAGTATTTGCTGAAGCTTCCCACCCTGGTAGCTAGTTATATGCTGCCATGGAGGCACCAGAAAAACAGAAAATTGTATCATAATTACCGTAATCTTCTTTTCCCTGGTGGCTATCCATGACAGCATACTGAACCCACCCAGTTCATTCCTAGCGATGTACAGGAAATGGGCTGTTGCGTGCAGGGCCATCTTTTCCAATGGGCATGCCTGGTGGTTGCCCGGGGGGCACCCACTTGCCAAGGGGCCCCACACACATGGTGGCTGGCAATTACTGTCCCCCAACAGGCCAGAATCCAGATTACTTTGTTTACCTGGTGGTCTAGGGCCCCTCCGTTGTCCGCCGGGCCCCCCCTTGTTGTCCGCGGTGGCTCGAGTCTGCACTGCACACACTGGTTGCTAAGGCCAGCCCAATTGGCATCTAGCAACCAGTGACGTTGTGAGAGCAGACCCATGATGCACAGCGGAGGAGGATCTTCCTCGTCGGCTCGTCCCTCTCCTCTCCGCGCCTAGAAGACTGGCTCCACCCACCTCCTCCCTTCATGTGCAGCCGTTGTGAAAGGTAAGGCAGCCAGCCCAGCTGCCAGGCTGCTTGATTTTCTTTCTTTTTTTAACTCTCTCCATCGACACAAGAGACGACTACCTGGAGAGGATATACCTTACTATATATTGGTCCCTGTAATATGTATATAGTAAGGTATATATCCTCCAGGTAGTAGTTGTACTCTCTTGTAGTATATAGTGTTCCTATATACTACAAGAGAGTACAACTACTACCTGGAGGATTTACCTTACTATATACATACTACAGGGGCCAATATATACTACAAGAGAGTACAACTAGGCTGGAGTATATACCTTACTATATACATATTACAGGGAACACTATATACTACAAGAGACTCTTGTAGTATATAGTGTTCCCTGTAATATGTATATAGTAAGGTAAATACTCCAGGTAGTTGTACTCTCTTGTAGTATATTCTCGTGCACTGCATTGCCCAGGGGCCTATAAGGCTCTTAAGATGGCACTGGTTGCGTGGGTGTTAACTCTTTATAGCTATGCATTGGTCTTGTGGGTGGAAATAGGTGCAAGTAGGCGGGGCTACTAACACATGTACGCTGTCATGAATAGACACCAGGAAAAGAAAATTAAGGTAAGTATAATACAGTTTTTCTGTTTTCTTTAGTTTTGGAAAGAATGGAGAGGGATTAGAACACCTATCAGTTTTTATTACTACCTTTTTCCCCCGGGTAGGGAGATTCATCCTCTCTATTTGTCCTGTTTAGCATTAGAATTGAAAGTGAAAGTAAAAGAAAAATGTTGGGTTGTCCCCAGAAAAGTAATAGAGGGGAAATTTAACAATGAGGACATTCGTTTTCTAATAGCTTTGGGGTCCCCAAAGGAATTCCCTTAACCACTTCTGGACCGGAAGATTTCCCCCCTTAATGACCAGGCAATATTTTGTGATTCGGCACTGCGTTATTTTAACGGACAATTGCGTGGCTGTGCGACGCTGTACCCAAATAAAATAGATGTCCTTTTTTCCCACAAATAGAGCTTTCTTTTGGGGGTATTTGATCCCCTCTGCGATTTTTATTTTTTACGCTATAGTGCCAAATCTTAAAATATGGCCTGGTCATTAAGGGGGAAAATCTTCCGGTCCAGAAGTGGTTAAGATAGGCTTCATTACTTGAGAAGAAAATTATAAAACATTCTTCCAAAGTGTAGCAAGGTGTGGGAAACATCATACATCAACAAGGACCACATCAGATATAAAAAATGCTGTACATAAATCAATTATTATACACATCCAGGGCCGGCGCTACCTATAGGCAAGGTAGGCGCCAGCCTAGAGCGCACATCAGTAGGGGGCGCTATGTGAAGAGCGGGCACGGAGAGCAGATAAGCGCTTCGCTCTCCAGCTACCTACACGACAGGAGTGACGCTGTAGTCACTCCTTGTTTTCATAGCACAGTGCGGGCAAGAAATGGCTGCTGGAGGTTTGATTTTGCTGCCCCTGCCCCCACCCCCCTTTTTCCAAGTGCGGGACTGTATCTCGTCCTCTGGCTGCCAGTCTCTTGTTGTTTTGGCGGGATGGGGATGCGGCCAGCTTTGGAGATCCCACCTGCCTGCTTGCTCGCCCGCCCCATGTCTGAACCGCCCGCCCACCTAAACCATCTGCCGCTGGCTGCCCGCATGTCTGAACTGCCTGCCCGCCCACCTGAATCACCTTTGTCTGCCGCCCGTCCGGCCAGCTACCTGCTGCCACTCGGAGGGAGATGGTAACTACCAGGAGAAAGTGTGTGCTGAGATAAGCTCAGCTGACTGTACCTAACTGCCAGAGCACTAGGAGAATGGGATTGGAGAGCAGGCTGGAAGTGAGGAGGGGGGGGGGGTCAGTGGCAGTGAAAGTTAACCCCCCATCCCCCACCTTGCATTGTCCTCATGGCATTGACATTTTATCCCCCCTCCACCTTCTGCATTTGTGGTAATGTCATGTATTATTAACCCCCTCCCCCCACATTGGTGGTCATGGGAGGGGTTCAATTTCAATGCCACTGATGACCAATATGGGGGTTAATAATACTAACACTTGTGCTGGGGGTTATTAATGCATCTTCTGATACCAGTGTTTGGAGTTATTAGTGTGTCCGCTGACATCACTGCTGGGGCTTTTATTGCATCCAATGACATCAATGCTGGGGGTTTTATTGCATCCAATGACATCAATGCTGGGGGTTTTATTGCGTCCAATGACATCAATGCTGGGGGGTTTTATTGCATCCGCTATAATCAATGCTGGGAGGTTTTATTGCATCTACTAACATCAATACTGGGGGGTTTTATTGCATCCAATGACATCAATGCTGGGGGTTTTATTGCGTCCAATGACATCAATGCTGGGGGTTTTATTGCGTCCAATGACATCAATGCTGGGGGGTTTTATTGCGTCCACTAAAATCAATGCTGAGAGGTTTTATTGCATCCACTGACATCAATACCGGGGGGTTTTATTGCGTCCAATGACAACAGTGCTGGGGGGGTTTATTGCGTCCAATGACATCAGTGCTGGGGGAGGGGGGGGTTTATTGCGTCCACTAACATCAATGCGGGGGGTTTTATTGCGTCCACTGACCCCCCCTCCTCACTGCCCCATGACTGACACACGTGGGTAGTAGACCCCTGCCTGCACTGCAGCCTCTCTCCTGGGACTAACCCCTGTCTATATTCAACCCTAGCCTGCCCCTAAACTGCCCTAGCCTGTCCATATACTACCCTATCCTGTCCGTATACTACCCTATCCTGTCCGTATACTACCCTATCCTGTCCGTATACTACCCTAACCAGTCCATATACAACCCTAGACGGTCCATATACTACTCTAGCCTGTCTGTGTACTACCCTGGCCTATCTGTATACTACCAAGGTCTGTCTATACACTACCCTAGCCGGTCCATATACTACCCTAGCCTGCCCATATACTACCCTAGCCGGTCCATATACTACCCTAGCCTGCCATATAATACCCTAGCCTGCTATATACTACCCTAACCAGTCCATATACAACCCTAGACGGTCCATATACTACTCTAGCCTGTCTGTGTACTACCGTGGCCAATCTGTATACTACCAAGGCCTGTCTGTATACTATCCTGGCCTGTCCCTATACCTGCGGACCACGGCTGGTGCCGCCACTATTTGTCTTCAGGCCAGGTCCAGAGGCACAGGTGCGGGCCTGTGGACCATGACTGAAGAAATAGGTGGAGAGGCGCCACAAAAATATTCACCCCTGCCACCTCCACCATATACATAGACAGGGCAAAGGGGGTGGAGTCAGGAGCAGAGTCGGGGGGCAAAATTAGGTTTCGTCTAGGGTGTAAAAAATCCTTGCAGCGGCCCTGTACACATCGAAAGAAACATAAAGCAAAACATCCCAAAGAAATACTAAGTATAAAGCAGTATTACTCCAGATAACAGCACAAGGGACTGGGAGAAGGTGAGAACCCAAAAAATAGGGACTTTTTGTGGCGTAAGACCCCTTCTTCAGATTAGATCGACCAGATTAGATGGCTCCAAGTTTAGGCAGAAGGTATTAGTGGAGTCCTAATTACTATTTCCCCCAGGTTAAAATTAAGTCATTGCTATTAGATTGAATTAGAGCATCATTGAAATTTCCCATTATGAATTTTCTAAGAATTGTACACAGTGAAATGTTACTTATGCTCAGGGGGTCATTGCAATAGCCTTTCCTTGCTTAGCTATTATATAACGCTTTATCACATAGAGAATTGCGTTATGGAGCTTTTGAAAATTAGGCTTTTGTGTTGAGTTTTAAAAGGAATACGGTATTTCTGTTTCAAAGAATTAAATTTGAGTACAGAGCTGCCAGCTGCCTTTGGTGGTCAGATAATACTGGTGCACATAATTCTTGAGCTCTCAAGGACAAACATTACAGTAGAAAGTGTCTGTGACACAGAAGTAACGGAAAAGTTTAAACATTTGATTATTTTAAATTGCTTTTCTATCGAAAAAAAGTGTATACATAGCCAAAATGTTCTCCTTGTATTTTTCCATGGGAAGCAGTCAGAACCCTCACCAGGTTATAAATTGTTCTGGGTCTCCAGTAGGGAGATTTAGGCCAAATTTTGTTGACACTTAAAATCTTTTTAGGTTGCATTCATACCTGAGCATAGCGTCTTTTAGCATTTTTCCGGCGGTTTTACGCACGATTTTGGCGCAGTTTTAAGTTTGTTTTTGCACATTTTTTATAAAGCGTTTTTGAGCTTGCCATTATTTTTAGCCAATAGAGAAAACTATCATCTGTTGCATTATTTGTTGCTAGCTTTTTTTATTATTATTATTATTATTATTATTATTATTATTATTTACTCATGAATAAATAAATGTAAAATAAATACACAAATAAAAAAAAATAATCATAATAATAAATACAATAAATGAATACTATATAATAAAAAATAAATAAACAATTAACCTCTAACCTAAAACCCCCTAACCCTTAAAAAAAAATAATAATAATAGTAATAATCAATAAACACCCTAACCCAAAATAAATAAATATTATTTATTATTATTATTATTTATTATTATTTTTTTTTAATGTTTGCATTTGAGCAGAAAATCACACACAAACGAGCAACAAAACGCGTAAAAGAGCACAAAAACATGCAAATCTGCATTTCAATTGATTTCTATGGGAATAAAAATGTTCCAAAAATGTGCAAAAAAAGCTCTAGAACTTTTTTGAGCTTCAGGCGTTTGGCTTCAGGGGACTTGGAGTGGAGATCTGAACCAACTCCATAGAATAATTTATTTTTTCTCCTCCAACATTTTGGAGCTTCGAGCTACAAAACGCTGAGGTGTGAATGGGGCCTTAATTTTGCTCATTAAGCTGCTTAAAAGAAACATTTTTTTTCCCTTTATTTAGAGCATTTTGATTGGGTGCATTTAAAATCGTTTATTTTATTTAGTGCCTTTTTTTTTTTTGTGTAAAGTATATTTGATCCCAATTTGTTGTTTACATTTTTTATTGTACTTTTTTCCTGCTGTCTGTTTTTTTCTTTCACTGAGAAAGGCATTAAATAATGAGGCTAATGAAAGGGGTGGTTGGTCCAGAGCATATCCAGAATAGTTGGAAGGAGCAAATATTTACTGCGGCAGTCTACGTCGCTAGCCTGTGAGGCTCTGGGGAGCGAGCGCTCGGTGACGGACCCCCCCCCCCCCGCGCGTGTGACCGGCGGTCACTCGGCGACCGTCGGGGGAGAGGGAGAAAGTCAGGCGGCTAGTGTAAACAAGCTGCCTGTCATTCTCCCCGGTGTAGAAACGATGATCACACGGTTCTACTATGTAGGACCGTTGATCATTGTTCCTACACCTCAAGCCACAGCCAATCACAGTTAGAATCACGCCCCTAGGGACACACACAGCCCCTCCCTCTCAAATAAAGTTAACCCCTTCACTACCAGTGTATTTTTACAGTAACAGTGCATATGTATAGCACTGATTACTGTAGAAATGTCACTGGTAACCCCAAAAGTGTCAAAAATGTCAGTCAAGGGTCCGATCTGTCCGCCGCAATGTCGCAGTACCGCAAAAAAAAACGCAGATCGCCGCCATTACGCATTAAAAAAAAAAACAACAAAAATGACAGAAATCTTACCCCCAAAAAGTGTCAAAAATGTCAGTTAGGGGTCCGATCTGTCTGCCTCAATGTCGCAGTCCCACTAAAAACCACTGATCGCCGCCATGATTAATAAAAGCAAAAAAAAAATAATAAAAAGTCCAAAAATCTATCCCGTAGTTTGTAAACGCGATAACTTTTGCGCAAACCAATCAAAATACGCTTTTTGTGATTTTTTTTACCAAACATATGTAGCAGAAAACAAATTGGCCGAAAATGTTAAAAAATTTAGATTTTTACATTTTTTTGGGGGGGGGAATTTCATATAAAAAAATGTGAAAAATATTGTTATTTTTGCAAAATTGTTGCTCTTTTTTTGTTTATAGCGCATGATCAAAAAATCACACAGGTGATCAAATACCACCAAAAGAAAGCTCTGTTTGTGGGAAAAAAAGGACGTCAAATTCGTTTAGGTACAGCATCGCACAACTGCGCAATGGTCCGTTAAAGTCACGCAGTGCCGAATCGCAAAATACCCCCTGGTCAGGAAGGGGGTAAAATCTTCCGGGGCTTAAGTGGTTAAAGCACTGCTGAAAACTACCAAAAAATATCTACCAAAAAACATTGACTCAATATGGCTATGCAACATTGACCTAATATGCAGAAGCATCCCCATCCTGTTGTTTATGTGCAGCTGTGGGGCAGGGAATGTCCCAACCACAGCTGATTGGGTCGGCACTGACAGCTTCCTTCCAGATTTGGCCAAACATTTGTTTGGACTGAACAGAAGCTAAGATGTCTGCATGTTCTTGCTCCACTCAGTTACCTTAATTTTCCTTCTTCCCTATTTATAATTTACATAGTTAGTCAGGTTGCAAAAAGATACTAGCACTTGGTATCCTGACTAGGGTTGAGCGGACACCTAGATGTCCGTGTTCGACGGGTTCGGCCGAACTTTAAAAAAAAGTCCGGGTCCGTGTCCCGGACTTTTACCGAACTTTTCCCGGACACCGAACCCCATTGAAGTCAATGGGGACCCGAACTTTAAGGCACTAAAATGGCTCTAAAACACCAAAGGAAAGGGCTAGAGTGCTGCAAATGGCAGCAAAACGTAATTAAGAGCATGGCAAGTGCTCTGCAAACAAATGTGGATAGGGAAATAACTTAAAACAACAAAAAAAAACAGAAAAATAAAACAATGTTCTTCTTCATCTCTGAAGGACGAGGCCCATATGGAGTAGGAGGGAGGTTGAGGTGGTGGTGGATGTGGCGGTGACATAGGCGTGCGCACAGGGTGTGCTGGGTGTGCCTGGGCACACCCTAATCACCTAGGGCACATAGCATTGCCAGTGAGGAGATGGGAAAGATCTCCCTGGGACCTGCTCTGCTCTATTTCTCCTTGCCTACAGGTACATGGCCCCGATACATTACTCTCCCTGCTGGCAAACACATGCATGTGTATTTCAACTTTGGGGTGCACACCTTAATGCAATAGGCTGCGCACACCTATGGGCGGTGTAGGTGGAAGCGGCGGTGGAGGAGGACCAGGGCCGGATTAACAGCATCATGGGCTTGGTGCTGAGGATTTTGAAGGGCCTTAAGGGCCGTGCCTTGCCATGCACCCAGAGGAGGAAGGGTGCAGCCATGCATGCCTAATTCAACATGGGATGCTGTCTCTGAAGCCCATAAACACATCCATGCATCGCCAACTGTCCCTCCTTGTCCGGCCTTCACGCTGTGTGGGGAGGTTCTGAGGGTGCTGCCTGGGGAAGCGAGCATAGAAGCCAGACTTCTGTGTTTACAAGTGACAGAAGAGCGGTAACAGTGAATATGGCCAACCCGGGGCCTATATAAAAGGTAGGGGCCTGGAGCTGCAGCTCCAATAGCCCCTACATTAATCTGGCCCTGAGGAGGAGGACGAGGTAGCCAACACTGCTTCTTTTCAAAAATTTTAAATGAGGGTACACCCCAAAAGAGTGAGAAAGAGCAAAAATGGAACAATGGGTGGGTAAGGTCGGTATCCATTGCTATTCTGCATAAGGTACGGAAAAGTCCCGTGGGATCCATGCCTGGTTCATTTTAATGAACGTGAGCTTGTCCACATTGTCTCTGGACAGGCGGCTGCGCTTGTCTGTTATAACGCCCCCAGCCGTGCTAAATACCCGTTCAGATAATACACTGGCTGCAGGGCACGCCAGCACCTCCAAGGCGTAAAGGGCAAGCTCAGGCCATGTGCCCAATTTGGAGACCCAGAAGTTGAAGGGGGCAGACCCGTCATTCACTACATGTAGGCGTGTGCACACATACTGCTCCACCATGTTGGTAAAATGCTGCCTCCTGCTAAGACGTTCCATCTGAGCTGCTGGTGCTGCTGTTTGTTGTGGCGTGCTGACAAAGCTTTTCCACATTTCGGCCATGCTAACCCTGCCTTCTGAGGTGCTGGCGGTGCCCTGGTTGCGTTGGCGACCTCCTCCTCCTCCTCCTCTGCCTTGTGCTTCCACTGTGGCCCCGCTGTCAGATGGGAATGCCAGCAGCATGGCGTCTACCAGCGTGCGCTTGTACTCGCGCATCTTGCGATCGCGCTCCAGTGAGTGAATTAAGGACGGTACGTTGTCCTTGTAACGGGGATCCAGCAGCGTGGCCACCCAGTAATCAGCACAAGTTAGAATGTGGGCAGCTCGGCGGTCGTTGTGGAGACACTGCAGCATGTAATCGCTCATGTGTGCCAGGCTGCCCAGAGGCAACGAAAGGCTGTCCTCTGTGGGAGGTGTATCGTCCGTGTCCTCTGTATCCCCCCAGCCACGCACCAGTGATGGCCATGAGCTGGCCTGGGTGCCACCCTGCTGTGAACATGGTTCCATCTCCTCCTCCAGCTCCTCCTCCTCCTCATCCTCCTCATCCTCCAGAACTGTGCCCCTGCTGGACAATTGCGTCCCTGGCGTTTGCGTGTGCAGGAACCCACCCTCGGAGCCCCTTGCGAATGACTGCCCTGAAAGCCTTGGAAATGTTACCTCTTCATCCTCCTCCTCCTCCTCATCCTGTGCCACATCCTCTTCCATCATCGCCCGAATTGTTTTTTCAAGGAGGCATAGAAGTGGGATAGTTAAGCTGAGAACGGCGTCATTGCCACTGGCCATGTTGGTGGAGTACTCAAAACAGCGCAACAAGGCACACAGGTCTCGCATGGAGGCCCAGTTATTGGTGGTGAAGTGGTGCTGTTCCGCAGAGCGACTCACGCGTGCGTGCTGCAGCTGAAACTCCACTATGGCCTGCTGCTGCTCGCACAGTCTTTCCAGCATGTGCAAGGTGGAGTTCCACCTTGTGGGCACGTCACATATGAGGCGGTGAGCGGGAAGGCCGAAGTTACGCTGCAGCGCTGCCAGGCGAGCAGCAGCAGGGTGAGAACGCCGAAAGTGCGCACAAACGGCCCGCACATTCTGCAGCAGCTCTGACATATCGGGGTAGTTTTTAAGGAACCTCTGCACCACCAAATTCAGCACATGCGCCAGGCAAGGGATGTGCGTCAAACCGGCTAGGCGCAGAGCTGCTATGAGATTTCGCCCGTTATCGCACACCACCAGGCCGGGCTTGAGGCTCGCTGGCAGCAACCACTCATTTGTCTGCTGTTCCATGCTCCTCCACAACTCCTGCGCGGTGTGTGGTTTGTCCCCCAAACAGGCAAGTTGTAAAACTGCCTGCTGTCGTTTACCCCTGGCCGTGCTGAAGTTGGTGGTGAAGGTGTTACGCTGTCCGGATGAGGAGGCGGTAGAGGATGAGGAAGCGGAGTAGGAGGAGTTAGGAACAGGAGGCAAACTGAAGCGCCCTGCAATCCTCGGTGGTGGAAGGACATGCGCCAAATTGCTATCCGCCTCAGGCCCATCCGCCACTGCATTTACCCAGTGTGCCGTTAGGGAGATATAACGCCCCTGACCGTGCTTACTGGTCCACGTATCCGTAGTTAGGTGGACCTTGGCACAGATGGCGTTGCGCAGTGCACACCTGATATTTTCCCCCACTTGGTTGTGCAGGGAAGGGATGGCTTGCCTGGAAAAGTAGTGGCGGCTGGGCACGACGTACTGTGGGACAGCCACCGACATAAGGTTTTTAAAACTGTGCGTCTCCACCAGACGGAATGACAGCATTTCAAAGGCCAATAATTTTGAAATGCTGGCATTCAGGGCCAGGGATCGCGGGTGGGTAGGGGGGTACTTCCTCTTCCTCTCAAGTGTTTGGGAGATGGAAAGCTGAACGCTTCCACGGGACATTGTGGAGATGGTTGTTGGTGACCCAGGTGGTGGTGTTGCTGACAGATCGTCTGTTTGCGGGGTGGCAGGTGCCGGTATCACTACAGATGTGGCTGGAGCGGCCGAGACTGCAGCAGAAGAGGAAGCAGGATGAGCCAGAGACGTTTCTTGGTTTTGAAGGTGTGTACTCCACTGCAGCTCGTGCTTTGCACTTAGATGCCTGATCATGCAGGTTGTGCTCAGGTTGAGAAGGTTTATGCCTCGCTTCAAGCTCTGATTGCACAGGGTGCAAACCACTCGTGTCCTGTCATCAGCACATTTTCTAAAGAACTTCCACGCTAGAGAACTCCTTTGAGCTGACTTTGGTGCGCTCGTTCCCTTGCTGCGTTGGGCAGTAGCGGGCGTAGTGTCTAGGGCACGGCCGCTCCGCTTCTGCACCCTGCTCCCTCTTCTGCTGTGCTGGTGGCTCTGTGCGACCACCGCCTCTTCCTCCAAACTACTCAGGTCACCTGCATGACGTTCATTCCATGTGGGGTCGAGGACCTCATCGTCCTCCACATCATCTTCCACCCAGTCTTCACCCCTGCCCTCCTTGTCGGTCTCCACAATGCTGAACGCCGCAGCAGTTGGCACCTGCGTTTCGTCATCATCGGAGACGTGCTGCGATGATCCTTGCATGTACTCATCTTGAGAAATAAGTGGTTGGGCATCGCTGCACTCAATCTCTTCCACTTCTGGGGCAGGGCTAGGTGGATGGCCCTGGGAAACCCTGCTGACAGAGTCCTCAAAAAGAATAAGAGACTGCTGTATGGCTTGGGGCTCAGACTGCTGGCCTGATTTGCAAGGGGGTGAGGTGAAAGACGGTTGGACATTGGCTGCAGGTGCCAACTCTGACCTTTCTGCAGTAGACTGGGTGGGAGACAATGTGAAGGAACTGGAGGCACTGTCAGCAGCAAACCAATCTACTATCGCCTCAACTTGTTCTGGCCTCATCACTTCTAGGGGCGTTTGATGCCCTACCAAATACTGATGCAGGTTCTGTCGCCTACTCACACTTGAGGAAGGTGTTTCACTTGTGCGTGTAGCTGGCACAGATCGACCACGTCCTCTCCTTGCAACAGGAGCTCTACCAGCAGCACCACGACCCAGGCCACGGCCCTTATTTGACGGTCTCCTCATATTTCTGTAATTTAAGATCTTGCCCTAGAAAGGTTTTTATTGAATAGCGGAATAGGAAATATGATCCAAAAAAGTGTATGTATCTCGCACGTACAAAACCACACTAGGCCCCAATTACTATTGTTTCTACCCCTAAAAGGATGGATGAGGAGTAGGAGGAGTATGGAACAGACAGCACCCTCAAATCTTCAGAAGTATGAGATGAACCCCAAAAACTTGGAAAGGTGGATCTCACACGTACCGACACAGACTATCCCGCAATTCAATTGATCCTCAAAGGTTTTTATTGAATAGCGGAATAGGAAATATGATCAAAAAAAGTGTATGTATCTCGCACGTACACAACCACACTAGGCCCCAATTACTATTGTTTGTACCCCTAAAAGGATGGATGAGGAGTAGGAGGAGGAGTATGGAACAGGCAGCACCCTCAAATCTTCAGAAGTATGAGATGAACCCCAAAAACTTGGAAAGGTGGATCTCACACGTACCGACACAGACTATCCCGCAATTCAATTGATCCTCAAAGGTTTTTATTGAATAGCGGAATAGGAAATATGATCAAAAAAAGTGTATGTATCTCGCACGTACACAACCACACTAGGCCCCAATTACTATTGTTTGTACCCCTAAAAGGATGGATGAGGAGTAGGAGGAGGAGTATGGAACAGGCAGCACCCTCAAATCTTCAGAAGTATGAGATGAACCCCAAAAACTTGGAAAGGTGGATCTCACACGTACCGACACAGACTATCCCGCAATTCAATTGATCCTCAAAGGTTTTTATTGAATAGCGGAATAGGAAATATGATCAAAAAAAGTGTATGTATCTCGCACGTACACAACCACACTAGGCCCCAATTACTATTGTTTGTACCCCTAAAAGGATGGTTGAGCAGTAGGAGCAGGAGTATGGAACAGGCAGCACCCTCAAATCTTCAGAAGTATGAGATGAACCCCAACAACTTGGAAAGGTGGATCTCACACGTACCGACACAGACTATCTCGCAATTGAATTGATCCCCAAAGGTTTTAATTGAATAGCGGAATAGAAAATATGATCAAAAAGAAAGTGTATGTATCTCGCACGTACACCACCACACTAGGCCCCAACTACTATTGTTTGTACCCCTAAAAGGATGGTTGAGCAGTAGGAGGAGGAGTATGGAACAGGCAGCACCCTCAAATCTTCAGTAGTATGAGATGAACCCCAAAAACTTGGAAAGGTGGATCTCTCTCACACGTACCAACACAGACTATCCCCCAATTTAACTGATCCCCAAAGGTTTTTGATTAAATAGCGGAATAGAAAATATGATCCAAAAAAAGTGTATGTATATCACACGTACACAACCACACTAGGCCCCAATTACTATTGTTTGTACCCCTAAAAGGCTAGATGAGGAGTAGGGGGGGTATGGAACAGGCAGCACCCTCAAACCTTCAGAAGTATGAGATGAACCCCAACAACTTGGAAAGGTGGATCTCTCTCACACGTACCAACACAGACTATCCCCCAATTTAACTGATCCCCAAAGGTTTTTGATTAAATAGCGGAATAGAAAATATGATCCAAAAAAAGTGTATGTATATCACACGTACACAACCACACTAGGCCCCAATTACTATTGTTTGTACCCCTAAAAGGCTAGATGAGGAGTAGGGGGGGTATGGAACAGGCAGCACCCTCAAACCTTCAGAAGTATGAGATGAACCCCAACAACTTGGAAAGGTGGATCTCTCTCACACGTACCAACACAGACTATCCCCCAATTTAACTGATCCCCAAAGGTTTTTGATTAAATAGCGGAATAGAAAATATGATCCAAAAAAAGTGTATGTATATCACACGTACACAACCACACTAGGCCCCAATTACTATTGTTTGTACCCCTAAAAGGCTAGATGAGGAGTAGGGGGGGTATGGAACAGGCAGCACCCTCAAACCTTCAGAAGTATGAGATGAACCCCAACAACTTGGAAAGGTGGATCTCTCTCACACGTACCAACACAGACTATCCCCCAATTTAACTGATCCCCAAAGGTTTTTGATTAAATAGCGGAATAGAAAATATGATCCAAAAAAAGTGTATGTATATCACACGTACACAACCACACTGGGCCCCAATTACTATTGTTTGTACCCCTAAAAGGCTAGATGAGGAGTAGGGGGAGTATGGAACAGGCAGCACCCTCAAACCTTCAGAAGTATGAGATGAACCCCAACAACTTGGAAAGGTGGATCTCTCTCACACGTACCAACACAGACTATCCCCCAATTTAACTGATCCCCAAAGGTTTTTGATTAAATAGCGGAATAGAAAATATGATCCAAAAAAAGTGTATGTATATCACACGTACACAACCACACTAGGCCCCAATTACTATTGTTTGTACCCCTAAAAGGCTAGATGAGGAGTAGGGGGGTATGGAACAGGCAGCACCCTCAAACCTTCAGAAGTATGAGATGAACCCCAACAACTTGGAAAGGTGGATCTCTCTCACACGTACCAACACAGACTATCCCCCAATTTAACTGATCCCCAAAGGTTTTTGATTAAATAGCGGAATAGAAAATATGATCCAAAAAAAGTGTATGTATATCACACGTACACAACCACACTAGGCCCCAATTACTATTGTTTGTACCCCTAAAAGGCTAGATGAGGAGTAGGGGGGGTATGGAACAGGCAGCACCCTCAAACCTTCAGAAGTATGAGATGAACCCCAACAACTTGGAAAGGTGGATCTCTCTCACACGTACCAACACAGACTATCCCCCAATTTAACTGATCCCCAAAGGTTTTTGATTAAATAGCGGAATAGAAAATATGATCCAAAAAAAGTGTATGTATATCACACGTACACAACCACACTGGGCCCCAATTACTATTGTTTGTACCCCTAAAAGGCTAGATGAGGAGTAGGGGGAGTATGGAACAAGCAGCACCCTCAAACCTTCAGAAGTATGAGATGAACCCCAACAACTTGGAAAGGTGGATCTCTCTCACACGTACCAACACAGACTATCCCCCAATTTAACTGATCCCCAAAGGTTTTTGATTAAATAGCGGAATAGAAAATATGATCCAAAAAAAGTGTATGTATATCACACGTACACAACCACACTAGGCCCCAATTACTATTGTTTGTACCCCTAAAAGGCTAGATGAGGAGTAGGGGGGGTATGGAACAGGCAGCACCCTCAAACCTTCAGAAGTATGAGATGAACCCCAACAACTTGGAAAGGTGGATCTCTCTCACACGTACCAACACAGACTATCCCCCAATTTAACTGATCCCCAAAGGTTTTTGATTAAATAGCGGAATAGAAAATATGATCCAAAAAAAGTGTATGTATATCACACGTACACAACCACACTAGGCCCCAATTACTATTGTTTGTACCCCTAAAAGGCTAGATGAGGAGTAGGGGGGGTATGGAACAGGCAGCACCCTCAAACCTTCAGAAGTATGAGATGAACCCCAACAACTTGGAAAGGTGGATCTCTCTCACACGTACCAACACAGACTATCCCCCAATTTAACTGATCCCCAAAGGTTTTTGATTAAATAGCGGAATAGAAAATATGATCCAAAAAAAGTGTATGTATATCACACGTACACAACCACACTGGGCCCCAATTACTATTGTTTGTACCCCTAAAAGGCTAGATGAGGAGTAGGGGGAGTATGGAACAGGCAGCACCCTCAAACCTTCAGAAGTATGAGATGAACCCCAACAACTTGGAAAGGTGGATCTCTCTCACACGTACCAACACAGACTATCCCCCAATTTAACTGATCCCCAAAGGTTTTTGATTAAATAGCGGAATAGAAAATATGATCCAAAAAAAGTGTATGTATATCACACGTACACAACCACACTAGGCCCCAATTACTATTGTTTGTACCCCTAAAAGGCTAGATGAGGAGTAGGGGGAGTATGGAACAGGCAGCACCCTCAAACCTTCAGAAGTATGAGATGAACCCCAACAACTTGGAAAGGTGGATCTCTCTCACACGTACCAACACAGACTATCCCCCAATTTAACTGATCCCCAAAGGTTTTTGATTAAATAGCGGAATAGAAAATATGATCCAAAAAAAGTGTATGTATATCACACGTACACAACCACACTAGGCCCCAATTACTATTGTTTGTACCCCTAAAAGGCTAGATGAGGAGTAGGGGGGGTATGGAACAGGCAGCACCCTCAAACCTTCAGAAGTATGAGATGAACCCCAACAACTTGGAAAGGTGGATCTCTCTCACACGTACCAACACAGACTATCCCCCAATTTAACTGATCCCCAAAGGTTTTTGATTAAATAGCGGAATAGAAAATATGATCCAAAAAAAGTGTATGTATATCACACGTACACAACCACACTAGGCCCCAATTACTATTGTTTGTACCCCTAAAAGGCTAGATGAGGAGTAGGGGGGGTATGGAACAGGCAGCACCCTCAAACCTTCAGAAGTATGAGATGAACCCCAACAACTTGGAAAGGTGGATCTCTCTCACACGTACCAACACAGACTATCCCCCAATTTAACTGATCCCCAAAGGTTTTTGATTAAATAGCGGAATAGAAAATATGATCCAAAAAAAGTGTATGTATATCACACGTACACAACCACACTAGGCCCCAATTACTATTGTTTGTACCCCTAAAAGGCTAGATGAGGAGTAGAGGGGGTATGGAACAGGCAGCACCCTCAAACCTTCAGAAGTATGAGATGAACCCCAACAACTTGGAAAGGTGGATCTCTCTCACACGTACCAACACAGACTATCCCCCAATTTAACTGATCCCCAAAGGTTTTTGATTAAATAGCGGAATAGAAAATATGATCCAAAAAAAGTGTATGTATATCACACGTACACAACCACACTGGGCCCCAATTACTATTGTTTGTACCCCTAAAAGGCTAGATGAGGAGTAGGGGGAGTATGGAACAGGCAGCACCCTCAAACCTTCAGAAGTATTAGATGAACCCCAACAACTTGGAAAGGTGGATCTCTCTCACACGTACCAACACAGACTATCCCCCAATTTAACTGATCCCCAAAGGTTTTTGATTAAATAGCGGAATAGAAAATATGATCCAAAAAAAGTGTATGTATATCACACGTACACAACCACACTAGGCCCCAATTACTATTGTTTGTACCCCTAAAAGGCTAGGAGTAGGGGGAGTATGGAACAAGCAGCACCCTCAAACCTTCAGAAGTATGAGATGAACCCCAACAACTTGGAAAGGTGGATCTCTCTCACACGTACCAACACAGACTATCCCCCAATTTAACTGATCCCCAAAGGTTTTTGATTAAATAGCGGAATAGAAAATATGATCCAAAAAAAGTGTATGTATATCACACGTACACAACCACACTAGGCCCCAATTACTATTGTTTGTACCCCTAAAAGGCTAGGAGTAGGGGGAGTATGGAACAGGCAGCACCCTCAAACCTTCAGAAGTATGAGATGAACCCCAACAACTTGGAAAGGTGGATCTCTCTCACACGTACCAACACAGACTATCCCCCAATTTAACTGATCCCCAAAGGTTTTTGATTAAATAGCGGAATAGAAAATATGATCCAAAAAAAGTGTATGTATATCACACGTACACAACCACACTAGGCCCCAATTACTATTGTTTGTACCCCTAAAAGGCTAGATGAGGAGTAGGGGGGGTATGGAACAGGCAGCACCCTCAAACCTTCAGAAGTATGAGATGAACCCCAACAACTTGGAAAGGTGGATCTCTCTCACACGTACCAACACAGACTATCCCCCAATTTAACTGATCCCCAAAGGTTTTTGATTAAATAGCGGAATAGAAAATATGATCCAAAAAAAGTGTATGTATATCACACGTACACAACCACACTAGGCCCCAATTACTATTGTTTGTACCCCTAAAAGGCTAGATGAGGAGTAGAGGGGGTATGGAACAGGCAGCACCCTCAAACCTTCAGAAGTATGAGATGAACCCCAACAACTTGGAAAGGTGGATCTCTCTCACACGTACCAACACAGACTATCCCCCAATTTAACTGATCCCCAAAGGTTTTTGATTAAATAGCGGAATAGAAAATATGATCCAAAAAAAGTGTATGTATATCACACGTACACAACCACACTGGGCCCCAATTACTATTGTTTGTACCCCTAAAAGGCTAGATGAGGAGTAGGGGGAGTATGGAACAGGCAGCACCCTCAAACCTTCAGAAGTATTAGATGAACCCCAACAACTTGGAAAGGTGGATCTCTCTCACACGTACCAACACAGACTATCCCCCAATTTAACTGATCCCCAAAGGTTTTTGATTAAATAGCGGAATAGAAAATATGATCCAAAAAAAGTGTATGTATATCACACGTACACAACCACACTAGGCCCCAATTACTATTGTTTGTACCCCTAAAAGGCTAGGAGTAGGGGGAGTATGGAACAAGCAGCACCCTCAAACCTTCAGAAGTATGAGATGAACCCCAACAACTTGGAAAGGTGGATCTCTCTCACACGTACCAACACAGACTATCCCCCAATTTAACTGATCCCCAAAGGTTTTTGATTAAATAGCGGAATAGAAAATATGATCCAAAAAAAGTGTATGTATATCACACGTACACAACCACACTAGGCCCCAATTACTATTGTTTGTACCCCTAAAAGGCTAGGAGTAGGGGGAGTATGGAACAGGCAGCACCCTCAAACCTTCAGAAGTATGAGATGAACCCCAACAACTTGGAAAGGTGGATCTCTCTCACACGTACCAACACAGACTATCCCCCAATTTAACTGATCCCCAAAGGTTTTTGATTAAATAGCGGAATAGAAAATATGATCCAAAAAAAGTGTATGTATATCACACGTACACAACCACACTAGGCCCCAATTACTATTGTTTGTACCCCTAAAAGGCTAGGAGTAGGGGGAGTATGGAACAGGCAGCACCCTCAAACCTTCAGAAGTATGAGATGAACCCCAACAACTTGGAAAGGTGGATCTCTCTCACACGTACCAACACAGACTATCCCCCAATTTAACTGATCCCCAAAGGTTTTTGATTAAATAGCGGAATAGAAAATATGATCCAAAAAAAGTGTATGTATATCACACGTACACAACCACACTAGGCCCCAATTACTATTGTTTGTACCCCTAAAAGGCTAGATGAGGAGTAGGGGGAGTATGGAACAGGCAGCACCCTCAAACCTTCAGAAGTATGAGATGAACCCCAACAACTTGGAAAGGTGGATCTCTCTCACACGTACCAACACAGACTATCCCCCAATTTAACTGATCCCCAAAGGTTTTTGATTAAATAGCGGAATAGAAAATATGATCCAAAAAAAGTGTATGTATATCACACGTACACAACCACACTAGGCCCCAATTACTATTGTTTGTACCCCTAAAAGGCTAGATGAGGAGTAGGGGGGGTATGGAACAGGCAGCACCCTCAAACCTTCAGAAGTATGAGATGATCCCCAACAACTTGGAAAGGTGGATCTCTCTCACACGTACCAACACAGACTATCCCCCAATTTAACTGATCCCCAAAGGTTTTTGATTAAATAGCGGAATAGAAAATATGATCCAAAAAAAGTGTATGTATATCACACGTACACAACCACACTAGGCCCCAATTACTATTGTTTGTACCCCTAAAAGGCTAGATGAGGAGTAGGGGGGGTATGGAACAGGCAGCACCCTCAAACCTTCAGAAGTATGAGATGAACCCCAACAACTTGGAAAGGTGGATCTCTCTCACACGTACCAACACAGACTATCCCCCAATTTAACTGATCCCCAAAGGTTTTTGATTAAATAGCGGAATAGAAAATATGATCCAAAAAAAGTGTATGTATATCACACGTACACAACCACACTAGGCCCCAATTACTATTGTTTGTACCCCTAAAAGGCTAGATGAGGAGTAGGGGGGGTATGGAACAGGCAGCACCCTCAAACCTTCAGAAGTATGAGATGAACCCCAACAACTTGGAAAGGTGGATCTCTCTCACACGTACCAACACAGACTATCCCCCAATTTAACTGATCCCCAAAGGTTTTTGATTAAATAGCGGAATAGAAAATATGATCCAAAAAAAGTGTATGTATATCACACGTACACAACCACACTAGGCCCCAATTACTATTGTTTGTACCCCTAAAAGGCTAGATGAGGAGTAGGGGGAGTATGGAACAGGCAGCACCCTCAAACCTTCAGAAGTATGAGATGAACCCCAACAACTTGGAAAGGTGGATCTCTCTCACACGTACCAACACAGACTATCCCCCAATTTAACTGATCCCCAAAGGTTTTTGATTAAATAGCGGAATAGAAAATATGATCCAAAAAAAGTGTATGTATATCACACGTACACAACCACACTGGGCCCCAATTACTATTGTTTGTACCCCTAAAAGGCTAGATGAGGAGTAGGGGGAGTATGGAACAGGCAGCACCCTCAAACCTTCAGAAGTATGAGATGAACCCCAACAACTTGGAAAGGTGGATCTCTCTCACACGTACCAACACAGACTATCCCCCAATTTAACTGATCCCCAAAGGTTTTTGATTAAATAGCGGAATAGAAAATATGATCCAAAAAAAGTGTATGTATATCACACGTACACAACCACACTAGGCCCCAATTACTATTGTTTGTACCCCTAAAAGGCTAGATGAGGAGTAGGGGGGGTATGGAACAGGCAGCACCCTCAAACCTTCAGAAGTATGAGATGATCCCCAACAACTTGGAAAGGTGGATCTCTCTCACACGTACCAACACAGACTATCCCCCAATTTAACTGATCCCCAAAGGTTTTTGATTAAATAGCGGAATAGAAAATATGATCCAAAAAAAGTGTATGTATATCACACGTACACAACCACACTAGGCCCCAATTACTATTGTTTGTACCCCTAAAAGGCTAGATGAGGAGTAGGGGGGGTATGGAACAGGCAGCACCCTCAAACCTTCAGAAGTATGAGATGAACCCCAACAACTTGGAAAGGTGGATCTCTCTCACACGTACCAACACAGACTATCCCCCAATTTAACTGATCCCCAAAGGTTTTTGATTAAATAGCGGAATAGAAAATATGATCCAAAAAAAGTGTATGTATATCACACGTACACAACCACACTAGGCCCCAATTACTATTGTTTGTACCCCTAAAAGGCTAGATGAGGAGTAGGGGGGGTATGGAACAGGCAGCACCCTCAAACCTTCAGAAGTATGAGATGAACCCCAACAACTTGGAAAGGTGGATCTCTCTCACACGTACCAACACAGACTATCCCCCAATTTAACTGATCCCCAAAGGTTTTTGATTAAATAGCGGAATAGAAAATATGATCCAAAAAAAGTGTATGTATATCACACGTACACAACCACACTAGGCCCCAATTACTATTGTTTGTACCCCTAAAAGGCTAGATGAGGAGTAGGGGGAGTATGGAACAGGCAGCACCCTCAAACCTTCAGAAGTATGAGATGAACCCCAACAACTTGGAAAGGTGGATCTCTCTCACACGTACCAACACAGACTATCCCCCAATTTAACTGATCCCCAAAGGTTTTTGATTAAATAGCGGAATAGAAAATATGATCCAAAAAAAGTGTATGTATATCACACGTACACAACCACACTGGGCCCCAATTACTATTGTTTGTACCCCTAAAAGGCTAGATGAGGAGTAGGGGGAGTATGGAACAGGCAGCACCCTCAAACCTTCAGAAGTATGAGATGAACCCCAACAACTTGGAAAGGTGGATCTCTCTCACACGTACCAACACAGACTATCCCCCAATTTAACTGATCCCCAAAGGTTTTTGATTAAATAGCGGAATAGAAAATATGATCCAAAAAAAGTGTATGTATATCACACGTACACAACCACACTAGGCCCCAATTACTATTGTTTGTACCCCTAAAAGGCTAGATGAGGAGTAGGGGGGGTATGGAACAGGCAGCACCCTCAAACCTTCAGAAGTATGAGATGAACCCCAACAACTTGGAAAGGTGGATCTCTCTCACACGTACCAACACAGACTATCCCCCAATTTAACTGATCCCCAAAGGTTTTTGATTAAATAGCGGAATAGAAAATATGATCCAAAAAAAGTGTATGTATATCACACGTACACAACCACACTAGGCCCCAATTACTATTGTTTGTACCCCTAAAAGGCTAGGAGTAGGGGGAGTATGGAACAGGCAGCACCCTCAAACCTTCAGAAGTATGAGATGAACCCCAACAACTTGGAAAGGTGGATCTCTCTCACACGTACCAACACAGACTATCCCCCAATTTAACTGATCCCCAAAGGTTTTTGATTAAATAGCGGAATAGAAAATATGATCCAAAAAAAGTGTATGTATATCACACGTACACAACCACACTAGGCCCCAATTACTATTGTTTGTACCCCTAAAAGGCTAGATGAGGAGTAGGGGGAGTATGGAACAGGCAGCACCCTCAAATCTTCAGAAGTATGAGATTGTGTTCACTGTACCCCACAAAGATTGAGTTCACTGCACCCCACAATGATTGTGTTCACTGCACCCCACAAAGATTGTGTTCACTGCACCTCACAAAGATTGTGTTCACTGTACCCCCCAAAGATTGTGTTCACTGCACCCCACAAAGATTCTGTTCACTGTACCCCACAAAGATTGTGTTCACTGCACCCTAAAAGGATGTTGTTCACTGCACCCACAAAGATTGTGTTCACTGCACCCTAAAAGGATGTTGTTCACTGCACCCCAAAAAGATTGTGTTCACTGTACCCCCCCAAAGATTGTGTTCACTGCACCCCACAAAGATTGTGTTCACTGCACCCCAAAAAGATTGTGTTCACTGTACCCCCCAAAGATTGTGTTCACTGCACCCCAAAAAGATTGTGTTCACTGTACCCCCCAAAGATTGTGTTCACTGCACCCCACAAAGATTCTGTTCACTGTACCCCACAAAGATTGTGTTCACTGCACCCCAAAAAGATTGTGTTCACTGTACCCCCCCAAAGATTGTGTTCACTGCACCCCACAAAGATTCTGTTCACTGCACCCCACAAAGGATTTTGTTCACTGCACCCCAAAAAGATTGTGTTCACTGCACCCCAAAAAGGATTTTGATCACTGCACCCCAAAAAGGATGTTGTTCACTGCACCCCAAAAATGATTTTGTTCACTCCACCCCAAAAAGATTGTGTTCACTGCACCCCACAAAGATTGTGTTCACTGCACCCCAAAAAGATTGTGTTCACTGTACCCCCCAAAGATTGTGTTCACTGCACCCCACAAAGATTCTGTTCACTGTACCCCACAAAGATTGTGTTCACTGCACCCCAAAAAGATTGTGTTCACTGCACCCCAAAAAGGATGTTGTTCACTGCACCCCAAAAAGGATGTTGTTCACTCCACCCCAAAAAGATTGTGTTCACTGCACCCCACAAAGATTGTGTTCACTGCACCCCAAAAAGATTGTGTTCACTGCACCCCAAAAATGATTTTGTTCACTGCACCCCAAAAAGGATTTTGTTCACTGCACCCCAAAAAGGATGTTGTTCACTCCACCCCAAAAAGATTGTGTTCACTGCACCCCAAAAAGATTGTGTTCACTGCACCCCACAAAGGATTTTGTTCACTGCACCCCAAAAAGATTGTGTTCACTGCACCCCAAAAAGGATGTTGTTCACTGCACCCCAAAAAGGATTTTGTTCACTGCACCCCAAAAAGATTGTGTTCACTGCACCCCACAAAGGATTTTGTTCACTGCACCCCACAAAGATTGTGTTCACTGCACACCAAAAAGGATTGTGTTCACTGCACCCCAAAAAGATTTTGTTCACTGCACCCCAAAAAGATTGTGTTCACTGCAGCCCAAAAAGATTGTGTTCACTGCAGCCCAAAAAGATTGTGTTCACTGCAGCCCAAAAAGATTGTGTTCACTGCAGCCCAAAAAGATTGTGTTCACTGCAGCTCACACACAGAAAAATGGATGTGGATCACTGACACCTGCCTATCTCCAATCCCACACCACACAGCAATATCGATTGTAGTTTGTAGAACACAGTTTCCCTAAAATTCAGCAGACTCTGTCCCTAACAGGATTGAGAAGAGATCGTAGATCAGGATTGAGTGCAGATTCACCCCACCCCCCACACAGCAATATCGATTGTAGTTTGTAGAAGACACTGACCCTATAATTCAGCAGACTCTATCCCTAAAATGCCTACAACTCGCCCTGCCTAAACACTCCGACCTGTCCCTCAATTCTATCCGGACACAAATGGTTTTTTCCTGCCTATCTTTCCCTAATCAGCAGCCAGCACATTGATGTGTGCTCTGTCCCTTAGCTAAGCAGCAGAATGACGCTGCTGCGGCGGCTGCCTCGAACTTATAAAGACTTGGTCACATGCTTCAGACGGCCAATCACAGCTACTAAAACATTTGCAGGCATGGCAGGGATGGCTTAAGGCACACCAGTTAAACGATTGTTGATTGGCTGTTGAAAGCCCGCCATGAAAAGAGCGCCAAAGCATGCAAAACCCGGAAATAAAACGACCAAACACGGATTTTTACCCGAACATACAGTAAAGTGTCCGTGTCCGTGTTCGGGTAAAAAAAATCCAATTATTCGGTACGAACACGAATAATACAGTCCGTGTTCGCTCAACACTAATCCTGACACATGGAGGTAGAATATTCAGGTGATCAGCAATGGCAGCTCCTACATATATATTACAATCAGATTTATCATGAGTATCAAGTTAGATATTAAAGACAGTCTGCAGTCAGAAACTCTAGAAAATACTTTTAACCAGTGGTGGCTGGTACTCCATGGGCCGGGGGGGGGGGCGTCAGACGGAGCACACCATACCCCCCCCCAGACCACGCCAGCTGGCACACCATACCCCCCCGGTCGCTGGCTCACTCACCATGAACATGTAAAGGGCAGGAAGGCGGTGGCAGCTTCTCCCCAGTCTCCTGCGTCTCCTCCTTCCTCCTCCTCCTTGGCCAATGGCATTGCTTCCTGATTGGCCAGGAGGAGGATCCATGTGACAATAGCGAATATTCATTCGCTATTGTTACACAACTGGGTGGGCTCAGGGCGCAGTGCTCTGCGCCCCAAGCCCACCCTTTTTTGAAGCCTATTAGAACCTCTGGTTCTAATCACATGCTTCAAATAAAATAAAAAAAACCCCATTGGAATCCATGCGTCAGGCGCCCTGCATGTAGATTAGGGTGCCAGACGCATGGATAGGGGGACAGCGCCCCTGCGCCCCCAATGGACAGCCGTCACTGCTTTTATTTCTTTTCTGGTGACAACCCAAAATCTGGGTTTTCTTTTACTTTCACTTTCAATGATAATGGTAAACAGGAAAAACAGAGATGATGGATCTCCTCAACTGGGTCACAGACAGCAATAAAAACTGACAAGTAATGTAATCCCTCTCCACTCTATCCAAAATGTAAAAAAAGTTTTGCCTTTAGTTATGCTTTAAACTTTTCAACACAGAGGGACATTTAAAATAACTTTTCGATCTCAGTGAACCCCTGCTAAAAATGACTTTAAATACAACTCATGATACATTAGTGTGATGGTCAGTAGGAAGAATGTTCCTTACACCTGTAGTTTTTTTGAAAAGTTGATGGCTGCGCTGGAGTGACCTGCTCGATAGAGGGTCTGTGGGTGGGTGGTAGGTGAGAGAGGGCAACTTGGGGAAATTAACTCCCAATCAATCTGGCCCGACTGGATGAAAAAAAGGCAGTGGACTTGTTAAGGGGTCTGGGCTGCTACCTTAAGATATGGCCTAGTGGTCGTTTCCAAAGTTTCTAGTAGTAGTCGGCTACAGGAGCGCCCAAAATCAGCAATAGTGGGATTCTTATTGCTGATTTTGGGCGCTTCTTTAACCTTACACTTGTAGTCATTGGGAAGAATTCCCCCCTACAGATAGCTGAAAAGATTGACTGTGTCAGTGGGAACTTATTTGAGAGGCAGAAATTGTTCATTGCTCAGTGAAGCCCTAGCAATCTTTGGAGGAACCCTTAGGTTCCATGGAACCCTGGCTGAGAAACCCTGGACTTGACCAAAATATGTTTAATCAGTATATATATGGTTAAAAAATAATTTGCTATTTGGCTCTCATGAAAAAGGACACGCCTTTGAAACGCATTAGCCAGCAGGGACCTTGGTAAAGCCCCCCCCCCCCCATGCTCAAGTGATTGGAGAGTTTGGGAGATTGTAACCAAGTTGTGTTGTCAGATAAGCCCTTTTACTACCTATGTTTGTGAGTAGTATCAATTTATTCTATTCTATTTTAATAAATTTGTGGGATAATGCACAAGGCCAGTGAGCCCTCTTTCTTTTATCTAACTGCCAGTCATTCCCCTGTCCTCCATTTATAGATTACGTTTCATTTATGGACGCTATGGTACAGCTTATATGAATAGAGAAAGGGGCGGAAAGGGTGGGCATATTAGGGCAGTCTTGATGAGCGCCTGCCATAGTTCTGTCGGTTCTTTTATTCCCCGCCACACTGAAAAATGATGGTGGTGGGTGTAAGGGACGACACATCCTACTGACTGTAAGTAATGTCCTCTGTGCTGATTTTTTTTTCCATCTGTGACTTAACTAAGTCTTTAAAGCATTTACTTGAACCTTAAATAGGTCGCCAATACATTCTTTCTGCAGTGCGCAGAGCGAATAAGCGAGTAGATCATGGTACCTGAGGCTGGAGGCTGAATATATATTTTTTATACATATTTTTTAGGGATTGACCGATTATCGGTAAAGCCGATGTATCGGGACCGATATGCACTTTCCCTGATATATCGGAATTGGCCCCTGAGGTTACTGATATTGCCGATATTTCGGAAAGTGCTTGTACCGGAGTGATGCCTGCAGCTAGAGGCATCACCCTGGTACCGGCGTCCATAGCCGACGGTCGGCTGTCTTATAATGACAACCGATGCGGCTGAGAAGCTGCTCAGCTGTCATTACAAGGAGCGGGAAGGGACGTCCCCCCCCCTCCTGCCACCTTCCGTGGCTTCCGTGGAGACCCGGGCAACCAGCCTGCATGGTCGCCGAAGACCCGATCAAAGCTGCATTCGGCTCTGATGGGTCTCCATGTAGAAAACCCGGAAGTGATGTCATGACATCACTTCCGGGTACTCGGCGCCAAATTCAAAAAAATTACAGAATTCAAAACAGCCAAACTTGGTGTTTTGAATGCTTTTCAGTGCAGAGGAGGGGTTTGGGGTCTTTTAGACCCCCAGATCCCTCCACAAGAGTACCTGTCAAAAAAAAATAATTTAATGTACGAAAATATCGGCTGATATCGGCCGATACCGATATGTGATGACCAAAATATCGGTATCGGCAATAAAAAAACAATATTGGTCGATCACTAATATATTTTTAGGTAAGCTTTAGAGATTGGAATGAAGAGTCTCAGGGCTTTAAAGCTTTTTTTGATTATTTATTTTACTTAAAAAATGTTTTTTTACACTTTCCCTTTTAAAAAATGTTTTTGATCAACTTTATTACTATCATAGGGGATGAACAACATCCCCTGCGATTGCATGGGGAGTGACAAGTACTCTTTACAGGGACATCTGGGGTCTGTTAGACCCAGAGCTCTCCTCTGTCCTCAAAAAGCTCAGCAGTGCACATGGTTGTGTCGCAGTAGTACAGGGTTCAAGGGGTAAAAGCAGCTGGTGAGAAGGCAATACAACACATTTTCACTGCCTATCAAACACCTCTAAATAGCTATCTGACCGTGGATCGCTGTTCAGAGGCATGGCAGTCCCACACATGTGGACCATCCCTTAGAAGGATTTTCTCTTTCTTATAGCAATATAAATGCCATTTTAGAAGCATATAGCAGGGTTAAAAGCTCTGTCACTTGTGCAAGGCTTCCAATTTTCATAAATATTCCCAACACAGACCCAAAGTGAACCTGAAAGTTTGAAATAAAGCAATTTACTCAACCTGTTCTTCTTTTGTCTTCCCAATTGTGTATTTTTCCCAACTTATTTACATTGTTGCTTTTCCACAGCCATGTCTACTTATTCAATTTACATACACTGATGATGTTAATTGATTCATATGGATGTGAGAGCACCTCTCCAAGGCAGACTAAAGCAAGGGTCACTGTGAAGAGCCCTACTGAATCAGTAGCCATCTGATGCAGAAATTGTGAGTGGCGGCATTGGAGATATTCCAAGAACAAGGTGGGAACAAAGGCCTCTATCTCATTGCCATGGAATACGGTTCATCTATTAATATTGTAATTTAGTTAATCAGAATTGGTATTTGTGAATGGCACACGCAAGGCTAATAAGGGGCAGCCAAGAGGTACCGCTAGAACAGATGTCTAGTTGTTACTGTGCCAAGAAGGATAAATAATGGGTTAAACTCTCATTTTGTCCACGTCCATAGTCATCTAAGATTAAAAGGTCTACTCTTCTTCTAAGACATTTTGAGTTTTATCACCTGAGGGCTACAACTGAAAGATAAATTGCTTCCACAGGTTCCAAGCCATACAGATTTCATAAATGTAATTTAATAGGTAAGATCACTGTCCCAGCCTAAGGCTGGCTTTTGGGAATCGGGACATTGTTCTGCCACACGCCTTTGCCTTGATTGAGCCTGGGTTGGCACGCAGACAGCATTTTGTGTTCTCCATGGATAAACCTACAGGGAATTCAGAAGCAGCCTCTAAAAAAATAACAGCAAATAAAAATCCAAACCACTGAGTGGACAGAAAATATTGTTCAGGAAACATCAGACATGCAGAAGTTTGAAAGTGCGCTCAATTTTCTGTAGTTGTTTCATGAGACTTACATGTTCTTGGATTTCTGGAGGCTCCAGGGGCTCAAACATAATTATAATTAACCTATGCTACCTACTTAAGAATGCTATGCAATTACAAGTTTTCTTAAAGTTATGATAAAGGGCTAGGCATGTGACAGTCCTTAGGCCTGGTGATAGGCTGTCCAGGCAATGAGCACTGCACAGTAGGTGGTATGTGCTCATTAGCCCCATACCCAGAAGTTTGGTGTTTTAGGGGCTCCATTGCCAACTAGAGATGTCGCGAACATAAAATTTTATGTTCGAGAACGGCGAACGCGAACTTCCGCAAATGTTCATGAACGGGCGAACCTGGACGAACCGCCATAGACTTCAATAGGCAGGCGAATTTTAAAACCCACAGGGACTCTTTCTGGCCACAATAGTGATGGAAAAGTTGTTTCAAGGGGACTAACACCTGGACTGTGGCATGCCGGAGGGGGATCCATGGCAAAACTCTCATGGAAAATTACGTAGTTGACGCAGAGTCGGGTTTTAATCCATAAAGGGCATAAATCACCTAAAATTCCTAAATTGTTTGGAATAACTTGCTTTAAATCATCCAGTGTGTGAATACGATCAGGTATGATGTTGTATTGATCAGGTATTGCAAGGGTTACGGCCGCTTCACAGTGACAGACCAAACTCTGACAGACCAAACTCCCCGTTTAACGCACCGCAAACAACCGCAAACAGTCCATTTGTAGTGGGCACAGTACTGTCTGTGGGCCTGACACTCACTGGCAGGCAACTGCAATTATATTACAGAGGAAAAATTAAATTACTTTTTTATCTGCAAGGTGCTGTGCCACCCTATATGAGTGGTGGGCAGTGGGCACAGTACAGTCTGTGGACCTGACACTCACTGGCAGGCAACTGCAATTATATTACAGAGGTAAAATTAAGTTAATTTTTTATCTGCAAGGTGCTGTGCCACCCTATATGAGTGGTGGGCAGTGGGCACAGTGCAGTCTGTGGGCCTGGCACTCACTGGCAGGCAACTGCAATTATATTACAGAGGAAAAATTAAATATATAAATATCACTACTTGTACTAAATTGACGATGTTGTAATCCACTGCGCTTTAGGAAATACAGGTAACACAAACCTGACAGAATAACACAAATAACACAAATTGCTGCTACTTAAATTAGTAAATATAATAAATATAATAAAAAAATAAAATTCATCCAGAAAAAACAGGAACTGGCTTTTTCATTCGAATTTCAGTAGCGCAGGGATGGTGATAACCTCTTACCAAATAAATAGGATGATAACATATACCAAAATATATGAATCAGATGTGATAAATATAAGCATAAAATCATAAATACATAAAAGCATGAAATCACATCAATAGGAGTCCATAAAGTCCATTGGTATAAAGTGCATAGAGCAATGAAAGTGCAAACATGAAGGATCACAGGTGCAACTTATGGGGATCACCCTTGCTTGCCACCGCCACACAGTGCTGGGAGAAGTATCTGAAATTCAGACTCACCAGACGCCTATGCCTAACCACTCTCATGGACTAGCCAACAACAGCATATAGTAAAATCAGGTTTCCTCCAGATCTCTGATTTGTGCTGCAAAGACTCCTCTGGAAGATTTCCTGGTACATTTATAGCGAGTCTGAATTTCAGATACTTCTCCTGGCACTGTGTGGTGGTGGCAAGCAAGGGTGGTCCCCATAAGTCGCACCTGTGATCCTTCATGTTTGCACTTTCATTGCTCTATGCACTTTATACCTATGGACTCCTATTGATGTGATTTAATGCTTTTATGTATTTATGATTTTATGCTTATATTTATCACATCTGATTCATATATTTTGGTATCATCCTATTTATTTGGTAAGAGGTTATCACCATCCCTGCGCTACTGAAATTCAAACGAAAAAGCCAGTTCCTGTTTTTTCTGGGTGAATTTTATTTTTTATTATAGGAAAAATTACATTAAATTTTTATCTGCAAGGTGCTGTGCCACCCTATATGAGTGGTGGGCACTGGCAGTGGGCACAGTTGATTCAGTGGGACTGACACACACTGTCAGGCAACTGCAATTATATTAAAGGGTAAAAATTAAATTACTTTTTTATCTGCAAGGTACTGTGCCACCCGATATGAGTGGTTTGCACACAGTACAGTCTGTATATATATATATATATATATATATATATATATATATATATATAAAAAAATAATAAAAGCAGACTGATATACCAGCCCTAAAAAGGGCTTTTTATGGTGCTGTCAGAATGCTGTCCTTACAGCAGGAGTGGACAGGAGTGGACACAGAACACTGGCCTAGCTAATGATTTCCCTATTAATTCAGCAGCAGCAGCAGCACTCTCCCTGCCCTAACTAACTCTGCAGCTTCAGAATGAATCTAAGATGGATGCTGTCCTTGCTTTTTTATAGGAGGTGGGAGGGTCTGGGAGGGAGGGTATGCTGATTGGCTGGAATGTGTCTGCTGACTGTGAGGTACAGGGTCAAAGTTTGCTCAATGATGATGTATAGGGGGCGGACCTAACATCGCATATGTTCGCCCGCCGAGGAGAACGCGAACAAGCTATGTTCGCTGGGAACTGTTCGCTGGCGAATAGTTTGGGACATCTCTATTGGCAACATGAAGAGTTAGGTATCACTGATAAAGTAAAAACAGGCAATTATGGTGTCTTCTGTACAGCATGACTGCTAGCTTGTAGTCAGTGCAAGTAATGTAAATATTGTTAAATCATGGAAGGCAAAAGGGGAGCCCATGTGTTCCCTATTAGGGTTGAGCGAACACCTAGATGTCCGTGTTCGACGGGTTCGGCCGAACTTTAAAAAAAAGTCCGGGTCCGTGTCCCGGACTTTTACCGAACTTTTCCCGGACACCGAACCCCATTGAAGTCAATGGGGACCCGAACTTTAAGGCACTAAAATGGCTCTAAAACACCAAAGGAAAGGGCTAGAGTGCTGCAAATGGCAGCAAAACGTAATTAAGAGCATGGCAAGTGCTCTGCAAACAAATGTGGATAGGGAAATAACTTAAAACAACAAAAAAAAAACAGAAAAATAAAACAATGTTCTTCTTCATCTCTGAAGGACGAGGCCCATATGGAGTAGGAGGGAGGTTGAGGTGGTGGTGGATGTGGCGGTGACATAGGCGTGCGCACAGGGTGTGCTGGGTGTGCCTGGGCACACCCTAATCACCTAGGGCACATAGCATTGCCAGTGAGGAGATGGGAAAGATCTCCCTGGGACCTGCTCTGCTCTATTTCTCCTTGCCTACAGGTACATGGCCCCGATACATTACTCTCCCTGCTGGCAAACACATGCATGTGTATTTCAACTTTGGGGTGCACACCTTAATGCAATAGGCTGCGCACACCTATGGGCGGTGTAGGTGGAAGCGGCGGTGGAGGAGGACCAGGGCCGGATTAACAGCATCATGGGCTTGGTGCTGAGGATTTTGAAGGGCCTTAAGGGCCGTGCCTTGCCATGCACCCAGAGGAGGAAGGGTGCAGCCATGCATGCCTAATTCAACATGGGATGCTGTCTCTGAAGCCCATAAACACATCCATGCATCGCCAACTGTCCCTCCTTGTCCGGCCTTCACGCTGTGTGGGGAGGTTCTGAGGGTGCTGCCTGGGGAAGCGAGCATAGAAGCCAGACTTCTGTGTTTACAAGTGACAGAAGAGCGGTAACAGTGAATATGGCCAACCCGGGGCCTATATAAAAGGTAGGGGCCTGGAGCTGCAGCTCCAATAGCCCCTACATTAATCTGGCCCTGAGGAGGAGGACGAGGTAGCCAACACTGCTTCTTTTCAAAAATTTTAAATGAGGGTACACCCCAAAAGAGTGAGAAAGAGCAAAAATGGAACAATGGGTGGGTAAGGTCGGTATCCATTGCTATTCTGCATAAGGTACGGAAAAGTCCCGTGGGATCCATGCCTGGTTCATTTTAATGAACGTGAGCTTGTCCACATTGTCTCTGGACAGGCGGCTGCGCTTGTCTGTTATAACGCCCCCAGCCGTGCTAAATACCCGTTCAGATAATACACTGGCTGCAGGGCACGCCAGCACCTCCAAGGCGTAAAGGGCAAGCTCAGGCCATGTGCCCAATTTGGAGACCCAGAAGTTGAAGGGGGCAGACCCGTCATTCACTACATGTAGGCGTGTGCACACATACTGCTCCACCATGTTGGTAAAATGCTGCCTCCTGCTAAGACGTTCCATCTGAGCTGCTGGTGCTGCTGTTTGTTGTGGCGTGCTGACAAAGCTTTTCCACATTTCGGCCATGCTAACCCTGCCTTCTGAGGTGCTGGCGGTGCCCTGGTTGCGTTGGCGACCTCCTCCTCCTCCTCCTCTGCCTTGTGCTTCCACTGTGGCCCCGCTGTCAGATGGGAATGCCAGCAGCATGGCGTCTACCAGCGTGCGCTTGTACTCGCGCATCTTGCGATCGCGCTCCAGTGAGTGAATTAAGGACGGTACGTTGTCCTTGTAACGGGGATCCAGCAGCGTGGCCACCCAGTAATCAGCACAAGTTAGAATGTGGGCAACTCGGCGGTCGTTGTGGAGACACTGCAGCATGTAATCGCTCATGTGTGCCAGGCTGCCCAGAGGCGACGAAAGGCTGTCCTCTGTGGGAGGTGTATCGTCCGTGTCCTCTGTATCCCCCCAGCCACGCACCAGTGATGGCCATGAGCTGGCCTGGGTGCCACCCTGCTGTGAACATGGTTCCATCTCCTCCTCCAGCTCCTCCTCCTCCTCATCCTCCTCATCCTCCAGAACTGTGCCCCTGCTGGACAATTGCGTCCCTGGCGTTTGCGTGTGCAGGAACCCACCCTCGGAGCCCCTTGCGAATGACTGCCCTGAAAGCCTTGGAAATGTTACCTCTTCATCCTCCTCCTCCTCCTCATCCTGTGCCACATCCTCTTCCATCATCGCCCGAATTGTTTTTTCAAGGAGGCATAGAAGTGGGATAGTTAAGCTGAGAACGGCGTCATTGCCACTGGCCATGTTGGTGGAGTACTCAAAACAGCGCAACAAGGCACACAGGTCTCGCATGGAGGCCCAGTTATTGGTGGTGAAGTGGTGCTGTTCCGCAGAGCGACTCACGCGTGCGTGCTGCAGCTGAAACTCCACTATGGCCTGCTGCTGCTCGCACAGTCTTTCCAGCATGTGCAAGGTGGAGTTCCACCTTGTGGGCACGTCACATATGAGGCGGTGAGCGGGAAGGCCGAAGTTACGCTGCAGCGCTGCCAGGCGAGCAGCAGCAGGGTGAGAACGCCGAAAGTGCGCACAAACGGCCCGCACTTTCTGCAGCAGCTCTGACATATCGGGGTAGTTTTTAAGGAACCTCTGCACCACCAAATTCAGCACATGCGCCAGGCAAGGGATGTGCGTCAAACCGGCTAGGCCCAGAGCTGCTATGAGATTTCGCCCGTTATCACACACCACCAGGCCGGGCTTGAGGCTCGCTGGCAGCAACCACTCATTTGTCTGCTGTTCCATGCTCCTCCACAACTCCTGCGCGGTGTGTGGTTTGTCCCCCAAACAGGCAAGTTGTAAAACTGCCTGCTGTCGTTTACCCCTGGCCGTGCTGAAGTTGGTGGTGAAGGTGTTACGCTGTCCGGATGAGGAGGCGGTAGAGGATGAGGAAGCGGAGTAGGAGGAGTTAGGAACAGGAGGCAAACTGAAGCGCCCTGCAATCCTCGGTGGTGGAAGGACATGCGCCAAATTGCTATCCGCCTCAGGCCCATCCGCCACTGCATTTACCCAGTGTGCCGTTAGGGAGATATAACGCCCCTGACCGTGCTTACTGGTCCACGTATCCGTAGTTAGGTGGACCTTGGCACAGATGGCGTTGCGCAGTGCACACCTGATATTTTCCCCCACTTGGTTGTGCAGGGAAGGGATGGCTTGCCTGGAAAAGTAGTGGCGGCTGGGCACGACGTACTGTGGGACAGCCACCGACATAAGGTTTTTAAAACTGTGCGTCTCCACCAGACGGAATGACAGCATTTCAAAGGCCAATAATTTTGAAATGCTGGCATTCAGGGCCAGGGATCGCGGGTGGGTAGGGGGGTACTTCCTCTTCCTCTCAAGTGTTTGGGAGATGGAAAGCTGAACGCTTCCACGGGACATTGTGGAGATGGTTGTTGGTGACCCAGGTGGTGGTGTTGCTGACAGATCGTCTGTTTGCGGGGTGGCAGGTGCCGGTATCACTACAGATGTGGCTGGAGCGGCCGAGACTGCAGCAGAAGAGGAAGCAGGATGAGCCAGAGACGTTTCTTGGTTTTGAAGGTGTGTACTCCACTGCAGCTCGTGCTTTGCACTTAGATGCCTGATCATGCAGGTTGTGCTCAGGTTGAGAAGGTTCATGCCTCGCTTCAAGCTCTGATTGCACAGGGTGCAAACCACTCGTGTCCTGTCATCAGCACATTTTCTAAAGAACTTCCACGCTAGAGAACTCCTTTGAGCTGACTTTGGTGCGCTCGTTCCCTTGCTGCGTTGGGCAGTAGCGGGCGTAGTGTCTAGGGCACGGCCGCTCCGCTTCTGCACCCTGCTCCCTCTTCTGCTGTGCTGGTGGCTCTGTGCGACCACCGCCTCTTCCTCCAAACTACTCAGGTCACCTGCATGACGTTCATTCCATGTGGGGTCGAGGACCTCATCGTCCTCCACATCATCTTCCACCCAGTCTTCACCCCTGCCCTCCTTGTCGGTCTCCACAATGCTGAACGCCGCAGCAGTTGGCACCTGCGTTTCGTCATCATCGGAGACGTGCTGCGATGATCCTTGCATGTACTCATCTTGAGAAATAAGTGGTTGGGCATCGCTGCACTCAATCTCTTCCACTTCTGGGGCAGGGCTAGGTGGATGGCCCTGGGAAACCCTGCTGACAGAGTCCTCAAAAAGAATAAGAGACTGCTGTATGGCTTGGGGCTCAGACTGCTGGCCTGATTTGCAAGGGGGTGAGGTGAAAGACGGTTGGACATTGGCTGCAGGTGCCAACTCTGACCTTTCTGCAGTAGACTGGGTGGGAGACAATGTGAAGGAACTGGAGGCACTGTCAGCAGCAAACCAATCTACTATCGCCTCAACTTGTTCTGGCCTCATCACTTCTAGGGGCGTTTGATGCCCTACCAAATACTGATGCAGGTTCTGTCGCCTACTCACACTTGAGGAAGGTGTTTCACTTGTGCGTGTAGCTGGCACAGATCGACCATGTCCTCTCCTTGCAACAGGAGCTCTACCAGCAGCACCACGACCCAGGCCACGGCCCTTATTTGACGGTCTCCTCATATTTCTGTAATTTAAGATCTTGCCCTAGAAAGGTTTTTATTGAATAGCGGAATAGAAAATATGATCCAAAAAAAGTGTATGTATATCACACGTACACAACCACACTAGGCCCCAATTACTATTGTTTGTACCCCTAAAAGGCTAGATGAGGAGTAGGGGGAGTATGGAACAGGCAGCACCCTCAAACCTTCAGAAGTATGAGATGAACCCCAACAACTTGGAAAGGTGGATCTCTCTCACACGTACCGACACAGACTATCCCGCAATTCAATTGATCCTCAAAGGTTTTTATTGAATAGCGGAATAGGAAATATGATCAAAAAAAGTGTATGTATCTCGCACGTACACAACCACACTAGGCCCCAATTACTATTGTTTGTACCCCTAAAAGGCTAGATGAGGAGTAGGGGGGGTATGGAACAGGCAGCACCCTCAAACCTTCAGAAGTATGAGATGAACCCCAACAACTTGGAAAGGTGGATCTCTCTCACACGTACCAACACAGACTATCCCCCAATTTAACTGATCCCCAAAGGTTTTTGATTAAATAGCGGAATAGAAAATATGATCCAAAAAAAGTGTATGTATATCACACGTACACAACCACACTAGGCCCCAATTACTATTGTTTGTACCCCTAAAAGGCTAGATGAGGAGTAGGGGGAGTATGGAACAGGCAGCACCCTCAAACCTTCAGAAGTATGAGATGAACCCCAACAACTTGGAAAGGTGGATCTCTCTCACACGTACCGACACAGACTATCCCGCAATTCAATTGATCCTCAAAGGTTTTTATTGAATAGCGGAATAGGAAATATGATCAAAAAAAGTGTATGTATCTCGCACGTACACAACCACACTAGGCCCCAATTACTATTGTTTGTACCCCTAAAAGGCTAGATGAGGAGTAGGGGGAGTATGGAACAGGCAGCACCCTCAAACCTTCAGAAGTATGAGATGAACCCCAACAACTTGGAAAGGTGGATCTCTCTCACACGTACCGACACAGACTATCCCGCAATTCAATTGATCCTCAAAGGTTTTTATTGAATAGCGGAATAGGAAATATGATCAAAAAAAGTGTATGTATCTCGCACGTACACAACCACACTAGGCCCCAATTACTATTGTTTGTACCCCTAAAAGGCTAGATGAGGAGTAGGGGGAGTATGGAACAGGCAGCACCCTCAAACCTTCAGAAGTATGAGATGAACCCCAACAACTTGGAAAGGTGGATCTCTCTCACACGTACCGACACAGACTATCCCGCAATTCAATTGATCCTCAAAGGTTTTTATTGAATAGCGGAATAGGAAATATGATCAAAAAAAGTGTATGTATCTCGCACGTACACAACCACACTAGGCCCCAATTACTATTGTTTGTACCCCTAAAAGGCTAGATGAGGAGTAGGGGGGGTATGGAACAGGCAGCACCCTCAAACCTTCAGAAGTATGAGATGAACCCCAACAACTTGGAAAGGTGGATCTCTCTCACACGTACCAACACAGACTATCCCCCAATTTAACTGATCCCCAAAGGTTTTTGATTAAATAGCGGAATAGAAAATATGATCCAAAAAAAGTGTATGTATATCACACGTACACAACCACACTAGGCCCCAATTACTATTGTTTGTACCCCTAAAAGGCTAGATGAGGAGTAGGGGGAGTATGGAACAGGCAGCACCCTCAAACCTTCAGAAGTATGAGATGAACCCGAACAACTTGGAAAGGTGGATCTCTCTCACACGTACCAACACAGACTATCCCCCAATTTAACTGATCCCCAAAGGTTTTTGATTAAATAGCGGAATAGAAAATATGATCCCAAAAAAGTGTATGTATATCACACGTACACAACCACACTAGGCCCCAATTACTATTGTTTGTACCCCTAAAAGGCTAGGAGTAGGGGGAGTATGGAACAGGCAGCACCCTCAAACCTTCAGAAGTATGAGATGAACCCCAACAACTTGGAAAGGTGGATCTCTCTCACACGTACCAACACAGACTATCCCCCAATTTAACTGATCCCCAAAGGTTTTTGATTAAATAGCGGAATAGAAAATATGATCCCAAAAAAGTGTATGTATATCACACGTACACAACCACACTAGGCCCCAATTACTATTGTTTGTACCCCTAAAAGGCTAGATGAGGAGTAGGGGGAGTATGGAACAGGCAGCACCCTCAAACCTTCAGAAGTATGAGATTGTGTTCACTGTACCCCACAAAGATTGAGTTCACTGCACCCCACAATGATTGTGTTCACTGCACCCCACAAAGATTGTGTTCACTGCACCTCACAAAGATTGTGTTCACTGTACCCCCCAAAGATTGTGTTCACTGCACCCCACAAAGATTCTGTTCACTGTACCCCACAAAGATTGTGTTCACTGCACCCCAAAAAGATTGTGTTCACTGCACCCCAAAAAGGATGTTGTTCACTGCACCCCAAAAAGGATGTTGTTCACTCCACCCCAAAAAGATTGTGTTCACTGCACCCCACAAAGATTGTGTTCACTGCACCCCAAAAAGATTGTGTTCACTGCACCCCAAAAATGATTTTGTTCACTGCACCCCAAAAAGGATTTTGTTCACTGCACCCCAAAAAGGATGTTGTTCACTCCACCCCAAAAAGATTGTGTTCACTGCACCCCAAAAAGATTGTGTTCACTGCACCCCACAAAGGATTTTGTTCACTGCACCCCAAAAAGATTGTGTTCACTGCACCCCAAAAAGGATGTTGTTCACTGCACCCCAAAAAGGATTTTGTTCACTGCACCCCAAAAAGATTGTGTTCACTGCACCCCACAAAGGATTTTGTTCACTGCACCCCACAAAGATTGTGTTCACTGCACACCAAAAAGGATTGTGTTCACTGCACCCCAAAAAGATTTTGTTCACTGCACCCCAAAAAGATTGTGTTCACTGCAGCCCAAAAAGATTGTGTTCACTGCAGCCCAAAAAGATTGTGTTCACTGCAGCCCAAAAAGATTGTGTTCACTGCAGCCCAAAAAGATTGTGTTCACTGCAGCCCAAAAAGATTGTGTTCACTGCAGCTCACACACAGAAAAATGGATGTGGATCACTGACACCTGCCTATCTCCAATCCCACACCACACAGCAATATCGATTGTAGTTTGTAGAACACAGTTTCCCTAAAATTCAGCAGACTCTGTCCCTAACAGGATTGAGAAGAGATCGTAGATCAGGATTGAGTGCAGACCCCACCCCCCACACAGCAATATCGATTGTAGTTTGTAGAAGACACTGACCCTATAATTCAGCAGACTCTATCCCTAAAATGCCTACAACTCGCCCTGCCTAAACACTCCGACCTGTCCCTCAATTCTATCCGGACACAAATGGTTTTTTCCTGCCTATCTTTCCCTAATCAGCAGCCAGCACGTTGATGTGTGCTCTGTCCCTGAATCTAAGCAGCATAATGACGCCGCTGCGGCTGCCTCGAACTTATAAAGACTTGGTCACATGCTTCAGACGGCCAATCACAGCTACTGAGACATTTGCAGGCATGGCTGGGATGGCTTAAGGCACACCAGTTAAACGATTGTTGATTGGCTGTTGAAAGCCCGCCATGAAAAGAGCGCCAAAGCATGCAAAACCCGGAAATAAAACGACCGAACACGGATTTTTACCCGAACATACAGTAAAGTGTCCGTGTCCGTGTTCGGGTACAAAAAATCCAATTATTCGGTACGAACACGAATAATACAGTCCGTGTTCGCTCAACACTATTCCCTATACTTGGAAGTACCAGTTGTTTTCTTGGGGTACCTGTAGAGCAGTGGTCCCCAACCTCGGTCCTCAAGTACTCCTAACAAGTCTTCAAGATTTCATTCACCTTGCAGAAGTACTTTAAATCAATGTCAATGGAAGAGTATTGATGACAGCTATTGTATCTAAGGGGAATTCCCAAAACAAGACCTCTTGCAGGTACTTGAGGACTGAGGTTGGGAACCACTGCTGTGGATGATTAGCATTGCAGTAAAAGTAAAGATAGCAATGGATGGGGTAGAATTTTGAACAAAAAATTTTAGGAAAAGAATATTCTAAGAAAGATTGTTTTTCTAATCATTTGTGAGTCAAAAAAATAAAAAAGTAAAACGGTGCACGTTTGTATCCCTCTTTTGTTGACTAAAATATATGGGACAGGAGGATGCATTTTCCTATGATAATAACTAAACTATTACTATAAATAAAAACCCAACACAAGTTAATTTTGGCATAAGTAAATGGCCGTGGCACTTTATTGGTTTTAAATAAATTAAATAATTTGTTATTCAAAATTCTTTCCAATAAAATTTCAAATCAAACAAAATTATAAAACATATATCTGTATTGCTTAGTCCCAGAACTCAAGCGAAATAAAAACATATTTTCAAACTACCAAAGTCCCCCCTTGATTCAAGGGTGACATCACCACATAAAGTGCCAGCGATGGGTGGGAGGGAGGGGAGCTCACCCGGCAGTCACTACACAACTGAGGGGCTTACCTCAGGGACCCCCTATATATAGCCTTAGGCCAGAAAGTTCTAGAGGGGTCACGTGCCGCTGTAAAGCCCGACAGAACTGTGAGGGGCTACTTCATTTTCTAAAAGGGACCGCGTTCTCAGAATTAATTAAAGTTTGACACAAACATTTATTTATTTTTTTTTCACATCCCCTGTCCCATGTGCGAGGGCACATATACTTGTGCCCTCTTACCATTCTATTTATGGAAAGTGCTGATACACCACAAAATCTAAAATCTAAGATCCATAGTCACATAGACATCATAATAATAAATATTGAAAAATCCTACATAAAAGTGCTATATGCAATGAATACTGTGCAAAAGGAAAAAGTGGTATTGCAAAAATAATAATCAAAAACTTAAATGCCACAAAAAAATACAATATATGAAAAAAAAGATTCTATAAAAAACAATAAATTCATATGGTGAAAAAAAATATTTCTTAAAAAGCAATCAATGAATAAAATCATAATAGAAAAAAATGCCAAAGTGTATAAAACTCCTGTAAAAAAACAATTATTTCATATACTGATAAAAATATCCTGATAACAGTCTGTGAATAAGCTCCAAGTGAAGAAAGTGCCAAAATATAAAAAGTTCCTAAAAATGTATAATTCAATCAATACAATATCTTCGGTGACAATTCGTGCAAAACACCCAGTGTGCTCCTTCCACCGTATCCAACAAACTGACTCACCAGATGGGAAGCTGGTCAATCTGAAGGATACTCAATAGCGTAATTCCGTAAAGTTTCCCCTACCGCTCCGTGAGGACGTCGTGTGACGAAACTAGTAGGGCAGGGCCAGGACGCCGATCAACACTACAACATAGTTTTACTTGACACTTGTGGTTCGGAGACACAGCCGGAGTGAAGAATTTACATGCTAGTTATCCCAGTTTCGGGCTGTGTCACGGAACCATGAACCAGACGTACAACAACAGATAAGTGAAAATAAGACAGCTTTATTGAAAAACAAGCTATAAAGCAAAAGTCCAAACGGATGGCGAAACCGATGCAGAGTCTTTGCGAAGCCAGGGGTCAGGAACCATCAGGGTAGTCAGACGAAGCCAGGATCAGGAACCAACAGGGTAGTCAGACGAAGCCAGGATCAGGAACCAACAGGGTAGTCAGACGAAGCCAGGAACAGGAACCAGAAGTAGCAGCAGTCTTAGTAGCATGTGAACACAGGAGGACCAAGCAGGGAACTGAAGCCACAGACCTCCTATATATATGAGCTAGGCATCCAGCTCCTCCCAGTGGGAAGGAGGAGCCGCAGGGTGGGAGGCTACAAGAAACCCAGAAACTAAGATGGCCGCCAGCACATGTCAAACGAAGGAGAACAGCAAGAAGGTAAGACCATGACAGTACCTCCCCCTCAAGGGCCCCTCCTCCGCGGAGTAAAGAACGGTTTCTGAGGGAAGCGTGCGTGGAAGGCTCGGAGCAAGGCAGGAGCATGGACATCTGCGGAGGGAACCCAGGAACGCTCCTCTGGACCATAACCACGCCAATGAACCAAAAACTGCACCCGACCGCGGACCAGGCGTGAGTCCAGGATATTGCTCACCTCATACTCCTCACGATTGCCCACTCGGACCGGACGAGGCCGAGGAACCGAGGAAGTGAAACGATTACACACCAGAGGCTTCAACAGGGAGACATGAAACACGTTGGAGATCCGCATGCCAGGAGGAAGCGCAAGGGCATAGGCTACCGGGTTTACCCTGCGAAGCACTCGGAAGGGACCAACAAAGCGAGGCGCCAGCTTGGGAGTGGGCACTCGAAGGTTCAGGTTGCGGGTGGACAACCATACACGGTCTCCGGCCTGGTAGGAAGGAGCAGGCGCTCGTCTGCGATCAGCCTGGAGTCTCTGGCGCTGCGCAGAGACCTCAAGGGACTTCTGGATCTGTACCCAAGAAGCACGTAGGACGGAAAGGTGATCCTCCACAGCCGGAATATCCTGGGGAGAGAATACCTCCGGTAACACGGCAGGTTGGAACCCATAGTTGGCCATGAAGGGAGACGTCCCAGAGGAAGAGTTCACCGCCGTGTTCCTGGCAAACTCAGCCCAAGGCAGGAGGTCAACCCAATTGTCTTGGTGATCGGAGACATAGCAACGAAGGAATTGCTCCAAGGCCTGATTGGATCGTTCTGCGGCCCCATTGGACTGAGGGTGGTAGGCCGAGGAGAAGGAGAGATGAATCCCCAACTGGGAGCAAAAGGCGCGCCAGAACCTGGACACAAACTGACTCCCCCGATCTGACACAATCTCCTTGGGCAAACCGTGCAACCGGAAGACCTCCCTGGCAAAAATCGTGGCCAACTCCTGTGCAGAGGGTAACTTCTTGAGAGGAACACAGTGACACATTTTGGAAAACCGATCCACAATCATGAGAATGACCGTATGGCCTCGGGATGCAGGGAGGTCCACAATGAAATCCATCCCCAGGTGTGACCATGGGCGCTCCCCGGTGGCTAAGGGTTGCAGAAGGCCCAACGGAAGGTGCCGAGGGGACTTACTCTGGGCACAAACGGAGCATGCCGCTACATATGCGGCGATGTCGGAACGTAGGGAAGGCCACCAGAACAGACGGGAAACAGCCCAGGACAGCTGATTCTTTCCAGGATGCCCCGCGGTCTTGGAGTTATGGTAGGTTCGCAACAACCGAGTGCGCAACTCCTCAGGCACAAAACATCTGCCGTTGGGTCTCCCAGGGGGAGCACCAGATTGAGCCGCCAAAATCAGCACACCCAGGGGAGAGGTCAGGCTGGTGCGAATGGCAGCCAGGATCTGATTCGGAGGTATGACCGAAGTCGGAATCGACTCCTCCCTGGACAGGTCGGAGTACTGCCGTGATAAGGCATCAGCCCTGATGTTCTTGGAACCGGGTAGGTAGGAGACCACGTAATTAAAACGTGACAAGAACAGAGCCCATCTGGCCTGACGTGGTGTCAATCTCTTGGCCTCAGAGAGGTAGGTCAGATTCTTGTGGTCCGTCAGGATGAGGACCGGAACCACCGAACCCTCGAGCAAGTGCCTCCATTCTTTAAGAGCCTGCACGATGGCCAATAACTCCCTGTCACCAATCTGGTAGTTGCACTCCGCGGAAGACAGTTTCCGGGAGTAAAACCCACAAGGAAGCAGAGGACCCTCTGGTGTTCTACGCTGAGACAGAAGGGCGCCTACTCCCGTCTCAGACGCGTCCACCTCGAGGACAAAGGGCAACCCAGGGTTGGGATGCGACAGAATCGGAGCCGACACAAAGGCGGACTTTAGAGCCTCAAAAGCTCGGATGGCCTCGGGCGGCCAGACCTGGGAATTACTGCCCTTCCTGGTCAGATCCGTGAGAGGCTTGGCTAGCATGGAAAAGTCCCTGATGAACTTCCGATAATAATTGGCGAAGCCCAAAAAGCGCTGCAGGGAGCGAAGACCACTGGGCTGGGGCCACTGTAAGACAGCTGAAACCTTCTCAGGATCCATGGAGAACCCCTCAGCGGAAATGATGTAACCTAAGAAGGTTACCTGGGATCGGTGAAATTCGCATTTCTCAAGCTTACCGAACAGCTTGTTCTCTCGTAACCGTTGCAACACTCGTTTGACATCCAGAATGTGGGTCTCCATGGACTCAGAATATACCAAGATGTCATCCAGGTAGACCACCACACACTGCTGCAACAGGTCACGGAAAACATCGTTGATGAATTCCTGAAAGACTGCGGGCGCATTGCACAGCCCAAAGGGCATAACCAAGGATTCATAATGACCGGTCCTGGTGTTAAACGCGGTCTTCCACTCATCGCCCGCCTTGATCCTTACGAGGTTATATGCCGCCCTCAGGTCGAGTTTGGTAAAGACCGTGGCCCCTTTAAGGCGATCGAACAGCTCGGAAATCAAGGGTATCGGGTAAGCGTTCTTGATCGTGATGCGATTGAGACCCCTGTAATCGATGCAAGGCCTCAACTCACCGCCCTTCTTTTTCACAAAGAAAAATCCAGCCCCTGCCGGGGACGAGGATTTGCGAATGTGTCCACGTGAAAGCGCCTCCCTCACGTACTCCTCCATGGCCTCATTCTCCGCTACCGACAGTGGATAGACTTTGCCACGAGGAGGAACGGCACCAGATTGTAACTCGATGGCACAATCGTATGGGCGGTGCGGAGGTAGGGCAACCGCGCGCACCTTATCGAATACATCCCGGTACTCCTCGTATTCAGGGGGCAACAGAGAGTCCGAGGAAGTACACAGCAACTTGACAGGCCCATGGATGCAACTAGTCCCACACTGCGGTGACCACGAGAGGATCTCGGCCGATCTCCAATCGAAAATCGGATTATGCTTCTGGAGCCAGGGGTACCCCAAGACCACCGAGTAGTGTGGAGACGAAATAACCTGGAAGCAGACCGACTCTCTGTGGACGGCACCAATGGCTAACCCCACTGGAAGGGTCTCATGAGTCACGTGTGGCGGCAGAAGGGGTCTGCCGTCTATCGCCTCAAGAGCCAGAGGAGAACCTCGAGCCTGCAGAGGAATGGAATTGGCGGCAGCGAACACACTATCAATGAACAAACCACCAGCACCAGAGTCCACCAACGCCTGGGTCGTCACCGAGCCCCCGACCCAGGAAAGGACAACAGTGATCAGTGGTTTGTCAACACGGGAAACCGGGGACGAGGAGACTCCACCCAAGATCTGCCCCCGACAGGATCTCAGGTGCGAGCGTTTCCCTGGACGGTTCGGACATGCCAACCGAAAATGCCCACCGAGACCACAGTACATGCATCGGCCCTCGCGTCTCCGGAGCACCCTCTCCCCCTCGGACAGGCGAGCAAACCCCAGCCGCATGGGCTCACCCCCAGACAAGTCATCCCCAGGAGGCGTGGGAGGAGAGGGAGGCACGGGTGGGACAACAAAGGTAGGCGCCAATCTGTTAGGAGGCCTCCGCAGACTCTCCTTAAAGGAAGGTCTCTCCCTGAGTCTGGTGTCAATCAAAATCAGGAAAGAAATAAGAGACTCGAGCTCCACTGGTAGGTCCTTAGCTGCAACCTCATCCTTCAAGGCATCCGAGAGACCATGAGAGAAAGCAGCGACCAGAGCCTCATTATTCCAGCCCACCTCTGCTGCCAGGGTACGAAACTCAATGGCGTATTCAGCTACGGATCGTGAACCCTGTCTGATGGACATAAGGAGCTTCGCAGCAGAGGCAGCACGAGCCGGCACATCGAATACCTTCCGAAGAGAAGCAACAAAACCGGAAAACTCGGCAACCACCGGATTGTTGTTCTCCCATAAAGGGCTGGCCCAGGCCAAGGCCTTGTCCGAGAGCAGCGAGATTAAGAAGCCCACCTTTGATCTCTCAGTAGGAAAGGCATGTGGCAGCAACTCGAAATAAATGCCCACCTGGTTAAGGAAACCTCGGCACTGAGTTGGCTCTCCCCCAAAGCGCTGTGGAAGGGGGGCAGAACCGGACATACCCCGAAACACCGCGGGCGCAACAACAGGTGTCGGGGTAGACTCTGGCGCAACAACCGGAGCGGCAGTAGGAGCGGACCCAGGAGCGACAACCGACCCATCGGCAACGGGAGCGAAATGAACCGTGCGTTCAAGCAGGGTTTGCAACGCCACGGCGAACTGACCCAACAGGTGATCCTGCTGATCAAGTCTGGCAACCAGCGTGGGTAGTGAGGATGGCCCTGTACCGTCAGAATTCGTGGCCTGTGGTACCGTGCGTTCAAGCAGGGTTTGCAACGCCACGGCGAACCGACCCAACAGGTGATCCTGCTGATCAAGTCTGGCAACCAGCGTGGGTAGCGAGGATGGCCCTGTACCGTCAGAATTCATGGCTTGGTCCTAATGTCACGGAACCATGAACCAGACGTACAACAACAGATAAGTGAAAATAAGACAGCTTTATTGAAAAACAAGCTATAAAGCAAAAGTCCAAACGGATGGCGAAACCGATGCAGAGTCTTTGCGAAGCCAGGGGTCAGGAACCATCAGGGTAGTCAGACGAAGCCAGGATCAGGAACCAACAGGGTAGTCAGACGAAGCCAGGATCAGGAACCAACAGGGTAGTCAGACGAAGCCAGGAACAGGAACCAGAAGTAGCAGCAGTCTTAGTAGCATGTGAACACAGGAGGACCAAGCAGGGAACTGAAGCCACAGACCTCCTATATATATGAGCTAGGCATCCAGCTCCTCCCAGTGGGAAGGAGGAGCCGCAGGGTGGGAGGCTACAAGAAACCCAGAAACTAAGATGGCCGCCAGCACATGTCAAACGAAGGAGAACAGCAAGAAGGTAAGACCATGACAGGCTGACACACAGAAATGTGAGTGTATTTTATTATGTTTTAATAAACTATTGAAACTTTACGGAATTACGCTACAGTATTGGGATTCCCCCTTCTCTTTTACAAACCCCTACCTTGCATGTCCCTGAGAATATAACACCCATGGATAGTGTGGGAAGATCCACTGCTGGAATTTAGACCGACCTGCTGGAGATTATATATAATACTTAAGCGCAATTGCTGGTTTATAAATAAGTAGGTAGGATGGGAGACGCAGGCAGAGCCGCGGAGGGCGGCGGGAGGGGGGCGTCCCCTCCCGCTCGCTGGGGTAACGATCGAGCGGCTCCAGAGCCGCATCGGTTATTACCGCCTGAAAGCCTACCTCCGGCTCTAATAAAAATGGTACCGGGATGATGCCTCTAGCTGCAGGCATCACCCCAGTACAGCCACTTATTGCAGCTGATGTACAGCTATGGCGATTTGCAGTAAGTGGTTAAAACCAATTGAGAGTTTCCTTGGCTTTGTGTTTGGGATGATTGTCTTGCTGAAATGTCCACCCTTGTTTCATCTTCATCATCCTGGTAGATGGCAGCAGATTTTTATCAAGAATGTCTTGGTAAATGTTTCTATTCATCCTTCTTTCAATGACATGATGTTTGCCAGTAACTAGAGTTGAGCGGACACCTGGATGTCCATGTTCGGCGGGTTCGGCCGAACTTGAAAAAAAAGTCCGGGTCCGTGACCTGGACTTTTTCCGAACTTTACCTGGACATCGAACCCCATTGCAGTCAATGGGGACCCGAACTTTCAGGCACTAAAATGGCTCTAAAAAACCAATGGAAAGGGCTAGAGTGTTGCAAATGGCAGCAAAATGTAGTTAAGAGCATGGCAAGTGCTCTTCAAACAAATGTGGATAGGGAAATAACTTAAAACAACAAAAAAAACAGAAAAATAAAACAATTTTCTTCATCTGTGAAGGACGAGGCCCATATGGAGTAGGAGGGGGGTTGAGGTGGTGGTGGATGTGGCGGTGTAAGTGGAAGCGGCGGTGGAGAGGGATGAGGTAGCCAACACTGCTTTTTTTTAGTCATTTTAAATTAGGGTACACCCCAAAAGAGTGAGAAAGATCAAAAATATAACAATGGCTGGGTAAGGTCGGTATCCATCTCTATTCTGCACAAGGAAAAGTCCTGTGGGATCCATGCCTGGTTCATTTTAATGAATGTGAGCTTGTATACATTGTCTCTGGACGGTGTAAGGTTCTGGCACTCTCAGTGCCTCCTATCACATCATTTCCGGGTGCTTTCCATCTACCTAGATAGATGAAGCACATATAGGTGTGTTTCCCTTTAAGAGTGCTGACATCATCACTGAGCGCCGGACTGAACAGCTATTTAAATCACCAGCTCTCACTCACATGTGTTCGTTCAACCTGCTTTGTGCCTTGATGCTAACCTGTCTTGAAGCTCTCATGCTTGCAAGCATACCTCACTGTCAGAACCACGCTGCGCTGATCCCTGTATCCCGCTACCGGATCATCCGCTCTTGCTGAACCTCTCCTCTGCTACATTGCTACTAGTGATAAGTACCCCACAGGGGAAACCTCTATAACCTTCATACTAAAGCTTACACTATCTAGCTCTGCATACTAAGGACTATTATTACATCTGCATTATCTAAGATTGCTAGCTCTTGAGCCTACTACCATCTGCTCTTGCACTGGGTTGGTCTCTCCTGTATGTTCACCTGCTACTCTATCATCTGCTACCATACACGATTGCTAACCTATCTGCATTCCATCTGCTACTATCTTACTTTCAAGAACATTTCCTTTCAAGTGTCTGTCATCTACCATCTCTACCCAACCTGTCTCTTCAGCCTATCATCACTGTGTTACTATATACATAAGTCACTCTAGGAACATCTTATTGAGTGTGTGTATTTACTTGCTGAATTGAGATCATCCACACATGATGAGTGTTTGGGAGTTGGGATTGGTGTCTCAGCGTTTCTCTACATGACTACTGAAGTGGAATATTTCTGCAGCTGTAAATCCACATCATACATAAAACGCAGGATCGTTACAGACAGGCGGCTGCGCTTGTCTGTGATAACGCCCCTAGCCGTGCTAAATACACGTTCAGATAATACACTGGCTGCAGGGCACGCCAGCACCTCCAAGGCGTAAAGGGCAAGCTCAGGACATGTGCCCAATTTGGAGACCCAGAAGTTGAAGGGGGCAGACCCGTCATTCACTACATGTAGGCGTGTGCACACATACTGCTCCACCATGTTGGTGAAATGCTGCCTCCTGCTAAGATGTTCCATATGGGCTGCTGGTGCTGGACAATTGTGTACCTGGCGTTTGTGGGTGCAGGAACCCACCCTCGGAGCCACCTGTGAATGACTGCCCTGAAAGCCTTGGAAATGATCCCTCTTCCTCCTCCTCCTCCTCCTGTGCCATATCCTCTTCCATCATCGCCCGAATCGTTTTTTGAAGGAGGCATAGAAGTGGGATAGTTAAGCTGACAGCGGCGCCATCGGCACTGGCCATGTTGGTGGAGTACTGAAAACAGCGCAACAAGGCACACAGATCTTGCATGGAGGCCCAGTTATTGGTGGTGAAGTGGTACTGTTCCGCAGAGCGACTCACGCGTGCGTGCTGCAGCTGAAACTCCACTATGGCCTGCTGCTGCTCGCACAGTCTTTCCAGCATGTGCAAGGTGGAGTTCCACCTTGTGGGCACGTCACATATGAGGCAATGAGCGGGAAGGCCGAAGTTATGCTGCAGCGCTGACAGGCGAGCAACAGCAGGGTGAGAACGCTGAAAGCCCGCACTTTCTGCAGCAGCTCTGACATATCGGGGTAATTTTTAAGGAACCTCTGCACCACCAAATTCAGCACATGCGTCAGGCAAGGGATGTGCGTCAAACCGGCTAGGCCCAGAGCTGCTATGAGATTTCGCCCGTTATCGCACACCACCAGGCCGGGCTTGAGGCTCGCTGGCAGCAACCACTCATTTGTCTGCTGTTCCATGCTCCGCCACAACTCCTGCGCGGTGTGTGGTTTTAAAACTGCCTGCTGTCGTTTACCCCTGGCTGTGCTGAAGTTGGTGGTGAAGGTGTTACGCTGACCGGATGAGGAGGCGGTAGAGGATGAGGAAGCGGAGTAGGAGGAGTTGGGAACAGGAGGCAAACTGAAGCGTCCTGCAATCCTCGGTGGTGGAAGGACATGCGCCAAATTGCTATCTGCCTCAGGCCCAGCCGCCACTGCATTTACCCAGTGTGCCGTTAGGGAGATACTGTAGAACGCCCCTGACCGTGCTTACTGGTCCACGTATCGGTAGTTAGGTGGACCTTGCCACAGATGGCATTGCGCAGTGCACACCTGATTTTTTCCCCCACTTGGTTGTGCGGGGAAGGGATGGCTTGCCTGGAAAAGTAGTGGCGGCTGGGCACGATGTACTGTGGGACAGCCCACAACATAAGGCTTTTAAAACTGTGCGTCTCCACCAGACGGAATGACAGCATTTCAAAGGCAAAGAATTTTGAAATGCTGGCATTCAGGGCCAGGGATCGCGGGTGGGTAGGGGGGTACTTCCACTTCCTCTGAAGTGTTTGGGAGATGGAAAGCTGAACGCTTCCATGGGACATTGTGGAGATGGTTGGTGACCCAGGTGGTGGTGTTGCTGACAGATCCTCTGTTTGCGGTGTGGCAGGTGCCGGTATCACTACAGAGGTGGATGAAGAGGCCGAGACTGCAGCAGAAGAGGAAGCAGGAGGAGCCAGAGACCTTTCTTGGTTTTGAAGGTGTCTACTCCACTGCATCTTGTGCTTTGCACTTAGATGCCTGATCATGCAGGTTGTGCTCAGGTTGAGAAGGTTTATGCCTCGCTTCAGGCTCTGATTGCACAGGGTGCAAACCACTCGTGTCCTGTCATCAGCACATTGTCTGAAGAACTTCCAAGCTAGAGAACTCCTTTGAGCTGGCTTTGGTGCGCTCGGTCCCTTGCTGCGTTGGGCAGTAGCAGGCGTAGTGTCTAGGGCACGGCTGCTCCGCTTCTGCACCCTGCTCCCTCTTCTGCTGTGCTGGTGGCTCTGTGCGACCACCGCCTCTTCCTCCAAACTACTCAGGTCACCTGCATGACGTTCATTCCATGTGGGGTCGAGGACCTCATCGTCCTCCACATCATCTTCCACCCAGTCTTCACCCCTGCCCTCCTTGTCGGTCTCCACAATTCTGAGTGCTGCAGCAGTTGGCACCTGCGTTTCATCATCATCGGAGACGTGCTGCGATGGTCCTTCCATGTACTCATCTTGAGAAATAAGTGGTTGGGCATCGCTGCACTCAATCTCTTCCACTTCTGGGGCAGGGCTAGGTGGATGGCCCTGGGAAACCCTGCTGACAGAGTCATCAAAAAGAAGAAGAGACTGCTGCATGACTTGGGGCTCAGACTGCTTGCCTGATTTGCAAGGGGGTGAGGTGAAAGACGGTTGGACATTGGCTGCAGGTGCCAACTCTGACCTTTCTGCAGTAGACTGGGTGGGAGATAATGTGAAGGAACTGGAGGCACTGTCAGCAACCCAATCTACTATCTCCTGTACTTGTTCTTGCCTCAACACTTGTAGAGGCGCATGATGCCCTACCAAATACTGCTGCAGGTTCTGTCGCCCACTAACACTTGAGGAAGGTGTTTCACTTGTGCGTGTAGCTGGCACAGATCAACCACGTCCTCTCCTTGCAACAGGAGCTCTACCAGCAGCACCACGACCCAGGCCATGGCCCCTATTTGATGTTCTCCTCATATTTCTGTAATTTATGATCTTGCCCTAGAAAGGTGTTTATTGAATAGCGGAATAAAACAACAACAGTATCGCACGGGTGTATCTCACAGTCAAATATGCAAACTATGTCGCAATTTAATTTTTTTTACCCCAAAAGGGTGTTTATTAAATGGCGGAATAGAAAAACAGTATACAAATACAACGGGTGTATCTCACAGTCAAATATGCAAAGTATGCCGCAATTTATTTTATTTATTTTTTTACCCCAAAAGGGTGTATATTGAATAGCGGAATAGAAAAAAGCATATAAAACGGTGTATCTCACACGTACGAACACAGACTAGGCCCCGATTACAATTTTTTGTACCCTAAAGGGAAGATGAGGAAGCGGAGTAGGAGGAGTTCGGAACAGGAGGCAAACTGAAGCGCCCTGCAATCCTCAGCGGTGGAAGGAGATGCGCCAAACAAATTTGAAAGGTGTATCTCACACGTACCGATACAGACTATGCCGTAATTTAATATTTTTCACCCCAAAAGGGTGTATATTGAATAGCGGAATAGAAAAAAGTATATAAACGGTGTATCTCACACGTACAAACACAGACTAGGCACCGATTACAATTTTTTGTACCCTAAAGGTAGGATGAGGATGAGCCAGAGGAGTAGGAGGAGTTCGGAACAGGAGGCAAACTGAAGCGCCCTGCAATCCTCGGCGGAGGGAGATGCGCTAAACAAATTTAAAAGGTGTATCTCACACATACCGTTACAGACTATGCTGCAATTTAGTTTTTTTCACCCCAAAAGAGTGTATATTGAATAGCGGAATAGAAAAAAGTATATAAAAAGGTGTATCTCACACGTACCGATACAGACTATGCCGCAATTTAATTTTTTTCACCCCAAAAGGGTGTATATTGAATAGCGGAATAGAAAAAATGATATAAAATGGTGTATCTCACACGTACAAACCCAGACTAGGCCCCGATTACAATTTTTTGTACCCTAAAGGCAGGATGAGGATGAGGAAGAGGAGTAGGAGGAGTTCAGAACAGGAGGCAAACTGAAGCGCCCTGCAATCCTCGGTGGTGGAAGATGCGCCAAACAAATTTAAAAGGTGTATCTCACACGTACCGATACAGACTATGCCCCAATTTAATTTTTTTCACCCCAAAAGGGTGAATATTGAATAGCGGAATAGAAAAAAGTATATAAAAAGGTGCATCTCACACGTACCGATACAGACTATGCCGCAATTTAATTTTTATTCACCCCAAAAGGGTGTATATTGAATAGCGGAATAGAAAAAAGTATATAAAAAGGTGTATCTCACACGTACAAACACAGACTAGGTCCCGATTACAATTTTTTGTACCCCAAAGGCAGGATGAGGATGAGGAAGAGGAGTAGGAGGAGTTCGAAACAGGAGGCAAACTGAAGCGCCCTGCAATCCTCGGCGGTGGAAGATGCGCCCAAAAAATTTGAAAGGTGTATCTCACACGCACCGATAAAGACTATGCCGCAATTTAATTTTTTTTACCCCAAAAGGGTCTAGATTGAATAGCAGAATAGATTTTTTTTTATAAAATGGTGTATCTCACACGTACAAACACAGACTAGGCCCCGATTACAAGTTTTTGTACCCTAAAGGCAGGATGAGGATGAGGAAGAGGAGTAGGAGGTGTTCGGAACAGGAGGCAAACTGAAGCGCCCTGCAATCCTCGGTGGTGGAAGATGCGCCAAACAAATTTGAAAGGTGTATCTCACACGTACCGATACAGACTATGCCCCAATTTAATTTTTTTCACCCCAAAAGGGTGTATATTGAATAGCGGAATAGAAAAAAGTATATAAAAAGGTGTATCTCACACGTACCAATACAGACTATGCCGTAATTTCATTTTTTTCACCCCAAAAGGGTGTATATTGAATAGCGGAATAGAAAAAAATTTATAAAGCGGTGTATCTCACACGTACAAACACAGACTAGGCCCCGATTACAATTTTTTGTACCCTAGAGGCAGGATGAGGATGAGGAAGAGGAGTAGGAGGAGTTCGGAACAGGAGGTAAACTGAAGCGCCCTGCAATCCTCGGCGGTGGAAGATGCGCCAAAAAAATTTGAAAGCTGTAACTCACACGTACCGATACAGACTATGCCGCAATTTAATTTATTTCACCCCAAAAGGGTGTATATTGAATAGCGGAATAGAAAAAATTATATAAAATGGTGTATCTCACACGTACAAACCCAGACTAGGCCCCGATTACAATTTTTTGTACCCTAAAGGCAGGATGAGGATGAGGAAGAGGAGTAGGAGGAGTTCGGAACAGGAGGCAAACTGAAGCGCCCTGCAATCCTCGGTGGTGGAAGATGCGCCAAACAAATTTAAAAGGTGTATCTCACACGTACCGATACAGACTATGCCCCAATTTAATTTTTTTCACCCCAAAAGGGTGTATATTGAATAGCGGAATAGAAAAAAGTATATAAATAGGTGCATCTCACACGTACCGATACAGGCTATGCCGCAATTTAATTTTTTTCACCCCAAAAGGGTGTATATTGAATAGCGGAATAGAAAAAAGTATATAAAAAGGTGTATCTCACACGTACCGATACAGACTATGCCCCGATACAGACTATGCCGTAATTTAATTTTTTTCACCCCAAAAGGGTGTATATTGAATAGCGGAATAGAAAAAAATTTATAAAACGGTGTATCTCACACGTACAAACACAGACTAGGCCCCGATTACAATTTTTTGTACCCTAAAGGCAGGATGAGGATGAGGAAGAGGAGTAGGAGGAGTTCGGAACAGGAGGCAAACTGAAGCGCCCTGCAATCCTCGGTGGTGGAAGATGCGCCAAACAAATTTAAAAGGTGTATCTCACACGTACCGATACAGACTATGCCCCAATTTAATTTTTTTCACCCCAAAAGGGTGTATATTGAATAGCGGAATAGAAAAAAGTATATAAATAGGTGCATCTCACACGTACCGATACAGGCTATGCCGCAATTTAATTTTTTTCACCCCAAAAGGGTGTATATTGAATAGCGGAATAGAAAAAAGTATATAAAAAGGTGTATCTCACACGTACCGATACAGACTATGCCCCGATACAGACTATGGCGTAATTTAATTTTTTTCACCCCAAAAGGGTGTATATTGAATAGCGGAATAGAAAAAAATTTATAAAACGGTGTATCTCACACGTACAAACACAGACTAGGCCCCGATTACAATTTTTTGTACCCTAAAGGCAGGATGAAGATGAGGAAGAGGAGTAGGAGGAGTTCGGAACAGGAGGCAATCTGAAGCGCCCTGCAATCCTCGGCGGTGGAAGATGCGCCCAAAAAATTTGAAAGGTGTATCTCACACATACCGATACAGACTATGCCGCAATTTAATTTTTTTTACCCCAAAAGGGTGTATATTGAATAGCGGAATAGAAAAAAATTTATAAAACGGTGTATCTCACACGTACAAACACAGACTAGGCCCCGATTACAATTTTTTGTACCCTAAAGGCAGGATGAGGATGAGGAAGAGGAGTAGGAGGAGTTCGGAACAGGAGGCAAACTGAAGCACCCTGCAATCCTCAGCGGTGGAAGATGCGCCCAAAAAAATTGAAAGGTGTATCTCACAAGTACCGATACAGACTATGCCGCAATTTAATTTTTTTTACCCCAAAAGGGTGTAGATTGAATAGCAGAATAGAAATTTTTTTATAAAACGGTGTATCTCACACGTACAAACACAGACTAGGCCCCGATTACAATTTTTTGTACCCTAAAGGCAGGATGAGGATGAGGAAGAGGAGTAGGAGGAGTTCGGAACAGGAGGTAAACTGAAGCGCCCTGCAATCCTCGGCGTGTTGAAGATGCGCCAATAAAATTTGAAAGCTGTAACTCACATGTTCCGATACAGACTATGCCGCAATTTAATTGTTTTTACCCCAAAAGGGTGTATATTGAATAGCGGAATAGAAAAAAAAATTATAAAACGGTGTATCTTACACATACAAACACAGACTAGGCCCCGATTACAATTTTTTGTACCCTAAAGGCAGGATGAGGATGAGGAAGAGGAGTAGGAGGAGTTCGGAACAGGAGGCAAACTGAAGCGCCCTGCAATCCTCGGTGGTGGAAGATGCACCAAACAAATTTAAAAGGTGTATCTCACACGTACCGATACAGACTATGCCCCAATTTAATTTTTTTCACCCCAAAAGGGTGTATATTGAATAGCGGAATAGAAAAAAGTATATAAATAGGTGCATCTCACACGTACCGATACAGGCTATGCCGCAATTTAATTTTTTTCACCCCAAAAGGGTGTATATTGAATAGCGGAATAGAAAAAAGTATATAAAAAGGTGTATCTCACACGTACCGATACAGACTATGCCCCGATACAGACTATGCCGTAATTTAATTTTTTTCACCCCAAAAGGGTGTATATTGAATAGCGGAATAGAAAAAAATTTATAAAACGGTGTATCTCACACGTACAAACACAGACTAGGCCCCGATTACAATTTTTTGTACCCTAAAGGCAGGATGAAGATGAGGAAGAGGAGTAGGAGGAGTTCGGAACAGGAGGCAATCTGAAGCGCCCTGCAATCCTCGGCGGTGGAAGATGCGCCCAAAAAATTTGAAAGGTGTATCTCACACATACCGATACAGACTATGCCGCAATTAAATTTTTTTTACCCCAAAAGGGTGTATATTGAATAGCGGAATAGAAAAAAATTTATAAAACGGTGTATCTCACACGTACAAACACAGACTAGGCCCCGATTACAATTTTTTGTACCCTAAAGGCAGGATGAGGATGAGGAAGAGGAGTAGGAGGAGTTCGGAACAGGAGGTAAACTGAAGCGCCCTGCAATCCTCGGCGTGTTGAAGATGCGCCAATAAAATTTGAAAGCTGTAACTCACATGTTCCGATACAGACTATGCCGCAATTTAATTGTTTTTACCCCAAAAGGGTGTATATTGAATAGCGGAATAGAAAAAAAAATTATAAAACGGTGTATCTTACACGTACAAACACAGACTAGGCCCCGATTACAATTTTTTGTACCCTAAAGGCAGGATGAGGATGAGAAAGAGGAGTAGGAGGAGTTCGGAACAGGAGGCAAACTGAAGCGCCCTGCAATCCTCGGCGGTGGAAGATGCGCCCAAAAAATTTGAAAGGTGTATCTCACACGTAGCGATACAGACTATGCCGCAATTTAATTTTTTTTACCCCAAAAGGGTGTAGATTGAATAGCAGAATATAATTTTTTTTATAAAACGGTGTATCTCACACGTACAAACACAGACTAGGCCCGATTACAATTTTTTGTACCCTAAAGGCAGGATGAGGATGAGGAAGAGGAGTAGGAGGAGTTCGGAACAGGAGGTAAACTGAAGCGCCCTGCAATCCTCGGCGGTGGAAGATGCGCCCAAAAAATTTGAAAGCTGTAACTCACACGTACCGATACAGACTATGCCGCAATTTAATTTTTTTTACCCCAAAAGGGTGTATATTGAATAGCGGAATAGAAAAAAATGTATAAAACGGTGTATCTCACACGTACAAACACAGACTAGGCCCCGATTACAATTTTTTGTACCCTAAAGGCAGGATGAGGATGAGGAAGAGGAGTAGGAGGAGTTCGGAACAGGAGGCAAACTGAAGCACCCTGCAATCCTCAGCGGTGGAAGATGCGCCCAAAAAAATTGAAAGGTGTATCTCACAAGTACCGATACAGACTATGCCGCAATTTAATTTTTTTTACCCCAAAAGGGTGTAGATTGAATAGCAGAATAGAAATTTTTTTATAAAACGGTGTATCTCACACGTACAAACACAGACTAGGCCCCGATTACAATTTTTTGTACCCTAAAGGCAGGAAGAGGATGAGGAAGAGGAGTAGGAGGAGTTCGGAACAGGAGGTAAACTGAAGCGCCCTGCAATCCTCGGCGTGTTGAAGATGCGCCAATAAAATTTGAAAGCTGTAACTCACATGTTCCGATACAGACTATGCCGCAATTTAATTGTTTTTACCCCAAAAGGGTGTATATTGAATAGCGGAATAGAAAAAAAAATTATAAAACGGTGTATCTTACACGTACAAACACAGACTAGGCCCCGATTACAATTTTTTGTACCCTAAAGGCAGGATGAGGATGAGAAAGAGGAGTAGGAGGAGTTCGGAACAGGAGGCAAACTGAAGCGCCCTGCAATCCTCGGCGGTGGAAGATGCGCCCAAAAAATTTGAAAGGTGTATCTCACACGTAGCGATACAGACTATGCCACAATTTAATTTTTTTTACCCCAAAAGGGTGTAGATTGAATAGCAGAATATAATTTTTTTTATAAAACGGTGTATCTCACACGTACAAACACAGACTAGGCCCCGATTACAATTTTTTGTACCCTAAAGGCAGGATGAGGATGAGGAAGAGGAGTAGGAGGAGTTCGGAACAGGAGGTAAACTGAAGCGCCCTGCAATCCTCGGCGGTGGAAGATGCGCCAAAAAAATTTGAAAGCTGTAACTCACACGTACCGATACAGACTATGCCGCAATTTAATTTTTTTTACCCCAAAAGGGTGTATATTGAATAGCGGAATAGAAAAAAATGTATAAAACGGTGTATCTCACACGTACAAACACAGACTAGGCCCCGATTACAATTTTTTGTACCCTGAAGGCAGGATGAGGATGAGGAAGAGGAGTAGGAGGAGTTCGGAACAGGAGGCAAACTGAAGCGCCCTGCAATCCTCGGCGGTGGAAGATGCGCCCAAAAAATTTGAAAGGTGTATCTCACACGTACCGATACAGACTATGCCGCAATTTAGATTTTTTTACCCCAAAAGGGTGTAGATTGAATAGCAGAATAGAATTTTTTTTTATAAAACGGTGTATCTCACATGTACAAACACAAACTAGGCCCCGATTACAATTTTTTGTACCCTAAAGGCAGGATGAGGATGAGGAAGAGGAGTAGGAGGAGTTCGGAACAGGAGGTAAACTGAAGCGCCCTGCAATCCTCGGCGGTGGAAGATGCGCCAAAAAAATTTGAAAGCTGTAACTCACACGTACCGATACAGACTATGCCGCAATTTAATTTTTTTTACCCCAAAAGGGTGTATATTGAATAGCGGAATAGAAAAAAGTATATAAAAAGGTCTATGTCACACGTACCGATACAGACTATGCCGCAATTTAATTTTTTTCACCCCAAAAGGGTGTATATTGAATAGCGGAATAGAAAAAATTATACAAAACGGTGTATCTCACACGTACAAACCCAGACTAGGCCCCGATTACAATTTTTTGTACCCTAAAGGCAGGATGAGGATGAGGAAGAGGAGTAGGAGGAGTTCGGAACAGGAGGCAAACTGAAGCGCCCTGCAATCCTCGGTGGTGGAAGATGCGCCAAACAAATTTAAAAGGTGTATCTCACACGTACCGATACAGGCTATGCCCCAATTTAATTTTTTTCACCCCAAAAGGGTGTATATTGAATAGCGGAATAGAAAAAAGTATATAAAAAGGTGCATCTCACACGTACCGATACAGACTACGCCGCAATTTAATTTTTTTCACCCCAAAAGGGTGTATATTGAATAGCGGAATAGAAAAAAGTATATAAAAAGGTGTATCTCACACGTACAAACACAGACTAGGCCCCGATTACAATTTTTTGTACCCTAAAGGCAGGATGAGGATGAGGAAGAGGAGTAGGAGGAGTTCGGAACAGGAGGCAAACTGAAGCGCCCTGCAATCCTCGGCGGTGGAAGATGCGCCAAAAAAATATGAAAGCTGTAACTCACACGTACCGATATAGACTATGCCGCAATTTAATTTGTTTTACCCCAAAAGGGTGTATATTGAATAGCGGAATAGAAAAAAATGTATAAAACGGTGTATCTCACACGTACAAACACAGACTAGGCCCCGATTACAATTTTTTGTACCCTAAAGGCAGGATGAGGATGAGGAAGAGGAGTAGGAGGAGTTCGGAACAGGAGGCAAACTGAAGCGCCCTGCAATCCTCGGCGGTGGAAGATGCGCCCAAAAAATTTGAAAGGTGTATCTCACACGTACCGATACAGACTATGCCGCAATTTAGATTTTTTTACCCCAAAAGGGTGTAGATTGAATAGCAGAATAGAATTTTTTTTTATAAAACGGTGTATCTCACATGTACAAACACAAACTAGGCCCCGATTACAATTTTTTGTACCCTAAAGGCAGGATGAGGATGAGGAAGAGGAGTAGGAGGAGTTCGGAACAGGAGGCAAACTGAAGCGCCCTGCAATCCTCGGTGGTGGAAGATGCGCCAAACAAATTTAAAAGGTGTATCTCACACGTACCGATACAGGCTATGCCCCAATTTAATTTTTTTCACCCCAAAAGGGTGTATATTGAATAGCGGAATAGAAAAAAGTATATAAAAAGGTGCATCTCACACGTACCGATACAGACTACGCCGCAATTTAATTTTTTTCACCCCAAAAGGGTGTATATTGAATAGCGGAATAGAAAAAAGTATATAAAAAGGTGTATCTCACACGTACAAACACAGACTAGGCCCCGATTACAATTTTTTGTACCCTAAAGGCAGGATGAGGATGAGGAAGAGGAGTAGGAGGAGTTCGGAACAGGAGGCAAACTGAAGCGCCCTGCAATCCTCGGCGGTGGAAGATGCGCCAAAAAAATATGAAAGCTGTAACTCACACGTACCGATATAGACTATGCCGCAATTTAATTTGTTTTACCCCAAAAGGGTGTATATTGAATAGCGGAATAGAAAAAAATGTATAAAACGGTGTATCTCACACGTACAAACACAGACTAGGCCCCGATTACAATTTTTTGTACCCTAAAGGCAGGATGAGGATGAGGAAGAGGAGTAGGAGGAGTTCGGAACAGGAGGCAAACTGAAGCGCCCTGCAATCCTCGGCGGTGGAAGATGCGCCCAAAAAATTTGAAAGGTGTATCTCACACGTACTGATACAGACTATGCCGCAATTTAGATTTTTTTACCCCAAAAGGGTGTAGATTGAATAGCAGAATAGAATTTTTTTTTATAAAACGGTGTATCTCACATGTACAAACACAAACTAGGCCCCGATTACAATTTTTTGTACCCTAAAGGCAGGATGAGGATGAGGAAGAGGAGTAGGAGGAGTTCGGAACAGGAGGTAAACTGAAGCGCCCTGCAATCCTCGGCGGTGGAAGATGCGCCAAAAAAATTTGAAAGCTGTAACTCACACGTACCGATACAGACTATGCCGCAATTTAATTTTTTTTACCCCAAAAGGGTGTATATTGAATAGCGGAATAGAAAAAAGTATATAAAAAGGTCTATGTCACACGTACCGATACAGACTATGCCGCAATTTAATTTTTTTCACCCCAAAAGGGTGTATATTGAATAGCGGAATAGAAAAAATTATACAAAACGGTGTATCTCACATGTACAAACCCAGACTAGGCCCCGATTACAATTTTTTGTACCCTAAAGGCAGGATGAGGATGAGGAAGAGGAGTAGGAGGAGTTCGGAACAGGAGGCAAACTGAAGCGCCCTGCAATCCTCGGTGGTGGAAGATGCGCCAAACAAATTTAAAAGGTGTATCTCACACGTACCGATACAGGCTATGCCCCAATTTAATTTTTTTCACCCCAAAAGGGTGTATATTGAATAGCGGAATAGAAAAAAGTATATAAAAAGGTGCATCTCACACGTACCGATACAGACTACGCCGCAATTTAATTTTTTTCACCCCAAAAGGGTGTATATTGAATAGCGGAATAGAAAAAAGTATATAAAAAGGTGTATCTCACACGTACAAACACAGACTAGGCCCCGATTACAATTTTTTGTACCCTAAAGGCAGGATGAGGATGAGGAAGAGGAGTAGGAGGAGTTCGGAACAGGAGGCAAACTGAAGCGCCCTGCAATCCTCGGCGGTGGAAGATGCGCCAAAAAAATATGAAAGCTGTAACTCACACGTACCGATATAGACTATGCCGCAATTTAATTTGTTTTACCCCAAAAGGGTGTATATTGAATAGTGGAATAGAAAAAAGTATATAAAAAGGTCTATCTCACACGTACCGATACAGACTATGCCGCAATTTAATTTTTTTTACCCCAAAGGGGTGTATATTGAATAGTGGAATAGAAAAAAGTATATAAAAAGGTCTATCTCACACGAACCGATACAGACTATGCCGCAATTTAATTTTTTTTACCCCAAAAGGGTGTATATTGAATAGCGGAATAGAAAAAAGTATATAAAATTGGTGATTTTTCAATAGCACATGTGAACACAGCAGTGTCTTATGTTTTATGTCACGGTCAGCAGCAGGCTAGGAAGGGGAAAAAAAAAAATTCCCCTTTAACTTTGTAATTTTTAAATAGCAGATTAGAACAGCAATCTGTAGTAAAATATAGCTGAACGCTGCACACAACAGACTGATAAAAATATATTTTTTTCTCCCTCCTCCTCCTCCTCCTCCTCCTCAGTGGGCTCAAGTGAGGGCAAAAAAATTGTTCACTGCACCACCCCCCACACAGCAAAATCGATGTAGATCGCTAACGGACGATTGTTCTGTCCTGTGTCTCCTAATCTCTCCCTGCCTACTCTCTCCAGCCTGTCCCTAAAATGCTCAAATATCTTTCCCTGCCTACACTCCGACCTGTCCCTGCATTCTTTTCGGGCACAATGTTGTTTTCCCTGTCTGTCCCTAATCAGCAGCAGCCAGCACCGTTATGTGTGCTCTCCAGAGATGTATAGTAACTAAGTAGAACTACTTCACTACTGTACTTAAGTACCGAAAGGCGGTATCTGTACTTTCCTGGAGTAGAATTTTTTTCTACTACTTCCACTTTTACTTCACTACATTTTTCCGATGATTTCAATACTTCTACTCCGATATTTTGTTTTTGTGCTGCATAGTTACTCGTTAGAATTATAAAAATTACCACTGCCAGAACAGTAGATGGCAGGTTTCATGAAGCTCAAAACATGTGTATTATCAGCGCATACGAAAATAAATGCTACTGTATGTATAAATAAAAGCTGCATTTGAAATAATAAAAAACAATATGATGTTCAAACTTTTGACTTCTTTCTTTAATAACTACATAACACAGTACTTATACTTTTACTTTCAGTACTTGAGTAGCAATTTTTTTTTCAAAACTACTGGTACTTTTACTTTCAGTACTTGAGTAGCAAAATTTTTAAAAAAACTACTTGCGATACTTAAGTACAAAAAAATGTTGAATACTTTAGTACTTCTACTCAAGTCACTTTTTGATCGAGCACTTCCACTTCTACTCAAGTCACTTTTTGATCGAGCACTTGTACTTTTACTCAAGTATGGGTTTCGAGTACTTTATACAACTCTGGTGCTCTCTCCCTACACTACAGCAGACTGACGCACAGCGCGCTGTGTCTTGAGCTTATAAAGACCTGGGTCACATGCTTCAGCTGGCCAATCACAGCCATGCCATTAGTAGGAATGGCTGTGATGGCTTCTATGGCACACCAGTTAAATGCTTGTTGATTGGCTGTTGAAAGCCCGCCATTAAAAGCGCTCCATTACATACAAAACAGGAAATAAAATTACCGAACACGGATTTTCAACCCGAACATACAGTAAAGTTTTCGGGTACGTGTCCGGGTAACAAAAATCCAATTATCCGGTACGGACCTGAATAATACAGTCCGTGTTCGCTCAACACTACCAGTAACGTATGCGGAAAAACAGCCATGATGTTACCACCTCCAACCTTCACTGTTGGTATGGGGGTGTTTTTGGGGTGATGTGCCATTTGGCCTCCAAACATGGTGTGTATTATGGCTTCCAAAGAGTTAAATTTTGGTCTCCTTTGACCAGAGTATGTTCTCCCAGTATTTCAGGCTTGTCTAAATGTTGTGAGCTTCGACATGCTTTTTCTTCAGCAATGGAGTCTTGAGCGTGCATACAGGCCATGGCGGTTGAGTGCATTATTTATTGTTTTCTTTGAAACAATTGTACCTGCTAATTCCAGGTCTTTCTGAAGTTTTCTCCACAAGTGGTCCTTGGCTCTTGGACAACTCTTCTGATAAATCTTTTCACTCCTGTGTCAGAAATCTTGTGAGGAGCCCCTGGTTGTGGACAGTTTATGGTGAAATTATCTTCTTTCCACTTCTGGATTATGGCCCAACCAGGGCTCACTGGAACATTCAGAAGTTTAGAAATACTTCTCTAACCAATGTTATCAGTATGTTTTGCAACAATAAGATTTTGAAGGTCTTGATGGAACTCTTTGCTTTTACCCATCATGAGATGTTTCTCGTGTGACACCTTGGTAATGAGACACCTTTTTAAAGACCATCAGTTGAGACTGAACCAGCTGATATTAATTTACACTGACAAGGGGCAAGATTGCTTTCTAATTACTGATATATTTCAGCTGGTGTCTTGGTTTTCCATGCCTTTTTGGACCTCCCTTTCTTCATGTTTTCAATACCTTTTCCCTGTGTCATTCCATTTTATTACACATATCTTAACTGTTGAACCTTTTTGTTTTGGTTTCTTCGTATGTATGTATTTCATGGGTTGTACCTGATATGTGGTGAACATGTCATGTCAATAGCAGCTTTAGAAATGTATTTACCTAGAAAAATAGTGACGTGTTCAATACTTATTTTACCTGCTGTATACACCTCAAAAATCTCCTTTTTTCGTTAAAAAAATTTTGTTTTTTGTTGACTATATTTTGGATGTGATGTAATTACCCACTTGCCGAACTCTCCATGAAGATTTACTGAGGCAGGGCAGCTCCGCAATGCATAATCACGTACATGTATGTAATTACGTGCACATGGTCTTGGCGGAGCGTGGTTGCAACCAGAGCCGCACTCCCGCTGGGATTAGACACAGCGGGAGCCAGACCGTGGGAAGAGTGGGCTCGATCGCCGCCGGCCTCCTGCTATCTTCAGGGAAACTGACAGGAGAGCCGCCTGCCTATGTAAACAAAGCAGGCAGCTCTCCTGTCAGACAGGCACAGTGAGATTGTGTGTCTCAGCGAAGCTGACCGATCTCTGTGTGTCTGTCACAGAACCCCCCCTCCCACAGTTAGTAAGCACATTTAGGCTTACATTTAACCCCTTGATCACCCCCAGTATTAACACCTTCCCTGCCAGTGTCATTTATACAGTAATAGTGCATATTATTTAGCTCTGAATACTATATTAATGTCACTGGTCCCCAAAAAGTGTCAAAAAGTCAGTTAGGGGTCCAATCTGTCCGCCGCAATGTCGCAGTCCCACTAAAAATTGTTGATCACCGCCATTACTAATAAAATCAAAAAATAAAATAAAAAGTCCAAAAATCTATCCCGTAGTTTGTAAACGCTATAACTTTTGTGCAAACCAATTAAAATACGCTTTTTTAGATCTTTTTAAACAAAAATATGTAGCAGAATACAAATTGGCCTAAACTGATAAAAAAAATTAGATTTTTTAATTTTTTTTTTTGGGAATGTTTTATAGCAGAAAGTAAAAAATATTGAGTTTTTTTTCGAAATTGTCACTCTTTTTTTCTTTATAGCGCAAAATTTAAATACCGCAGAGGTGATCAAATAACACCTAAAGAAAGATCTATTTGTGGGAAAAAAAGGACATCAATTTTATTAGGGTACAGCGGCGCAATTGTTAGTTAAAGTAACGCAGTGCCGAATCGCAAAAGATGGCCTGGTCATTAACCACTTAAGCCCCGGAAGATTTTACCCCCATTCCGACCAGGGGGTATTTTGCGATTCGGCACTGCGTGACTTTAACGGACAATTGCGCGGTCGTGTGACGCTGTACCTAAACGAATTTGGCGTCCTTTTTTTCCCACAAACAGAGCTTTCTTTTGGTGGTATTTGATCACCTGTGCGATTTTTTGATCATGCGCTATAAACAAAAAAAGAGCGTCAATTTTGCAAAAATAGCAATATTTTTCAAATTTTTTTATATGAAATTCCCCAAAAAAAAAATTTAAAAATCTAAATTTTTTTACTTTTTCGGCCAATTTGTTTTATGCTACCTATGTTTGGTAAAAAAAATCGCAAAAAGCGTATTTTGATTGGTTTGCGCAAAAGTTATCGCGTTTACTAACAAAGGGAAAGATTTCTGTCATTTTTGTTGTTTTTTTTTTAACGTGTAATGGCGGCGATCTGCGATTTTTTTTGCGGTACTGCGACATTGGGGCGGACAGATCGGACCCTTGACTGACATTTTTGACACTTTTGGGGTTACCAGTGACATTTCTACAGTAATCAGTGCTATATATATGCACTGTTACTGTAAAAATACACTGGTAGTGAAGGGGTTAACTTTATTTGGGAGGGAGGGGCTGTGTGTATCCCTAGGGGCGTGCTTTCTACTGTGATTGGCTGGGGCTTGAGCTGTATGGACACTGATCAACGGATCTACATACTAGATCCGAGTGATCAGTATCCTAACAGCAAGGAGAATGACATTTGTGTAAACAAGCTGCCTGACATTCTCCCTCTCCCCCGCCGATCGCCGAGTGACCGGCGGACATCGGGTCCGCCGGTCACACGCGCGGGGGGGTCCGTGACCACGCGGGAGCGGGAGCGCGCCTCCGGGGGCGCGCGCTCGCTCCCTCCCTAGACCCTCACAAGCTAGTGACGTAGCCCTACGTCACTTTGCCTGTGAGGGGCTGACTGCCGACGTAGATCGGCGTTAGGCAGTCGGCAAGTGGTTAAGGTGGTAAAACCTTCCGGAGCTGAAGTGGTTAATATGGGTCCAAACTATATGTATATGATTTATAAAAAATTGGCAAAATTGTTGATGTTCCAAGGAAAAAGATCAAAGACTGAATATGACTTTATATAAGCAAATTCCATAGTGTGACACCTTACCAGCTGTAAAACTGTGCCAGTCAAGCTGCAGGTTATAAAAAGTGCCCCATGTGATTTGGGGCATTTTTTTAATTTTATTTTTTATTTTTATTTTATGGTGACCTTCCTGCGACCTCCACACTTCATATCCTTTTGTCAATTGCTTACATCCAACTTCCTTGAGCTTTATTGAGTTTTGCTACTGCTGACCTCTCTTACACTTAGCTTTTGAACATTCTGAAAGCTCCATCACTCAGCCGAGCGCGCCAGGTGCAGACATGATTAAAACTAAAGAGCACGCTGCGAATTAGGATCCCGACGAAACAGGGCAAACATGCTGCAAATTGGGTCCTGACAAAACTGGGCATTGTACAAAGAGCTGGAAGGGAAGGGGGTGAGGATTCACACTTTGAAAAGTGAAATTTAAGCACATTTTAAATATAAGAAATTGATTTTGTTTTTTTTTTTTTTTAAATGAATCTTGTTTGATTTTTTATAAAATATAAAAAATAAATAAAAAAAATACAACTTGTTATACATTGTTATATGTATAAGGATATATTTTTCCATTTTTATTTTTTAAATTATGAAACATAATTTAAAAACAAAACTTTTTATACATTGCTAAATTTATAAGGATATATTTTTCAATTTTTTTCTTTAAATTATGAAAAATAATTTAAAAACAAAACTTTTTACACATTGTTATAATTATAAGGATATATTTTTCCATTTTGTTTTTTTTTTTTTTTAACTATGAAAAATTATTTAAAAACAAAACTTTTTATATAGTGTTACATTTATGAGGATATATTTTTCCATTTGTTTTTTAAATTATGAAAAATTATTTCAAAACAAAACTTTTTATACATTGTTAAATTTATAAGGATATATTTTTCCATTTTTTTTTTTAAATTATGAAAAATAATGTAAAAATAAAAATTTTTATACATTGCTAAATTTAAAAGGATATATGTTTCCATTTTATTTTTAAATTATGAAAAATATTTAAAAAAAAAACATTTTATACATTGTTAAATTTATAAGGATATATTTTTCCATTTTTTTTTTAATTATGAAAAAAAATGTAAAAAACAAAACTTTTTATACATTGCTAAATTTATAAGGATATATTTTTCATTTTTTTTCTTTAAATTATGAAAAATAATTTAAAAACAAAACTTTTTACACATTGTTATAATTATAAGGATATATTTTTCCATTTTGTTTTTTTTTTTTTTTAACTATGAAAAATTATTTAAAAACAAAACTTTTTATATAGTGTTAAATTTTATGAGGATATATTTTTCCATTTGTTTTTTAAATTATGAAAAATAATTTCAAAACAAAACTTTTTATACATTGTTAAATTTATAAGGATATATTTTTTTCATTTTTTTTAAATTATGAAAAATAAATTTAAAAACAAAATGTTTTATACATTGTTAAATTTATAAGGATATATTTTTCCATTTTTTTTTTAAATTATGAAAAATAATGTAAAAATAAAAATTTTTATACATTGCTAAATTTAAAAGGATATATGTTTCCATTTTATTTTAAAATTATGAAAAATATTTAAAAACAAAACATTTTATACATTGTTAAATTTATAAGGATATATTTTTCCATTTTTTTTTTAATTATGAAAAAAAATGTAAAAAACAAAACTTTTTATACATTGTTAAATTTATAATGATATATTGTTCATTTATATATATATATATATATATATATATATATATATATATATATATATATCAAATTATGAAAAATAATTTCAAACATAAAACTTTTAAACATTGTTAGGCCCCTTTCACACGAACGATCCGAACAGATCTGCCTGTCAGTTTTTTAGGTGGATCTGATCTGATCCTCCATGCATCCCTATGTCAGTGGAGACATTGCCGATACTGTAACGGACAATTGCGCGATCGTGTGATGCTGTACCCAAATAAAATCAATGTCCTATTTTCCCACAAATAGAACTTTCTTTTGGTGGTATTTGATCACCTCTGTGATTATTATTTTTTGCGCTATAAACAAAAAAAGAGTGACAATTCTGAAAAAAAAAAAGAAATATGTATTTTTTACTTTCTGCTATATAACATTCCCAATAAAAATGAAAAAAATTAAAAATCAAAATTTTTTCTTCATTTTAGGCCAATTTGTATTCCGCTACATATTTTTGGTAAAAAAAAACCCCAATAAGCGTATATTGATTGGTTTACACAAAAATGATCGCGTCTACAAACTAGGGGAAAGATTTATGTCATTTTAATTTATTTAGTTTTTACTAGTAATGGCGGCAATCTGTGATTTTTAGCGGGACTGCGACATTGCGGCGGACAGATCGGACCCCTAATTGACATTTTTGACACTTTTGTGGGGACCAGTGACATTACTGCGATCCCAGCATAGGAAATAAACGATATAGTCTCAGGTAGTGTAAGAGGACACGTGGTCACACAATGAGATTGGAGGAGAAGCGGTTTAACCTAAAGCTGCGTAGGGGGATTTTCACTGTCAGGGCGGTACAAATGTGGAACTCTCTTCCACAACTGGTGGTATCAGCGGGGAGTATCAATACTTTTAAAAGACTTTTGGACGTGCATCTCAAAGAACATAAAATTCAGGGATAGGGGCAGGGCCGGGACAAGAGGTGGGCAGGAGGGACGGCTGCCCTGGGCACTGTGGTACTATGTGAGGTGATGGGGCACCACAAGGAGATTGGGGGAAGGTATTTGGGGACATAGGTGTGCGCACAGGGTGTGCCAGATTTGCCTGGGCACACCCTTATCATCCCATGCGCTTTAGCATTATCACTCCGGCAGGAAGATGGTAAAGATCTCCCTCTTACCTGCTCTACCATAAGAAAAGTGTTTAGGCACCTCTTTCACTGTTCCGGCAGGGTGATCAATGTGCCGGGGTCATATATATGTAGACATTCACAGACGTGTGTTTGAGCTTTAGGGTGCACACCCAAATGCACTAGGCTGCGCACACCTATGTTTGGGGAGCAGCAGAAGGTAAAAAATTGTTCTAGGAGGGGGAATTTTGGGAGGTGTGCTAGGAGTGGTGATTTGGGGGGGGGGGTATTTGTGTTGAGAAGGGGGGTTTGGGGAAGAGGAATTGTGCTAGGAGGAGGGATTTTTTTGGGGGGGAGGTTGTGCTAGAAAAATTTAATATGGTGGGGGGAGGGGATTTGTGTTGAGAAGGGGGGTTTGGGGAAGAGGAATTGTGCTAGGAGGAGGGATTTTGGGGGGGGGGGGGGTTGTGCTAGAAAAATGTAATATGGTGGGGGGAGGGGATTTGTGCTAGGAGGGGCAATTTTGGGGGAGAGAGGGATTTGTGCTAGTTGGGATGATTGGGGGGCATTTGTGCTAGGGGGGTAATTGTGTGGGGGGGGATTTGTGCTAGGATGGGGGATTAAAGGGAGGGGAATTCTGCAGGGAAAGGGGATTTGGTGTGTGTGGGGGGGGGGGGATTTGTGCTAGGAGGGGCAATTTTGGGGGAGAGAGGGATTTGTGCTAGTTGGGATGATTGGGGGGCATTTGTGCTAGGGGGGTAATTGTGTGTGGGGGGGATTTGTGCTAGGATGGGGGATTAAAGGGAGGGGAATTCTGCAGGGAAAGGGGATTTGGTGTGTGTGTGGGGGGGGGGGGATTTGTGCTCAGAGGGGTAGAGGATTTGTGCTAGGAAGGGAGACATCTTTTTTACTTGGGGGGGGGGGATTGTGTTGGAAGGATTTAAGCTGAGGGGCAAAGATTAGTGATGGGGAGGGGTTTTCAGCAGGGGGGTGGATTTGTACTGGGGGAGGGGGAATTTATGCTGTTTTTTTTTTTTTTTTGGGTGGGGGGGGGGATTTGCTGACACAAAATGCTCATACATCTTGGGGGTGGGGTGGGCTCCAGATGACCTTGTCCTGGCACTGGATATGGGAAGTGAATATCGTCACTGACACAAACCTACACAGGTTGAACTGGATGGACTGTTGTCTTTATTCAACCTCACCTACTATGTAACTATATGTAACTATGTACTACAGTAGTCAGTGCTACAAATATGCACTGTCACTGTACTAATGACACTGGCAGGGGCGATCAAAGGGTTACATGTTTCCATAGGGGGTGCTTTCTAACTGTGTGGGGGATGGGCTTGCTGCATGAACACAGAGACCTGTGTTCCTAAATAAGAGGAACACAGGATCATAACTGACAGAACAACTGGCTGCCGCGTTTACAATGACAGACTGTCGTTCTGTCTCCACAGGGAGCGATCACAGATGGCGGGCAGCAATCACGGCCGCTGGACCCACTGATTGGCTCCCCCCTGTGGCGAATGGGTGCACCCGCGCGTCCCTGCTAGTGGTTCCACTTAGGGACGTACAGGTATGTCGTTTCACGGGACAGAGCCGACCTGCCGCAGTATATGTACTGCTGGCGGTCAGCAGGTAGTTAACTACTTACCAACCGCCCACCACAGTTTTACTGCAGCAGGCAGCCCCTCCTGCGCGAACCGACGTAGCTCTATGTCGGTCGCGCGCCTGCAGCTAGGGGGCTGGGGCAGCGGGGATTCCGATGCAAGGGTCAGGAGGCTCCGATTGCCACCTGACACCCGCGATCGTTCCCCACTGAGAGAGAAGGACGGACGGCTGTTGTAAACACATCCGACTGTTCTTCTCCCTGGGATGATCACAGAGCCCCTGTGATCCTTCTATATAGGATCACAGGTCTCTGTGATCATCTCAAAAGCCACGCCCCCCCACAGTTACAATCACTTTCCTAGGGTAACATATAACCCCTTGATCACCCACAGTGTTAACCCCTTCCCTGCCAATGTCATTATTACAGTAACATAGTTTTAGCACTGATTACTGTAGTAATTTCACTGGTCCCCCCAAAAGTGTAAAAAATGTCAGTCAGGGGTCCCATCTGTCCGCTGCAATGTCGCAGTCCAGCTAAAAATCGCAGATCGCCGCCATTACTAGTAAAAAAAAAAACAATAAAAATGACATAAATCTTTCCTGTAGTTTGTAGACGTGATAACTTTTGCGCAAACCAATCAAAATGCGCTTATTGCAATTTTTTTTACCAAAAATATGTAGCAGAAAACAAATTGGCCTAAAATGTTAAAAAAAAATTATTTTAAATTTTTTTTTTGGGGGGGGGATGTTATATAGCAGAATGTGAGTCCCCGTTCACACTAAGGCGACCTGTGAGACGACCTGGTCGCCTCACAGATCGCCATAGGTCGCCTCCCATAGGGAAGCTGCGGACCCGTTCTAATAGGAGCAACACAAGTCGCTCCGACTTAGACAAAGGGTCCGGAGCTTCTTTGGGGCGACCAGGAGGCGACCGCCATAGACTTCAATGTTATGAAGTCCGTGGCGGCCGCTCCGAGGTAGCGTCGCCCCTATGTGAACGGGGCCTAAAAAATATTGTGTTTTTTTTTCAAAATTGTCACTCTTTTTTTGTTTATAGCGCAAAAAAAATAAAAATCGCATAGGTGATCAAATACCACCAAAAAAAAAGCTCTGTTTGTGGGGAAAAAAAGGACATCAACTTTATTTGGATACAGAGTCGCATGACCGCACAATTGTCTGTTAAATTAACGCAGTGCCGAATCGCAAAATAGGGCCTGGTCAGGAAGGGGGAAAATCCTTCTGGTCTTAAAGTGGTTAAAGCAGAGTTCCGGCCTCAAATACCTTTTTTTTAACTAAAAATACTTCCTATAATACTAAATCTATTGCCCTTTACAGAACTGCTATTCTCATACTTACAAGGTGTACAGTATTGGATTTTAGTCAAAATCGTACTTTTAAAAATGCTGTCTGGGCGCGGCCATCTTGGATGTGGGCATCTGTAGCCGCAGTGTAATCTGCTGTGTCCTTCTTCCTGATTCCAGGGAGTGTTCTGGGAGTTCTTCCTGATTCCAGCCTCCTGGGAGTGATGACAAACAGCTCCCAGGATGCAATGCAAAGGCGGAAGTGATGTCGGTGGCCGCGGCCACAGAGGGGGGAGAAGGAGGAAGTACAATCAAAAATGCCCTGAAAATAAGGTAAGGGACCCCCGAAAAAAATCGAAAATGCCCAATTGTTGATCAGCATAGCGAGCACTCCAGGAATCACTAAAGTTGCAAAATAGGCCGGAACTCCTCTTTAACCACTTGCCGACCGCCACACGACTATATACGGCGGCGGTCAGCCCCTCACAGGCAGAGTGACGTATCGGTACGTCACTAGCCTGGGAGGGTCTGGGGAGCGAGCGCGCGCCGCCGGCAGCACGCTCCCACTCCCGCGCGGTCACGGACCCCCCCCGCACGTGTGACCGGCGGACCCGATGTCCGTTGGTCACTCTGCGATCGGCGGGGGAGAGGGAGAAAGGCAGGCAGCTTGTGTAAACAAGCTGCCTGTCAGTTCTCCCTGTGTAGAAACACTTATCATACGGTTCTACTATGTAGAACCGTTGATCAGTGTAACTACACCTCAAGCCACAGCCAATCACAGTTAGAATCACGCCCCTAGGGACACACATCACCCCTCCCTCTCAAATAAAGTTAACCCCTTCACTGCCAGTGTATTTTTACAGTAACAGTGCATATTTTTAGCACTGATTACTGTAGAAATGTCACTGGTAACCCCAAAAGTGTCAAAAATGTCAGTCAAGGGTCCGGGTGAATGCAGTGCACATGAGTTGAAACATTATTCCCTTCTTTACATTAGAAAGATAACAACTGGCTACAAGTGACAAAAATATTGGAAAATCTAAACTGCTTCTGATGTTCGGAGTTACTCGTTAGCACAGCCCAGCTGTCATAAATCTTGCTTGGAAGGGTTGCCTTGCTTGCTTTTATTGGGCCATGCATGGCCACCCCCTTGGCAACTCATAGCAACCAATCAATCCCACACCTGAAGTGGAAAATGACAGCTGGAGAACAAAAGTTGGAATGTAATTAGCTGGCCACGCTCAGACATCAATTTTGCTTTTTTTTTTTTTTTTTTTTTTTATTTGATTTGAATTTTTGATGGTATTCAAGAATATTTCTTTTTAAATGGCCACACATGTTCCCTGTTTTGGTTTTAAAAAAAATCTAATTACGATTGTTTTCTATAAATGTTTTATTAGTTGCTTTTCTGCATTCCATTAAATATTAAAAGAGAAAAGATTGTGTGACATATACTACGGATTTGCATACAACATTTTCCAATCTCTCCAATGTTTCCAATCTCTCCAAAGTTTACTTTGATTGAAAAAAAAAATATATACTTTTTAAAACCTATTGAACAATTGACACACAAAAACAGCTCCCATTTCCATATATTATGGGTATAATAAAACAACATTTTTTTTTTTTTTTAAGGATCAGACTAAAGCTGGATACACACTATCCAACTTTTGTGGTTAGATTTCCTTCGGATTTACCTTTTCTATGTAGTGCAAGGGCCTGCCAGATTGCATACAAATTGAAAGTGTTGAGGTTTGACCTCATATTATATGGTTTTGGTAAGTCTAAAGGAAAAAGTCTTCAGAAAATCTTATGTGTATAATGCTACCTAAGCACTCCTCAGCTTTTGGAAACAACAGAATTTTTAATTGTACAAAAGGAGACCCTTCTTTCGATATAGTGAATAAAAAGACACACACTGACCTAAGTCAGTGAATCAGCGCTCACTGGACCACTCTGGAGGGGACCACATGACCAGTGGTGCCACAGATGAAATCACAAATGAATGTAAATAACATTAAATGGATAAATGAATAAATTAAAAAAAAAAAAAAATTATATATAAATTGAATTAAGTGACAATGGAAATATTACAGGGCAAACAAGATACAAGAACCTCAAATGTATAGAAGTCCTATTCAATCATGCGATGATCCTGAGTGGATGGATCCTTGCTGATGAAAGAGTACAAAAAGTCCAAATCAGAGTACTGGGGTGAAGATTAGACAGGCAGCTCCTCAAGAGGTAGGGATACCCTCCAAATATGTAACAAAGAAAAAGAACAAGGGCGCCAAGTCATAAAGGTAGATGAACAGCTGTATAATTTAATGTAGTAACTTACATGTTAACCACTTAAGCCCCGGAGGATTTGGCTGCTAAACGACCAGGGGGTATTTTGCGATTCGGCACTGCGTGACTTTAACGGACAATTGCGCGGTCGTGCGACGCTGTACCTAAACGAATTTGGCGTCCTTTTTTTCCCACAAACAGAGCTTTCTTTTGGCGGTATTTGATCACCTATGTGATTTTTTGATCACGCGCTATAAACAAAAAAAGAGCGTCAATTTTGCAAAAATAGCAATATTTTTCCCTTTTTTTTATATGAAATTCCCCCCCAAAAAAAATGTAAAAATCAAAATTTTTTAACATTTTCGGCCAATTTGTTTTATGCTACCTATGTTTGGTAAAAAAAAATCGCAAAAAGCGTATTTTGATTGGTTTGCGCAAAAGTTATTGCGTTTACTGACTAAGGGAAAGATTTTTGTCATTTTTGTTGTTTTTATTTTTAACGCGTAATGGCGGCGATCTGCGATTTTTTTTTGCGGTACTGCGACATTGGGGCGGACAGATCGGACCCTTGACTGACATTTTTGACACTTTTGGGGTTACCAGTGACATTACTACAGTAATCAGTGCTATATATATGCACTGTTACTGTAAAAATACACTGGTAGTGAAGGGGTTAACTTTATTTGAGAGGGAGGGGCTGTGTGTGTCCCTAGGGGCGTGATTCTTACTGTGATTGGCTGTGGCTTCAGCTGTATGCAGAGTGATCAACGGATCTACATAGTAGATCCATATGATCAGCTCTCATACAGAGGGGAGAATGACAGGCAGCTTGTTTACACAAGCTGCCTGACTTTCTCCCTCTCCCCCCGATCGCAGAGTGGCCGGCGGACATCGGGTCCGCCGGTCACACGCGCGGGGGGGTCCGTGACCATGCGGGAGCGGGAGCGCGCCTCCGGCGGCGCGCGCTCGCTCCCTAGACCCTCACAAGCTAGTGACTTAGCCCTACGTCACTTTGCCTGTGAGGGGCTGACCGCCGACGTAGATCGGCGTGCGGCGGTCGGCAAGTGGTTAAAAACAGGTATTCCAATAAGACAGCATGCATGGTGCAAAAGGACACTGTGGGGACTGTCCTTTTGCACCATGCATGCTGTCTTATTGGAATACCTGTTTTTAACATGTAAGTTACTACATTAAATTATACAGCTGTTCATCTACCTTTATGACTTGGCGCCCTTGTTCTTTTTCTTTATTACCTTCTTTCGATATAGCCTACTTGTGATTTCATCTTTTTTTTTTTTTTTTTTATCCACCCATCCACAAGTTATAATTTTTGAGTGATAAAAGATATTTAAACCCGCGCTAGGTGAAAAAATGACTACAAATATTAACATAACTAAATTCTGCAGCTGCTGCTCAACCAAGTAAAACCCTCGTATAAATAAAGCGATCAAGAAAAAAACAGCGCTTGCAGAAAATAATAAGCGCCGGTTCACATTACCGCGACTCTACTTCCCGGGGCGACCTCCGAGATCGCGGTGCGAGCAGCGCGCCGCGACCTCGGAGCGGCCGCCACGGACTTCATAACATTGAAGTCTATGGCGGTCGCCTCCTGGTCGCCCCAAAGACGCTCTGGACCCTTTTTCTAGGTCGGAGCGACTTGTGTCGCTCCTATTAGAACGGGTCCGCAGCTTCCCTATGGGAGGCGACCTGCCGCGACCTGTGAGGCGACCAGGTCGCCTCACAGGTCGCCCCAGTGTGAACCGGCACTTACTCTCTTGTATAAAACTGTTAAATAAATATGTAATAAACAATGAATCTGTTAAATACTATATACTTTATCTATGGTTTAATTGTTTATTTCATATTTATTTACCAGTTTTATACAAGAGAGTTATTATTTTCTGCCAGCGCTGTTTTTTTCTTGATCACTTTAAGTTATCATTTTTATCAACATATCTTTATTATCGTTTTTTTATCAGAACTTTTTTATTTTTTATTTCTTTATTGAGTTTTCAAGAAATAAAACAGTACAAACAAGTAGAATGCACATCATGCAATTACAGTGTTAAGTTCAATGATACGATTGTAACAGGTAACAGGTGATAACTATATTATATATAAATCTAGTATATATTACCAAATAATACATGTAAGGTTTATTTTGACGGTGTAGATCTCCCCTGCCAGACAGGGGATCAGATCAAACTGTGTCTTAGGCTGGGGGGGGGGGAGGGCTACATAGTTCTTTTCTTAGTTGAATCAGATTTTATTAATAACATTTTATTTAATTTTTTTCCAATAAAAAGTTTTATTGATAATTTAGTTACAAACAACAACATCGCGTAACAATTTAATTGACAAACAAGGCAATCATGTTTGTAACATAAACATAAACAGTACATTTTATTGAGAATAAGCAAAGAGTACATACAATATTAGTGTACAAAACATTTTGTGGATTTTCAAATATTAAAAACATTTTAAGAACATTTTGTTACAGAACTTTGTTGGTTTAGATCAATTGGAAAGATTCAATGTTTGCAGTCAAGTTGTTGTTATATCTTGGCTGTTAGAGAGATTTACCTTCAATTCCTGTCCCCAAGACAGCTTGTGACATCAAGACATTAGGGGAACAGCTGTCACCTGTGCAGAAAGACACCATTTTTTTTTTTAGCACTTTTGACGAATTGTAGCATATGTCATACATTTTTTCTCCTTTAACATAATGCAGAAAAACAACCGATAAAAAAAAAAAAAAAAAAACATTTATGGAAAACAATTATAATAATAAACTGACAGAGGTACTATACTGTACCCTTTGTGATCTGTGTCACAAATGTCAAGATTTCCTGTTCCAAGCCAAAGGTTGTGTGTCTACAGTTTTTGGTGATGGAAATCCAATCCTGACTGTAGGCAACACATTTTCTTTTATTTAACCACTTCTGGACCAGAAGGATTTTGCCCCCTTAATGACCAGGTCATTTTTTGCGATTCGGCACTGTGTTACTTTAACGGACAATTGGTCGTGCGACGATGTACTCAAATAGAGCTCTCTTTTGCTGGTATTTGAGTACCTGTGCAATTTTTTTTTTTTGCTATAAACATAAAAAGAGCGACAATTCTGAAAAAAAAAAAGAAAAAAAAAGAAAAAAAAATATTTCCACTTTCTGCTATATAACATCCCACCCCCCAAAAAGAAAATAAAATAAAAAAATAAAAATCTAACTTTTTCATCATTTTAGGCCAATTTGTATTCTGTTACATATTTTTGGTAAAAGAAAAGAAATCGCACTAAGCGTATTTTGATTGGTTTGCGCAAAAGTTATTGCATCTAAAAAACTAGGGGAAAGATTCATGTCATTTTTTTTTTACTAGTAATGGCAGCGATCTGCGATTTTTAGCAGGACTGCGACATTGCGGCGGACAGATCGGACCCCTAACTGAGATTTTTGACGCTTTCGGGGGGACCAGTGACATTACTACAGTAATCAGTGCAAAAAATATGCACTGTTACTGTAAAAATGACACTGGCAGGGAAGGGGTTAACCCAGTGGTAATCAAAGGGTTAAGTGAGAGCCTACGGGGTGTTTTCTAACTGTGGGGGGATGGGCTTGTGAAATGAAAACAGAGACCTGTGATCCTAAATAGCAGGATCACAGGTGCTCTGTGATCATTTTAGAGAGGGCAACGGTCGGCTGTGTTTACAACAGCTGACTGTCCTTCTCTCTCAGCGGGGAGCGATCGCGGGTGCCCGGCGGCAATCAGAGCCTTGGGTCCTGTGGATCGGCATCCCCGCTACTTGTGGGGGTGGGCACAGCCGAGCCAGCCTGCTGCAGTATATATGCGGCGGGCAGTCAGCAAGCGGTTAAAGGGTAACTCCACTTTCTTAGGGAAAAATAATAGCAAACAAAGAAAACATAATATAGCGTAAACAATTGCGACACAATTCATATTGTAATTGAATGTTATTAAAAATTATTTTCCTTTTCAATCTGCAGCTGTTGTAATTTTCTGAAAATGCAATGCAATATGGCTGCCTGGAGCTGTTCTGTTCACAAAATATATACTGACCACACCCCAGAAACATAATTTCCTGCTTGTGTGATTGGCTCACCAATTTTCCCAGAAATCTGCCTAAAATACAAGTCATATTTTTGGCATCCCCTGCAACAAGAATTTCATTTTTGGTGAGATAACCCCAATAGGAACACGTCTAAAGGGATGCAGGCCCAGCAGATTTCCTCATTAGAGCCCTGCAGCTGCCACAGCTGATAGATAATTATGAAACCACCTCCATTAGACCCACTCAGCGCAGAGGAACAAACAATGATTTCTTCAGAATAACAAAAGGTAGGAATCTGCAACAAAGGTTGTTAAAATCCTTGTAATGTACAGAGATCACCCAGAGGGGAATGTTTTTTTCTCAACAAAAGTGGAGTTACTCTTTAATTTGTATGTCATGATTGTGTTCACCTGGCTCGATTCATGAAGCAGGACAGGATTAAGACCTTTTATTTTTTTTAAAGTAATAGTTATATGTAACTGAGTGCAATAAGATTTGAAAATTACGGTCACACGGCTAAATTAAAGATCCTTATGTGGCTGTCTTCTGCCACCGAGCCGTCTACACCCTGCTAGTGCCCATGAAGCCCCCAGGATCCCCACCATGGGTCAAATTCCGAACTAATTTTCTTTCGAAAATCAGAAACTTCAGGCGTTTTGTGATGCGATGGTCACCGTTGATTTTGAAATTCAACCAACCAAACCTTCAACTTCACTTCATGTTGTTGCAAAAAAGAATTTTCATAGCCGGGAATCTTCTTTTCTTTCCAGGAATTTTCTTTTATTGCGCTCATGCTCATTTATTTTTCAATTATAACTCTCGTATGATTCTCCCATTATTGATTAGAAAATCGTTCATTTTTCAAAAAATTTCCAACATGCCTGAACACTAAAATTCAATGGCCACATGAAAATCGGCCATTGCTGCGGCCCACTAATGGTTGCGAAATTCCAACAAATTCCTAGTTAAGATTTTCTAAAGAAAATTATTTCGGAATTTGACTCATGTATAGCCGGCCTTACTCTCCTCCTCTTCTTCCCAGCACCCCTTTCCCTTACTATCCTCCTCTCTCTTCCTTTCTTATGTTCCTTTCTACTTTTTTTACCTGTTTGACCCTATGGGGTTGATTTACTAAAGGCAAACAGACTGTGCAATTTTTGAAGTGCTGTTGCACTCTGCAAGAGCAGTTGCTCCAGAGCTTAGTAAATGAGTTGAAGCTTTGCTGACTACCATCATCCAATCATGCTGTTTTATTTTTTTTTAATTTCATGTGATTGGGTATTTTTTACAAAGTGAAGCTTTACCTCATTTTCTAAGCTCTGGAGCAACTGTATTTTAAAAAGTGCATGGTCTATTTGCCTTTAGCAAATCAACCCCCAGATGTTCTCTTGTTGATCATCTCTAAAGGCCCGTACACACGATAAGAAAATCTGTAGGGAAAATTCGTCCGACGACCGATCTGCCGATTTTCGGATTGTTAGTACGGTACTTTCAACAGCCAACTCCGACTTTTCGGCTGACAAAATCCTGATGTGCAGGCTATATAATTTTTGTCGTCCGTAATATAACGTCCAATTTTCGTCTCCTTAGTACAGATTTAGACGGAAAAAAATATTAAGAGCAAGACTGGGCATGCTCAGAGAGAAAGAACACATACAAAGCAATCCAACACATGACATCACTTCTGAAGTAGAATTCTGTCGTACGGGAAAATTCGTATGAAAATAACCTCTTCACCTTTTTAGACTAAAGCCCCGTACACACGATCAGATTATCGAACGATCTGTCGTCCATTTTTTGTGGCATGCTAGTCTGATGTGGAAAGTGAAGAGGTAACAATCGGAAAATCGGCAGATCGGTCGTCGGACTAATTTTCCCTACAGATTTTCTTATCGCGTGTACGGGCCTTAAGACTGGGAAGCCATTAACATTTATGTGCGTGTAAAGATGGGCGCCTCAATTCTTTTGACAATATTGTGTATATACAGTATCTCACAAAAGTGAGTACGCCCCTCACATTTATGTTAATATTTTATTATATCTTTTCATGTGACAACACTGAAGAAATGACACTTTGCTACAATGTAAAGTAGTGAGTGTACAGCTTGTATAACAGTGTAAATTTGCTGTCCCCTCAAAATAACTCAACACACAACCATTAAAGTCTAAACCGCTGGCAACAAAAGTGAGTACACCCCTGAGTGAAAATGTCCAAATTGGGCCCAATTAGCCATTTTACCTCCCCGATTTCATGTGACTCATTAGTGTTACAAGGTCTCAGGTGTGAATGGGGAGCAGGTGTGTTAAATTTGGTGTTATCGCTCTCACTCTCACATACTGGTGACTGGGAGTTCAACATGGCATTTCATGGCAAAGAACTCTCTGAGGATCTGAAAAAAAGAATTGTTGCTCTTCATAAATATGGCCTAGGCTAAGGGAAGATTGCCAAGACCCTGAAACTGAACTGCAACACGGTGGCCAGGACCATACAGCGGTTTAACAGGACAGGGTCCACTCACAACAGGCTTCGCCATGGTCGATCAAAGAAGTTGAGTGCATGTGCTCAGCATCATATCCAGAGGTTGTCTTTGGAAAATAGATGTATGAGTGCTGCCAGCATTGCTGCAGAGGTTAAAGGGGTGGGCAGTCAGCCTATCAGTGCTCAGACCATATGCCGCACACTGCATTAAATTGGTCTGCATGGCTGTCCTCCAAGAAGGAAGCCTCTTCTAAGGGTAATGTACAAGAAAGCCCACAAACAGTTTGCAGAAGACAAGCAGACTAAGGACATGGATTACTGGAACCATGTCCTGTGGTCTGATGAGACCAAAATAAACTTATTTGGTTCAGATGGTGTCAAGCGTGTATGGTGGCAACCAGGTGAGGAGTACAAAGACAAGTGTGTCTTGCCTACAGTCAAGCATGGTGGTGGGAGTGTCATGGTCTGGGGCTACATGAGTGCTGCTAGCACTGGCGAGCTACAGTTCATTGGCATATGAATGCCAACGTGCACTGTGACATACTGAAGCAGAGCTTTATAACCTCCTTTCAGAGACTGGGCCGCAAGCCTGTATTCCAACATGATAATTACCCCAAACAAACCTCCAAGATGACCACTGCCTTGCTAAAGAAGCTGAGGGTAAAGGCGATGGACTGGCCAAGCATGTCTCCTGACCTAAACCCTATTGAGCATCTGTGGGGCATCCAAAAATGAAAGGTGGAGAAGCCCAAGGTCTCTAACATGCACCAGCTCAGTGATATTGTCATGGAGGAGTGGAAGAGGACTCCAAGGGCAACCTGTGAAGCTCTGGTGAAATGGAAAACACTCTATTCTCCCCCGGGTTTCTCATTCTTTGGGCTAGCACTTTCTCACTCACAAATTCCTTCCTTCCATTTCGAGGCAATCTGCCACGCTACATGGCCACCAATCTCTGTTTCACCTCTCCACATCCACTCTCTGCCTATGTACTCTGCATTTTCCTCACACTTTTTTTTTTTCTTTCACCTAGTTTGGATCTTTTTCATTTTTCCTATTCATTCCATGTTTTATTTAACACCATTGATATCACCACGCTATAATTTTCCTCTTTCTCCATACACACTTTAGATTTGGAAGGTTCATTTCCCCATCATCTTTTCACCACCCACCTGCCACGGACCCCCCTCTTTGGCTGCTCTATGGGACCCTTCAGCTCCCGGGTCAGACTTTGGTCCGCCGCTTCTACGCGGGAACCCAACTTCCATTAAGTTTCATTGACCTGTGAGTATTTTATACTCCTTCTGAATTATCATCACTTCTTTGCGATTTTTTACCCAAATTCTTATATCCTCCAATGTATACTCAAACATATTGTTCTTTTGTAGATATACTTAAATACATTGATCTCTGAAGAAGGGAGATGTAGCTCCCGAAACGCGTCAGTTCATTATGTATTACAATCTACCATCATGGAACTTCATTACTATATCAAGGCTATCATTGAAACTAAGTGGTTACACCAGGATACTTTGCCTATATGCGTTTTAATATTGTGCATGTTGTATACACTATGTAATATGGCCATTGAGCTTTGCTATGTGATATTTACACATGTTATCATTATTCGCAATATTTGTCTATACAATGTAATAAATCATTCATTGTTTTACATATTTATTGTGCTATTCATTTCATCTCCAGCCACTAGCACCCACCTCATACAAAGTCCCGCGGGCCAATCTTTTCTGGTTTTATATGGTAGAGAAATGAACATTCAATTCACAGGCAACAGCTCTGGTGGACATTCCAGCAGTCAGCATGCCAATTGCACGCTCCCTCAAAACTTGCGACATCTGTGGCATTGTGCTGTGTGATAAAACTGCACATTTTAGAGTGGCCTTTTATTTTGGCCAACCTAAGGCACACCTGTGCAATAATCAGGCTGTCTAATCAGCATCTTGATATGCCACACCTGTGAGGTGGATGGATTATCTCGGCAAAGGAAAAGTGCTCACTAACGCAGATTTATACAGATTTGTGAACAATATTTGAGAGAAATAGGTCTTTTTTGTACATAGAGAAAGTCTTAGATCTTTGAGTTCAGCTCATGAAAAATGGGGGCAAAAACAAATAGTGTTGCGCTCAGTTCAGTATATATATATGTATGTATATGTGTGTATATATATGTATATATGTGTATATATATATATATATATATATATATATATATATATATATATATATATATATATATGTGTGTCAATTCTCATATTAATATATTGTGAGCGTCCAGGCTGTCTATCTACCCTGATATTCTTCATTCATTTCTGCTCATGCCAAGCTTACTTCATACATATTCTCAAATGTTCAAAGTAACCTTGAAATCAGACAATTTTTTTTTTAAAGTCCTGGGCCATTGCACTGTTCTTCCTAGAAATCACAGATCTAACATTCGACCCCCTCATAGTCTCCCGCCGGAGATTTTGAAGAATGTTTTGAAGTTGGATTGATGGAGCTTTCCTCGACTTCTTTCTTACAGAATCTCTCTGCGAATTCTCCCTTTCCACAAATCACATCAATATATTGGAGACCATTTATTTGTGCTGTCATGTATTTCAAGGAAATGTTCACTTGCGTGAGATAAAAAAAAAGGTTCAACATGAAATGCAGACCCTTTTAAAAGGTTGCTGGTGGTGGGAAAAGGACGGTGAAGATCATACGTCAGCCAGTTGGGATCTCTTAGAAGAATATTTGAGTGCGTTATACAGCATTTGAAATGTGGATGTTAAAACAAAAACCACAGAAAGAGATGACCTCACACTGGAGAATTGAATTTCTTCACATTATTCCTCAGGCAACTGAGCAGCATAATGGAAATAGGGAGAATGTGTCAAACATGCATAACTAGCAGAATATTAACTATGGGAGGCATCTGTGTGAAAATAAGGTTAATTCCGAATGAGGCTAACATTGGTAAAAGAACATGAATGGCACATTTTATCAAATATTGTCATAAGAGGGCAGTTTATTTATTTTTTATTATTTCTTTATTTCTTTATTTATTTTTTACAGGAACAGTTGGGATAGTAATATAGAAGTTGCTGTTGCTTGTTTAAGGGCCATCATCCTCATCCTTCCTTCATCGTCAGCCCTGGACAAGGTCATATTGGGACTTTTTTTACTAAAACTGGAGAGTGCAAAATCTGGTGCAGCTCTGCATAAAAACCAATCAGCTTCCAAGTTTTTTTTTGTCAAAGCTTAAAGTGGTTGTAAACCCACTCTTATAACTTGTACCTATAAGTACGCCTATAATAAGGCTTACCTGTAGGTACTGTAAATATCTCCGAAACTTGCACCGTTTAGGAGATATTTAAATTTCATGCAGCCGATGACATCATTGGCGCATGCGCTCTTAAGGAACGGCCACCCATGCCGTTCCTTCAGAGCCCTGTGCCGCGAACAGTGGGAGTGATGTCAACGCGCCTCCGGCCAATCAGATGGCCGGAGGATGGGAACCATGAAGCAGGATTGTCGGCCGTGTCACCGGTGAGTGGGCAGCACTGCAGGGGCTTCGTTCTAAAGTAAGTAATTTATAATGAGCTAGTATGCAATGCATAGTAGCTCATTATACCTTTGTCTTACAGGGTTTTTTTTTTTTTTTTCATATTCTTTTTTTTTGGGGTTTACAACCTCTTTAATTGAACAAGCTGAAGTTAGATGCTGACTGGCTACCATACAGAGCTGAACCAGGTTTTATACTCTCCAGTTTTAGTATATCAACCCCATTGGGTCTAGATACTTTAAATGAGCATGTTTGTTCCCAGTCAGTGATACACTGAGTAGAGAAACTTCCTTGCAAAATATACTGTACTGTCAAGAGCAATGGGAGTTCTTATACAGCTACATCGATTAATTCCTTTAAAGGAGTTCCATGGTCACAACATACTTTCAATTCAGAACATCAGCATTGTAATAACAATGCAAACAATGTTTATTTTTGACAATCCAATATAAGATTTCTTGAAAAATCTCATTTCATGTTTTGAGCTCTGCCTGTCTCCTGGCCATCTTTGTCCACAACTACCTGGATGTGATTCTTGTACTGACCCTGCATCCGGAAACTCCTCCTCTGAGCATCTCTGTAATTCAAAAGGCAGGCTCTGTGAAAAGTGTGATAAGTAAGTTTACAAACTTCAAGAACTTTAGAATAGGCTAAAAATAAATAAATAAATATATATAAAAAAAAAATATATATATATATATATATATGTATATATATATATATATATATATATATATATATATAGTGGAAATGAATATACAATTACAATTTTTGGTTATAGAAATGTTTTAAGATTGATTATGGGGTGCCCTCTTCTAACTATCCTTTTAAATTTAGTTAAATTTAGGGTAAATTTTATTGTCTTCACTGTTGCCAGTGGAGCAATGATCTATTATTTTTGTCTGATCAGGGTTTCCTAAGGTAGGTGTTTGATTTCTACCACTTGCTTCTGAAAGAAACTTCAAGAATGTAGGGCAGGGTTGGTCAAATGTCCAACATGGATATTTATTATGCCCCAGCCATTCCGTGGAGGGAGGTGTCCAGAAGTTGGTTGGGGAGATGAAAAATGTTTGGGAGGCCTTGCCAGAGTGTTCAAGGCATCAGTTCTCCTGGGGCTCCTGCCCGTGGGAGGCAGCTATAAAGAATCAAAAACTGCAATCTGGGCCTCAGCAGAAGTTGGGCTGAGGGCCTAGAGAGGATTACTAAAATCATTTTTGCTGGATGGCATTTCTGGAGAAAAATCTTGTATCTCCTTCCTTAAGGATCTACTTATAGAAGCTGGGTGACAGACAGCTCTCGGGACATTGTGGGTAAGGTCTGATGTTGGGATTGAGTTTGAAGTTTGTCTACTATTGTTTTGGAGCATCCTGAAACCCCATCCCTCTCCTCTTTAAAGTTATTAAGCAATACATTTGAAAAAAGATGTTCTTCAGACTGAGCCCGTTTTTTCAGCGTGCATGGAACATGTGACTGGCAGCCTCTGTACTAACTAGAGAGACCTGGGGTTATTCTCAACAGGCACTCCAGGGTGAAGTAATTGTACTCAATATCAGCATTCAGACCCCCTCAAGAAAAAGGCCTCAGGCTTCATTCTAAACAGAAAGTTAGCAAGACGCTTCATTTCTGCCAGATCAACAGGTATGTTTACGTACTTGCAACACATGAAGGAATGTACACATATTGCAGAAATTTAGTTTTTTTTTCCCCTGACATACAGGTGCATCTCATAAAATTAGAATATCATCAAAAAGTTAATTTATATCAGAAATTCAATTTAAAAAGTGAAACTCCTATATTTTATATAGGTGCTTACACACAGAGTGATATATTTCAAGCATTTCTTTCTTTTAATTTTGATGATTATGGATTGCAACTAGTGAAAACCCAAAATTCAGTATCTCAGGAAATTAGAATATTACATAAGGCCAATAAAAAAAAAAGGATTTTTAATACAGAAATGTTGGCTTACTGAAAAGTAAGTCTATGTACAGTATAGTATGCCACTTGGTTGGGGATCCTTTTGCATGAGTTACTGCATCAATGCGGCGTTGCATGGAGGTTATTAGCCTGTGGCACTGCTGAGGTGTTATGGAAGCCCAGGTTGCTTTGATAGTGGCGTTCAGCTCATCTGCATTGTTGGGTCTGGTGTCTCTCATCTTCCTCTTGACAATACCCCACAGATTCTCAATGGGGTTTTGGTCAGGCGAGTTTGCTGACCAATGAAGCACAGTGATACCATGATCAATAAACCAGGTATTGGTACTTTTGGCAGTGTGGGCAGGTGCCAAGTCCTGCTGGAAAATGAAATCAGCATCTCCATAAAGACGGTCAGCAGAGGGAAGCATGAAGTGCTCTAGAATTCCCTGCTAGAGGTCTGTGCTGACTTTTGACTTGATAAAACACAGTGGACCAACATCAGCAGATGGCATGGCTTCCCAAACCATCACTGACTGTGGATAATGTTGCATTTCATTTGGAAATCAAGGTCACAGAGTCTGGAGGAAGAGTGGAGAGGCACAGAATCCAAGTTGCCTGGGGTCCAGTGTAAAGTTACCACAGTTAGCGATGATTTGGGGCGCCATGTCATCTGCTAGTATTGGTCCACTGTGTTTTATCAAGTCCTAAGTCAGTGCCACAAGGAAAAAAACAGCCCCGACCAAGTATTGAGTGCATATTATACTGTACATGGACATACTTTTCAGTAAGCCAACATTTCTGTATTAAAAATCCTTTTTTTTTATTGGTCTTATATAATTTTCCAATTTCCTGAGATAATGAATTTTGGGTTTTCATCAGTTGTAAGCCATAATCATCAAAATTAAAAGAAAGAAATGCTTGAAATATATCTCTGTGTGCAACACATCTATATAAAATATATGAGTTTCATTTTTTTTATTGAATTACTTAAATAAATTAACTTGATGATATTCAAATGTTATGAGATGCACCTGTATACTTTATTTACCAACCCACCAAGTGAACAATTATTCCCGGTCCAATGGCATTTTTTGATATATTTTTTTCAGTCTATAATTGGTTTTACACATTGTACCACTACCTATGATGTGTGTGGTTGTGCTGTAAGTTTGACAGTTGGTCTTGGTTCTGTCACCAGCATACTTACAGTGATCCAGAACACAGAGCTGTCAAACTGTCTAACCCCACAGATTACACCAGGGCAGGAGGCTCTGTCATGGCATCTAAAATGTAGAGCTGAACCAGTTGTCAAACCAATAGACCAACCCCGCAGATTAAAATAAGACAGGGCACCTGAAGAAGCCTCCGGCAAAACATGTTGGGCGCCTTGTTGGTGGACTAGAGCCGGATTATTCACCGGATTAGCCACTTCTATTCTATATAGTATGGTCTTGATAACATTGCTGCAAATATTCAGGCAATATATTCAAATAACTGTTTGTGGTTGTCTCATGTATTTTTAGTCTTTTTAAATCTACTCAAGTGTATAAGCAGATGATATTTTATTATATGTAACTAAATAAGCTTTAACATTTTATACACCTTCTGATTAATGTCTAATGTCTATTAGGTACCCGTAAAGTCCCACCCTTTGGCTTTAGCCCTCCTGTTCTTCTCGCTTTGGCGAGAGCTTTGAAATTTCAAAGCAACACATTTTTAAACATGTAATTATGGGGACGTTGGTACCATTTTGCTAATCTTACGCTACTTATTATTACCCATTTATAGACACACCTTAAACTTATTAACAGATACAATAAAATGCAAACTTCATAGAATTTACAGCTGGTATAAGAAGTTCTAGGCACATCCAATATGCACAAATATCCTTTGGGGAAAAAAAAAAAAAAAAACAGAAAGATAAATACCATAAGTAACTACTGGAAAAGAAAGCACTATAAAAGTAAATAAATAATAGCGAGCCCTCTAGGTTGGGCAGTGCAGGGGCCAACCTTGTATAGGAGGAGAATCTCTCTGACTCCTAAGAAAAGCTACAGATTCACAGGGGGGGAAGTCAGGCATGGGGTATCCAATAAAGGGGATTTGGGGGGGGGGGGTAGTGGAGTAAGGGAACTGGAGGGGAGAAAGGGAAAGTCACGCCCTGGAAGTAGGAATATCCAGGTTAACAGTTGGGCAGTATAAATCACAGGTAAGTGATATAGATTATGCGTATTAATCACAAAAGTGAAAGATATCCCTGTAAAACCATCTGGTCTTACGTTCCTCTGGCATATCCTGAAAAACAGAAGTCAGGTCTTCAATCTATTTAATGTTATTTACTCTTGCGAATCATTGGGCCACTGTTGGTGCAGACTGTTGTTTCCACATGCACGGGATCAGGGCTGGGTTAAGAGCATCATGGGCCTGGTGCTGAAGATTTTGGTGGGCCTTTTTATGGAAATAAATAAAATGGAAACACAAACAATTTTTTGCTAAAATAAATTAAATTTTCTCTCACCAATAACACCTGCTGTGCAGTCTCTCACCAGCAGCAACACCTTTAACAGCAGCCGTGCGGCCTCTCACCAATAACAGGTGCCATGTGGTCTCTCACCAGCAGCAGCACCAATAACAGCTGTCATGTGGTCTCTCACCTGTGACAGCTGCTAGGCGGTCTCTCACCAGTGACAGCTGCCATGTGGTCTCTCACCGGTGACAGCTGCCATGCTGTCTCTCACCAGTGACAGCTGCCATGCTGTCTCTCACCAGTGACAGCTGCCATGCTGTCTCTCACCAGTGACAGCTGGCATGCGGTCTCTCACCAGTGACAGCTGCTATATGGTCTCTCAGCAACAGCTCCCACCTGGAGCACCTCTCACCAATAACAGGTGCCATGTGGTCTCTCACCTGTGACAGCTGCCATGCGGTCTCTCACCAGTGACAGCTGCCATGCTGTCTCTCACCAGTGACAGCTGCCATGCGCTCTCTCACCAGTGACAGCTGCCATGTGGTCTCTCACCAGTGACAGCTGCCATGTGGTCTCTCATCAGTGACAGCTGCTAGGCGGTCTCTCACCAGTGACAGCTGCCATGTGGTCTCTCACCAGTGACAGCTGGCATGCGGTCTCTCACCAGTGACAGCTGCTATACGGTCTCTCAGCAACAGCTCCCACCTGGAGCACCTCTCACCAATAACAGGTGCAATGCGGTCTCTCACCAGTGACAGCTGCCATGCTGTCTATCACCAGTGACAGCTGCCATGCGGTCTCTCACCAGTGACAGGTAGCATGCGGTCTCTCACCAGTGACAGGTGCCATGCGGTCTCTCACCAGTGACAGGTGCCATGCGGTCTCTCACCAGTGACAGGTACCATGAGGTCTCTCACCAGTGACAGGTGCCATGCGGTCTCTCATCAGTGACAGCTGACATGCGGTCTCTCAACAGTGACAGCTGCCATGAGGTCTCTCACCAGTGACAGGTGCCATGCTGTCTCTCATCAGTGACAGCTGCAATGCTGTCTCTCCACAGTGACAGCTGCCATGCAGTCTCTCAGCAACAGCTCCCACCTGGGCTCTCAAAAGCAGCAGGCAGTACCTCTTGTGTACTATCTACTTGCTGCAGTGACAGCTCAGTGTCCCCCAGCAGCATTGGAGACCCCAGTCCTCCCTCTAAACTCCTTGTACACAGGCTACTGCCTCACAGTTCACTCCAAAACAGTAGTGATGCCACCCCCAAGCACTGTACACAGATTCCCAGGCTCCAGTAATATTAAGGCATCATATACACAGCGTAGCCCTGCCTGTGGCTCTGGGGCTGTTGGTACACCAGCCATTCAGACAACATACAGGCCACAGCTTTACATAGAGGTGAAAATAAAATTAAACCATCCCGCCAGCAAAGCCTGCATCCACAATCACTCCCACCACCCTGTTCACAGTGGGCGGGATCTAGATATCAGCACAGAGCTGCCCCGCACAGGTCACATGTCCCTCCTCTACCTGCAAAACCCCCTCAGGACCTTGCCCAGATGGGTAGAAGGGACCTACATGGTCTTTTACATCCCCTCTCCACCCCCCCCTCCCCAATGCAACCCCATCTACCCCTCCACCAACGCCCCCCTCCCCCACCAAGCCACCCAGTCCTACCTCCCAAAAAACCCATTCCAGTGGGGAGGGATTCTGACCTCCCTCTGGGACCCCCCCCTAAACTACTTGGTGAGGCACACACTCCCTCCCTCCCTCCCTATGGATGTTGAACGGTCTATGTGTCTGAATAGCATGCAATGTATGTTGTTGGTATTGGCAATAAAACTGTATGTGCCGTAATTCTGACTGTATCGAGTAAATGGATACATAGGAGACTAGTACAACTGTGACTGTGTCAATGTCTCACACTCCAATGGGTATCTAAATATTCTGAATTGTAATTGTTGATGGATCACTCCACTCTCAAAGGCCCATGTCAGTGTAATTATCTGATAGAAACAAGACCCAATCTTCCATATAAATTCCTACTTCCACTTTAGGAATCCAGACTACTATGGGTGTTAACTCAATAGTTGAGTGCAAAGTAGCTGATGAATTTCTGCTTGGGAGTGGTGCACGAAAGATTGGAGTCAATTGGAAATCTCCACATGTATGTGTATCTTGTGCATATAATTATCCAGATAACACACCAATAAATACGATTCTTGAATGTATAAGTGGCTCCAAGGATTTCCAATAGGGTACATTCGACAACAAGTATCTTCCACTGCAATAAATTTAACACATAACGCATTGGAGAAATGACTGATCTCTCAAACGGCTCCTATCTGTTTCCTATGGATCTAGCCTGCTATGCAATTCCTGTTTGTGCCGATGTAGGCACCTGGCGGCTGATTCACCTCTATGGGGGAGTGGTGCACAAAGAGAGTTAATCGATCAAAATCTCCACATATATACAGTGGTTACGGAAAGTATTCAGACCCCCTTAAATTTTTCACTCTTTGTTATATTGCAGCCATTTGCTAAAATCATTTAAGTTCATTCTTCTTCCTCATGAATGTACACATAGCACCCGATACTGACAGAAAAACACAGAATTGTTGACATTGTTGCAGATTTATTAAAAAAGAAAAACTGAAATATCACATGGTCCTAAGTATTCAGACCCTTTGCTGTGACACTCATATATTTGACTCAGGTGCTTTCCATTTCTTCTGATCATCCTTGAGATGGTTCTACACCTTCATTTGAGTCCAGCTGTGTTTGATTATACTGATTGGACTTGATTAGGAAAGCCACACACCTGTCTATATAAGACCTTCCAGATCACAATGTATGTCAGAGCAAATGAGAATCATGAGGTCAAAGGAACTGCCTGAAGAGCTCAGAGACAGAATTGTGGCAAGGCACAGATCTGGCCAAGGTTACAAAAAGATTTCTGCTGCACTTAAGGTTCCTAAGAGCACAGTGGCCTCCATAATCCTCAAATGGAAGACGTTTGGGACGACCAGAACCCTTCCTAGAGCTGGCCGTCCGACCAAACTGAGCTATCGGGGGAGAAGAGCCTTGGTGAGAGAGGTAAAGAAGAACCCAAAGATCACTGTGGCTGAGCTCCAGAGATGCAGTCAGGAGATGGGAAAAAGTTGTAGAAAGTCAACCATCACTGCAGCCCTCCACCAGTCGGGGCTTTATGGCAGAGTGGCCCGACGGAAGCCTCTCCTCAGTGTAAGACACATGAAAGCCCGAATGGAGTTTGCTAAAAAACACCCGAAGGACTCCAAGATGGTGAGAAATAAGATTCTCTGGTCTGATGAGACCAAAATAGACACTTTTTGGCCTTAATTCTAAGCGGTATGTGTGGAGAAAACCAGGCACTGCTCATCACCTGTCCAATACAGTCCCAACAGTGAAGCATGGTGGTGGCAGCATCATGCTGTGGGGGTGTTTTTCAGCTGCAGAGACAGGACGACTGGTTGCAATTGAGGGAAAGATGAAAGCGGCCAAGTACAGGGATATCCTGGACAAAAACCTTCTCCAGAGTGCTCTGGACCTCAGACTGGGCCGAAGGTTTACCTTCCAACAAGACAATGACCCTAAGCACACAGCTAAAATAACGAAGGAGTGGCTTCACAACAACTCCGTAACTGTTCTTGAATGGCCCAGCCAGAGCCCTGACTTAAACCCAATTGAGCATCTCTGGAGAGACTTAAAAATGGCTGTCCACCAACGTTTACCATCCAACCTGACAGAACTGGAGAGGATCTGCAAGGAGGAATGGCAGAGGATCCCCAAATCCAGGTGTGAAAGACTTGTTGCATCTTTCCCAAAAAGACTCCTGGCTGTATTAGATCAAAAGGGGGCTTCTACTAAATACTGAGCAAAGGGTCTGAATACTTAGGACCATGTGATATTTCAGTTTTTCTTTTTTAATAAATCTGCAACAATGTCAACAATTCTGTGTTTTTCTGTCAATATGGGGTGCTATGTGTACATTTATGAGGAAGAAGAACGAACTTAAATGATTTTAGCAAATGGCTGCAATATAACAAAGAGTGAAAAATTTAAGGGGGTCTGAATACTTTCGGTACCCACTGTATGTAGCAATATTTCCAAGCATTTGGCCTGATGTGAGTCTGCCATTGTTACCGGTAACACTTCCAACACATTTAAGTTGAAAACCCAAGTGTTAGAACTGAGACAATGACCATTCCGGCATCTTTGGTTTGTTTTGTTTATTTTGTAATGGGGATGGGAGAAGGGAATGAGTGGGATACTCTTCTGGCTCAACTAGGTTCAACTGGGACACTTTGCAGAAAAATGCCTGTTAGTGCTGTCTTGACGCCAGCTGAATGCTGACCAACGCTTCCTGGCGCTTAAAGATACTGTTTTGCTGAACTGTGCTAGAACTTCGACTTTAACACTCTGGTTAACTCAGAAGATCCAGGACTGTAGTACATGTGACTGCTGATACTCTGTTTAGCTCAAAAGTCCAGTGAACAGCTCCCTCCAGCCCTTCACTGACTGAGGTAGCTACTTGTCACTGCTTGTGCTGCTGCAACTCTTAACACTGTACACTACACACTGTACACATTAACTCTTCAGGGCCCAACTGCTGGCGCCCCGTTTACACTTCAGGGTCCTCTGACTAGGCACCCCCTCTAACACTTCAGGGTCCTCTGATTAGGCACCCCCTTTAACACTAGTTGGCTCCTGGATCCCTGGAACCTTCACCGGAGTGGTCACCTCTACGCTAGGCAGATCCCCAGGGGCAGTTCACAGTATTCACAAACTTGGAATGCTTTCCTGGAACTGAACCCCTCTTCCTCCTCTGGTCCTCGGCACACCATATCCTCTCTGCTGCTCAGCTCAGCTCTCTCTGTACTCTCAGGCAGCCACCCGAGACACCCGATCCTTCTGACAGGAGGAGAGACAGCCATATTCTCCCTCCTGGGACTCTACTTCCCGCCAAAGACGCTGCGTCATGCGTTCCCCTCAAACTTATACCCACTCCCAGAATCCTCTGCGACAGAATATGCCTTCTGGGGTAGATACAGGCCTGAATGTGTCTCTGATTGGGTTTCCTCCACTGTCCAATGAAAACCCTCTCATGGAACCAGTGGGGAGACTCCCCTCTCAGCAGACACACCTGGGAGACATGACAGCCTAGCTGGAAATCATGGCCCTGCTGTTAGGCAGCCAAGGCCCACTATACTTTTACCTAGCACCTACCTTGCAGGGTGCTACATATATCATATGTCTGCTCTTGTATGTATAAACTACATTTAGTAAATCCACTTGACTAGTCCATGTACAAAACACAGCGCTTTAAAACATATGATCCCACATGGACCACTCCAGTGGCAACCTGTGAAGCTCTGTTGAACTGCATGCCCAAGAGAGTTAAGGCAGTGCTGGAAGATAATGGTGGCCATTGGCTACACAAAATATTGACACTTTGGGCCCAGTTGGGACATTTTGACTTAGGGATGTACTCACTTTTGTTGCCAGCAGTTTAGACATTAACGGCTGTGTGTTGAGTTATTTTGAGGGGACAGCAAATTTACACTGTTATACAAGCTGTACACTCACTACTTTACATTGTAGCAAAATGTCATTTCTTCAGTGTTGTCACATGAAAATATATAATAAAATATTTACAGAAATGTGAGGGGTGTACTCACTTTTGTGAGATACTGAATATGTATATTTTATTTTATTTTTTTTCTATGATATACTTTTCCCTGTATGTATCTTTAGTCAGATTTATACAAAGTAAACGATTTATGTGGCCCTGAAGAAGTGGGGGCTCCCGCGAAACACGTAGACCAGCTTACTATCAAATTACTGATCAACCAAATCCAAACTCTATATCAGCTTACCTTTTACCTCTGTACTGTATGGTATATATAGTTATGTTTTAATGCCTCTTTTTAACATATTATAATCTAATAAAATTTGTAAAGTTTTTATATAAATTTAGTATGGAATTAGTGCTCAAAGGCATATTTAAAGTCCTGTTTTGTCCATCTGTTTTGCTTTTGTCAATATTGAAATTGGAGATGATGCCAATGAGAACTTGGACAACATTTATGAATTTGTATCTCACCTTAGGTTTACAATATAGTTACCAGACACACAGTACTTTTGCTGAACATCCACATTGTGCAGATGGCTATGGAAAAAGGCACGTGATGACCACATACTGTACATTAAACAGGGAAATGTATTAAGGTAGTCAGGTGTAGAATAAGGCACAGGCAGTTGCAATTAAATAACAAGAATGTTTAATAAAGCTTGTGCTTCTGGACAAAGCCCAGGTCCAAAAACCTGACATTTACAACGAAGGGCAGGTGTTGAACAATTACAGCCAGACTGTACAATTTTTTTCATGATCAACACAGCACATTAACAATGAAACTTTCAGGTCATACAAAATAGAAACCTAGAAGAGTGATGGCATAAAAAAATACCAAGAGGTTCATTGAGTATGCCCCTTTTTTTTCTTTTTTGCCTGAGAATAGTTCTATGTTTGTCCCAAGCATGTTTGAATCCACTTACTGTTGACTGAGTCACTACTGTGAGGTGTTGGAAGTCCATTCCAAGCATCAACTACACTTTCGGTAAAATAATACTTTCTAGGATTAGTCAGTACCTCCTTCCTCCTGCTGGTGATCCCTCTAGTGATAACTAAAGATCTATGTTGAGGAATCAGGACTTCCTTCCGAATGCTGGTAATCCTTCTAGTGATAACTAAAGATCCATATAGAGGAATCAGGACCTCCTTCCTCCTGTTGGTGACCCCTCTAGTGATAACTAAAGATCGATATAGGGGAATCAGGACCTCCTTCCTCCTGCTGATGATCCTTCTGGTGATAACTAAAGATCTATATAGAGGAATCAGGACCTCCTTCCCCATATGGAAGAAAAATATATTTCCAATATATTTAGGGAAAAAAAAATTTAGAAATATATTGAATATGGCCAAAATTGTAGCATTTCAAATATATTTCCAATATATTTGGGAAAAATAAAAAAATGTTTTTTTTAAATATATTTTAAATATATTTTTCTTCCATGTGGGTCCTCCTGCTGGTGATCCCTCTTAAGATAACTAAAGATCTATGTTGAGGAATCAGGACTTCCTTCCGAATGCTGGTAAACCTTCTATAGATAACTAAAGATCTATATAGAGGAATTAGGACCTCCTTCCTCCTGCTGGTGACCCCTCTAGTGATAACTAAAGATCTATGTTGAGGAATCAGGACTTCCTTCCGAATGCTGGTAAACCTTCTAGTGATACCTAAAGATCTATATAGAGGAATTAGAACCTCCTTCTTCCTACTGGTGACCCCTCTTGTGATAACTAAAGATCTATATAGAGGAATCAGGATCTTCTTCCTCCTGTTGGTGACCCCTCTTGTGATAACTAAAGATCTATATACGGGAATCAGGACCTCCTTCCTCCTGTTGGTAACCCCTCTAGTGATAACTAAAGATCTATATAGGGGAATCAGGACCTCCTTCCTCCTGCTGGTGACCCCTCTAGTGATATAAAGATCTATATAGGGGAATCAGGACCTCCTTCCTCCTGTTGGTGACCCCTCTACTGATAACTAAAGATCTATATAGGGAAATCAGGACCTCCTTCCTCCTGCTGGTGATCCCTCTAGTGATAACTAAAGATCTATGTTGAGGAATCAGGACTTCCTTCCGAATGCTGGTAAACCTTCTAGTGATAACTAAAGATCTATATAGAGGAATTAGGATCTCCTTCCTCCTGCTGGTGATCCCTCTAGTGATAACTAAAGATCTATGTTGAGGAATCAGGACTTCCTTCCAACTGCTGGTAAACATTCTAGTGATACCTAAAGATCTATATAGAGGAATCAGGACCTCCTTCTTTCTGCTGGTGACCCATCTAGTGATAATAACTAAAGATCTATATAGGGGAATCAGGACCTCCTTCTTCCTGCTGGTGACCCCTCTAGTAATAATAACTAAAGATCATTTATAGGGGAATCAGGACCTCCTTCTTCCTGCTGGTGACCCCTCTAGTGATAACTAAAGATCTATATAGGGGAATCAGGACCTCCTTCCTCCTATTGGTGACCCCTCTAGTGATAACTAAAGATCTATATAGGGGAATCAGGACCTCCTTCCTCCTGCTGGTGATAACTCTAGTGATAACTAAAGATTTATGTTGAGGAATCAGGACTTCCTTTCCGAATGCTGGTAAACCTTCTAGTGATACCTAAAGATCTTTATAGAGGAATTAGAACCTCCTTCTTCCTACTGGTGACCCCTCTTGTGATAACTAAAGATCTATATAGAGGAATCAGGACCTCCTTCCTCCTGTTGGTGACCCCTCTAGTAATAACTAAAGATCTATGTTGAGGAATCAGGACTTCCTTTCCGAATGCTGGTAAACATTCTAGTGATACCTAAAGATCTATATAGAGGAATTAGAACCTCCTTCTTCCTGCTGGTGACCCCTCTTGTGATAACTAAAGATCTATGTTGAGGAATCAGGACTTCCTTCCGAATGCTGGTAAACCTTCTAGTGATAACTAAAGATATATATAGGGAATCAGGCCCTCCTTACTCCTGCTGGTGATCCCTCCAGTGATATGCCTAGAACTCTATTTAACATTGTAAATTAAGACTATTGGTAAAGTGCAGATACCTTGTGATACCTTGCAAATACTGATGCTTATACTGAAATCAATACTTGTGGGTCTGAGATACAACATGGATCTCTGTTTACAAGGCCTCCGCTTCTCTCTATGCTTTACACTCATTACCACCATTCATCAGTCTAGCTCCAGAGCCTTTACTGACCAATGAGGTTTTGGCCTTAGATTGATTTGGGATGAAGGCTTAGCATTGGAAAAAACAGGACTTAGACAGGCCATACAATAACCAATTTTCTCTCCCTCAACCAAGGGTTGAAGCAAAGAAAGTTACTCAACTGCCCCATCAGCACAGTCGGTGTTGATGCGGGAGTCCCTCCCTAGGAGCTATTGTATTCTGACAGCGGGAGTTTTCCCAGCCATCAGAATACAATGATCACTGCTGGCAGCTAATAAAAAAATCCAACAGGCTGGTTGTACTGAAGTTTATCAATTGATCAACTTCAGTGCAACCAGCCTGCTCATACATGGATCAAAATTCAGCCAGTTCCCGTTGAACCGGCCAAGTTTTGATCCATCTATGGCCGGCTTTAGAACTAGCTTTCATAACCTGGGCTCCAGAATCATCCTCATACATTCAGAAATGAACCAGGAGGTATTTATAGGAACCTTCACCAACATTGTTAATTTATACAGAAGAAAGAGGGGAGGGAATACAAAAAGGGTAAAAGGGGTACATAGGGCAATTGGCATAGGTAAATAGGGTAATATATGATATATCAATGGCATAATATTAATGTGTATGAATAGCCAATTGCCAGGCATTGCTAAATGAAAAGAAATATAGGGGGGGAGAAAGTGGGATTTTGTATGAAGTGTGTGGGGGCGGTTGGCGGATAAAATGGTAGAGTCACCAATACAGAGAGGAATAATTTAATAATGAATGTCATCATCATACAAATAATAACATAATTCATACATAGAGCGATTAAGTAAATGATACAGTAAAAAACATAGTATCAAATCATACAGAGCTGCTGGAATGTACATAGGAATGGAACCACCGCTGATATTTAGCATGTACAGAATCCAAATATATATGAATTGAAAGATGCATCGATGAAAGTCTCAATGGATGAATTCCACTTCTTCAGGAGCAGGTGCATCCTAAGTCAGGTTCAGCAGTAAAGTCAGCATTAGATAAGAACATTGTGGACAGTAGTTCAACAGGCAACGCGTCGTTACCGGGAGCTGTGGAAGCCCGACCTGCGGCCATCAGGGTATACCAAGAGGGCACTCAAAGAAGAAACATAAGTGACCAAGACTGGTAAGTAGTGAATGTTGTCACCAGTGGCGGCCCGTGCATAGGGGGCGCCAGGGCGCCACCCCCCCTAGAAAAAAGGAAAAAAAAAAATAAAGACAAAAAGAACAATAAAGTTATAAAAAAAAATTGGTTCGCCGGAATCGCCGACCTATGTGGTGGCTAAAGGGGGGGTGGGGTTTACGACCCAGGAGAGGCGACGATTGGCTGCCTTCTGGGGGCATAACCTGGGTGCCGGAAGGAGCGCTTGGCCACCCCACCTTCGTGATATCCTGGCTGTGATTGGTCCAGTCTCCAGCCTGGACCAATCACAATGGGACATCAGCTGGCGACGTGACGCGTGGGGCGGTGCACCGCCCCGGCGTCACGATCCCCGCTTCCGCCTTCAGTTCCAGCCGAGCAGCAGTGTGTCGCAGACTCGCAGCATGCGGAGAGAGAAGACGATGTGACCGCTCCACTCAGTTCTTCAGGAGGAGACGGAAGCCAGTCAGGACTCAGATCGGGCGGCGGCGGGCCTTTGGATCCAGGCAGGCCGCAAGGCACGCAGCGTGAGGTGAGGAGGTGACGGACGGTCACGCCGGTCGGGTCGGAAGAGAGGAGTCCAGCCCTGTGCAGCAGCAGCCCGGTAAGTGAGTCCTCAGTCCTCCTCCTCCTCCTAAGGCCTCCGTCCAGTGTCATGACAGCCAGCAGCCATTGCCATGCCAGCCAGCCAGCAGCCATTGCCATGCCAGCCAGCCATTGCCATTGCCATTGCCATGCCAGCCAGCCAGCCAGCCATTGCCATGCCAGCCAGCCAGCAGCCAGCAGCCATTGCCATGCCAGCCAGCCAGCAGCCATTGCCATGCCAGCCAGCAGCCATTGCCATGCCAGCCAGCAGCCATTGCCATGCCAGCCAGCAGCCATTGCCATGCCAAATTGCCAATGCCATTGCCGCCATCCATGATGAAGCACAGCACTAGTCTGGTCTGGGTCCGGCCTGGGTAACTTAATAAATCTTGCCTGTACCTACCTGTTCTGGCCTGGCCTGGGTCCATCCATCCATGATGGGTGGATGGACCCAGGTCAGAACAGGTAGGTACAGGCAGGTCACGGTGCAAGAATAATATCAAGTTACCCAGGCTGGGCCCAGACCAGAGTGTGCAGATATCATTATATATAGCATCATGGATGGATGGATGAAAGGGTCATGTACGCTGGTCACTACATTGAAAGGGGGTATGCACGCTTGTCACTACATTGAAAGGGGGCATGTACGCTGGTCACTACATTGAAAGGGGGCATGTACGCTGGTCACTACATTGAAAGGGGGCATGTACGCTGGTCACTACATTGAAAGGGGGCCTGTACACTTGTCACTACATTGAAAGGGGGCATGTACGCTGGTCACTACATTGAAAGGGGGCCTGTACGCTTGTCACTACATTGAAAGGGGGCCTGTACGCTTGTCACTGCATTGAAAGGGGCCTGTACGCTTGTCACTGCATTGAAAGGGGGCATGTACACTGGTCACTACATTGAAAGGGGGCCTGTACGCTTGTCACTGCATTGAAAGGGGGCCTGTACGCTTGTCACTGCATTGAAAGGGGGCATGTACGCTTGTCACTGCATTGAAAGGGGGCCTGTACGCTTGTCACTGCATTGAAAGGGGGCCTGTACGCTTGTCACTGCATTGAAAGGGGGCATGTACGCTTGTCACTACATTGAAAGGGGGCATGTACGCTGGTCACTACATTGAAAGGGGGCCTGTACGCTTGTCACTGCATTGAAAGGGGGCCTGTACGCTTGTCACTGCATTGAAAGGGGGCCTGTACGCTTGTCACTGCATTGAAAGGGGGCATGTACACTTGTTGCTGCATTGAAAGGGGGCCTGTACGCTTGTCGCTGCATTGAAAGGGGGCCTGTACGCTGGTCAATGCATTGAAAGGGGGCCTGTACCCTTGTCACTGCATTGAAAGGGGGCATGTACGCTGGTCACTACATTGAAAGGGGGCCTGTACGCTGGTCAATGCATTGAAAGGGGCATGTACTGTGGGATTAGTGCTAGAGGGCCTGTACTGTGGGGTTTGTGCTAGGGGGCCTGTACTGTGGGGTTTGTGCTAGGGGCTCTGTACTGTGAGGTTTGTGTTAGGGGGCCTGTACTGTGGGGTTTGTGCTAGGGGGCCTGTACTGTGGGGTTTGTGCTAGGGGGTCTGTACTGTGGGGCTTGTGCTAGGGGGTTTGTACTGTGGGGCTTGTGCTAGGGGGTCTGTACTGTGGGGTTTGTGCCACTCTCAGTCAGTGTATCCCATAATAGGGTGTCTCTCACAGTATATCCCATAATAGGGCCCCTGCTCCCTATTGGATATACTAGTACTGAGAGACCCCTTAATATATGTGATACATTGGGAGAATTTGTTCACGCAAGCAAAATACAGGGGACAAAATGGGTGGAGTCGGTAAGGGGTGGGGCTTCTGAGAAATGGGAGGGGTCAAAATAGAAGGGCGGGGTCTTGCGCCCCCCCATCTTAAAACTTCACCAGCCGCCACTGGTTGTCACTAGTAGCAGTCTCCAGGAATTTCTGGAATCGGCCACGGTGAGGCTCCCGGCGTCACGTCAGCGCTCAGTGGGGGATTGGAGATCACCGCATCTCGGGCGAGGGGAGTAGTCCAGCATGATGGCACCATTTTTATATTTCCTCCCCTCTTGCTTCTGTATGAATAGGGATGGAGGTATCTAGCCACAGACGGGTAGTGCCTCATATAAAGTCCCAAATGTTTGTTTTTGTTTTTTTGTTCTTGATATTGTTCATTTATACACATAATGGTCCCGATACTTCAGTTGAATTGCTTACTGCAGCTTCTGGTGAACCTCATCATAGGTTTGTTCTCCTCCTCCGACCTTAAAGTGTTTGTAAACCCTTACATATACCCAGTTAAGTGACTGTCCTCAGGTGATACACAACAAAGATCAAACAAATTCTCCTATATAAGTTGTACCTGTCTTTTTGCAGTCTTCTCTTCTCTACAGACACTCAAAGTCCAAGATTTATAAACGTATCTGAGCTGTGAGAAAAAAGGGGGCAGAGAGCTGAAGTTACACTCTGCAGAGCTCAGTGAGGGGAGCTCTAAAAGCTGATTGGGGGGAGGACCCCCCCCCCCCTCCTTCACACAGGAACAGAGCTGAGGCTGTCAATCAGCTGGAGGTCCCTCCCCCGTCACCATTTATTTTCTGGTGTCTGGAAAATTTGTCAGAAGTGATTTATGCTGATAGCAGAGGAATGAGGCAGCGGATAGAAATTCTACTTAGTGCTCTTAATTGAGACAAGTACACACTACAAAAGGATATGCTTTGTTCTTATTTCATCTCTGAGGTTAACATTCACTTTAAAGTGGTATTAAACCCATATTACATATATTCATTTATTCATTCATACATGAATTCATTTATTCATTCATAAACCCATATAACATATATTCATTTACAGCTTTTTTAGATTTTTAGATGTGATTGCTGCATTTGTTTTCTTTTTGTTAAGTGTTTTTCCTTTATTTTTACCTGACGATCCAGCCAGTAAAACTGTTATTTTTTTGACCAGGCTGTCCAGATAAAGTATTAGTTAGAGCAGGGTTTCCCAACTAGGGTTCCTCCAGAGGTTTCTAGGGGTTCGTTGAGCAATGAGCAATTTCTGCCTCTCAGATAAATTCCTACTGATCTTTTAGCTACCTGTTAGGGGGTTTTCTTCCCAATGACCACAAGTGTAAGGAGCATTCTTCCCACTGACCATCACACTAATGTATCATGAGTTGTAGGTATAGCAATTTTTAGCAGGAGTTCCCTGAGACCAGAGGGTTATTTTTAAGTGTTCCACTGTGTTGAAAAGAATAGCTGAGTTAGAGGGTTGAGACAAGTCATTTAACACTGACAGGGGTTCTTACAATGGTCAGCATTTTTCATTTATGTGAATCCTTTTTCCCAAAAGGGAGAAAAACCTGTTAGCTGTAACTTACTTAACCGCTTGCCGACCGCCGCAAATAAATTTACTGCGGCAGTCAGCCCCTGCCAGGCAGAGTGACGTTAATTAACGTCACTAGCCTGGGAGGGTCTGGGGAGCGAGCGCGCGCCGCCGGAGGCGCTCTCCCGCTCCCGCGCGGTCACGGACCCCCCCACGCGTGTGACCGGCGGACCCGATGTCCGCCGCTCACTCGGCGATCGTCGGGGGAGAGGGAGAAAGTCAGGCAGCTTGTGTAAACAAGCTGCCTGTCATTCTCCTCGGTGTTAAAACACTGATCAGACAGATCTACTATGTAGATCTGTTGATCAGTGTCCTTTCACCTCAAGCCACAGCCAATCACAGTAGAAAGCACGCCCCTAGGGACACACACAGCCCCTCCCTCCCAAATAAAGTTAACCCCTTCACTACCAGTGTATTTTTACAGTAACAGTGCATATATATAGCACTGATTACTGTAGAAATGTCACTGGTAACCCCAAAAGTGTCAAAAATTTCAGTCCGATCTGTCTGCCCCAATGTCGCAGTACCGCAAAAAAAATCGCAGATCGCCGCCATTACGCGTTAAAAAAAAAAAAACAACAAAAATGACAAAAATCTTTCCCTTTGTTAGTAAACGCGATAACTTTTGCGCAAAACAATAAAAATACGCTTTTTGCGATTTTTTTTACCAAACATAGGTAGGATAAAACAAATTGGCCGAAAATGTTAAAACATTTTGATTTTTACATTTTTTTGGGGGGAATTTCATATAAAAAAAATGTGAAAAATATTGTTATTTTTGCAAAATTTACGCTCTTTTTTTGTTTATAGCGCAAAAAGTAAAAATCGCACAGGTGATCAAATACCAACCAAAAGAAAGCTCTGTTTGTGGGAAAAAAAGGACGTCAAATTCGTTTAGGTACAGCGTTGCACGACCGCGCAATTGTCCGTTAAAGTCACGCAGTGCCGAATCGCAAAATACCCCCTGGTCGTTTAGCAGGAAAATCCTCCGGGGCTTAAGTGGTTAAAAAGTGTTAGCTGGAGTCAGGGCTGCTGGTAAGGCAGCACAGCTTGCCCTCCTTTACTGGGCCCAGACCCTATCAGTTTAAAATGGGGGCCCAGGCACCCATTGAGCAGGAGTTGAGCTGCCTTGTTGATAACACTTGTGACTCATGTGCATCCCCCTGCAGCCATGTCGGCTTCTACTACTCTTTCTGTGTTTTTTTTATACTTCAGTTTGTGAATGAACAGGAAGCCTCAGAGCGCTACCCATTCATTCACTGTCTAGTGCAGCTGAGGCTGCAGAGGTAGGGACTGATACATCTTTGTCCTCATTCCCTTTCGCTGAATCAAATGTAAGACATCAGGGTTTTGTTTAGATGCCTAATACTTCTCCAAAGACCCCCAACAGGATAGTTAAAAATATAAATATAAGAAAAAAGGGAAAACAATTTAAATTCTAAAAAATAATTAAAAAACAATTAAGGATGTGTTCAAATTTGCTTTGCTTTCTGAAGAGCAGTCAGCTTTTGGATTATTCTTCAAAGAGCATTTGACAGGCAGTGAGGAGGCATATTGTCTCCTTAGTCCTCACCACCCGCTTTAATTCTACACTAGTGCACTGCTTCCTCCCTTTTCTTTTTTCCCCTTTCCTACCTTCCTTGTTTCTTTTTTTTTTTTTTTTTTATCATTTTAAGTCATGGAAATTTTTACCAATATCCATTATAAAATTCCCTACCATTATTTTACTATATTACCATAAAGTCTCTTATGTCCGCCGGTGAGAGGTTTTGGTGGCTGACCCGCTAGTAGGGTTATGATCCATGCTGTTCTCAGGTGAGTCCAAGCCCTTCCCCCACACTTGTAATGCATAAATGATGTTATATCATTGTATACCTTTTTTGTTATGTATTTCTTGTCTATGTATTTGGTTATTCATTTTTCCATGTTAACATCTCATAGAGTGCATGTATATCCTCCTGAGGAAGCGGTCCTGCCGTGAAACATGTAGAGGAACGCATATCGGACCAATACATGGCACCTATTGTCTATTCAGCTTTTCATTTTTGAAGTGATGTATTAATGATGGACTTTGGTCCTTTTTAATACGTATGTGTTTGTTATCTGAATAACATTTTGATAAAAATCTTTTTATGTGAAGTATCTGTCAGTTAACCACTTTACCACCGGAGGATTTTGCTGTCTTACGTCCAGGCCACTTTTTGCGATTCGGCACTGTGCGACTTTAACTGACAATTGCGCGGTCGTGCAACGCCGTACCCAAACGAAATTTACGTCCTTTTTTTTTCCCACAAACAGAGCTTTCTTTTGGTGGTATTTGATCACCTCTGTGCTTTTTATTTTTTGCGATATTAATAAAAAAATGCGAAACTTTTGAAAAATTAACAATATTTTTCTACTTTGACAGTTAAAAAATATCCAATATATTCAATTTTTGTCATATATTTAGGCCAAAATGTATTTAGCTACATGTCTTTGACAAAAAAATTGTCAATGAGCATATTTTTAACTGCTTTAAGACCGGAAGATTTCACCCCCTTCCTGACCAGGCCATATTTTGCGATTCGGCACTGCGTTACTTTAACGGACAATTGCACGGTCGTGCAATGCTGTACCCAAATTAAATTTATGCCTTTTTTTCCCCCATTAATAGAGCTTTCTTTTGGTGGTATTTGATCACCTGTGCGATTTTTACTTTTTGCGCTAGATACAAAAAAATAACAATATTTTCAACATTTTTTATGTGAAATCCCCCCCCCCCCCCCCCAAAAATGTAAAAATCTAATTTTTTTTACTTTTTTTGCCAATTTGTTTTCTGCTACATATTTTTGTTAAAAAAAATCACAATAAGCGTATTTTTATTGGTTTGCGCAAAAGTTATCGCAGCTACTAACTACGGGAAATTTAAGTAATTTTTATTGTTTTTTTTTAAACTAGTAATGGCGGCGATCTGGCGGCGATCTGCAATTTGTTTTGCGGAACTGCGACAATGCGGTGGACAGATTGGACCCTTGACTGACATTTTTGACACTTTTAGGGGTAACAGTGACATTACTACAGTAATCAGTGCTATAAATATGCACTGTTACTGTAAAAATGACACTGGCAGGGAAGGGGTTAATTTTTATTGGTGATCAAGGGGTTAATGTATGCCTGGTGCTTACTGACATGTGTGGGGGGACTGTGTGACATAGGGACAGATCGCAGGTGCATCTGTTTGCTTGTATCTCTTACGAGGAAGTAAAACACTCTGACAGGAAGAATCAATAAACTGCCACAGTGTCATGGTAATTCATTGGGAACTACAAGCTGGCAGTCGCTAAAGCTGTTGGGACTTGTAGTTTACCATGCACAGAACACTGTGACTGAGTGATGTGACCGGGCAGGTGAGGTGGAGTTCCGCATGGCCGTGGTTAAATAGATTGTGACAGCTAGCAGGGGGAGAAGATCCCTCATTAGCTGTCAAAGTGGGGGATCGGGAGGGAGCAGGGGCCGGTCCCTTCATACCATGTTACATGCATTCGTTGTGTTAAAGTAAAGAATGTTTAGGCATCAGTAACCCCCCCACTACTTCCTTTACCTTTCGAGCCCTAATTCGATCCAGCGCCATGCACATCTGCAGCTCTTCTCTCCCCTCACTTCCTGGTCTTACAGGCTTTACTGAGGCAGTGGGAGCCATTGGTTCCTGCTGCTGTCAATCAAAGCTGGTGTGGAGGGAGTGGGGAGGAGTTTATAGATGCAGAAAGTGAGGCTCGGGAGCGAGCCTGCATAAGTGCCCCTGTAGAAAGCAGCTTCCTATGTGAACACCAGCCAGAGAAGGGGAGGCAGGAGCACCGGCAGGGGACCCGAAAAGAGGAGGTTTGGGGCCACTTGCATCTCACAGAGAAAATAAGTATTAACCTGTTATTTAAAAAAAACAAAAAACATTTGCAATCACTTTAATGCATTAACAACATAAAGGTAAAAACACCTCAATACATGTGTTATCCTCCCAGGCCCCAGTCACTTACCTGCTGTTCTTGTCACCACTGCTGGCTCTAAGATTGATCAGCGCTGGTCCTCAAAAGTACTAGTCACTGAAGGCAATGGACCGTTGAACTCCTGTTGCTGTCGGTCAAACTGATGGGAAGAAGGAAGTGGAGGGAGAAAAAGCATGGCTTGCCAGGCCCGTGCTTTTCTACGGAGGCACACAGCTTGGCACATGTCTTAGACAGGAGTGTGCATGAGTGTCCAGGGGCGTACCATGGGGTTGGCCAAACTGACGCCCACCAGGGGCACGGGCTGAGGAGGGGGGGGGGGCGCAAAAAAATTGGCAGTGTTAGCAGTGATTTTTGCGCCCTCCATTCAGCCTGCACCCCCGGCACCTCCAGGCAGCGTGCGGCTCCAATCCTGGAGTCCAATGTCCGTTCCAGTCAGAACAGCATCAGTGCGGGCTCTCCGGAGCTCCGTCTCCGCCCACAAATACGGGTGGTCAGCAGTCACATGACGGTGACATCATTAATCGGCTCCAGCTCGGCGGCAGGCTGGGGATGGGGACTGCACTGAGCTGTCAGAGGAGCCTGTACCGCCTCTCAGCACCTTCAACCTCCTCTCCACTCCCTGCCTGAAGGACAGGCTGACCAGGGGACCCCCCCTCCCTCTCTGTCACCCCCTCCCTCTCTGTCACCCCACTCTCTCTCTGTCACCCCCTCTCTCTCTGTCACCCCCTCTCTCCCTCTGTCACCCCTCCCTCTCTCTCTGGGGGCGGGGGGGGCACCGATACAGCTCCTCGCCAAGGGCGCTGGAGACCCTAGGTACGCCTCTTAGAGTGTCTTTCAGATAAAGGAGACACCTGCCAACAGGAAGGATGGGGCAGCAGCTTTGGGACCCTAGGATAAGAGAAAAGGGGACTTTTTAAGGATAAGAGCTTAAGTAATAGGTGAGTTTGGACTTCTAATTTTATATTTTATAACAGTTCACACATCCATCCTTACTCCCAATGGCTCGTTACTCAATAAACAGTCTGGGGGGGGGGGGGGTTGTTTTTTTTTTGTATTTATTGTGGAACTTGGATGGGAGAAGGGAATAGTGGGATACTCCAAACTGAACTTTACAGTAGATAAGGACAACTCTCACTTGGCCTCACCAGGTTACTTGTGGAAGCAGTCACACTGCTTTAACCATACTGCCATGTGTATGGAAGGGGTTAAGTCTTCTTGCTCTCTCCAACGACAGACTTAATGCACTACATTATCTTCAGGACACTCTCTAGCATCCCCTTTACTGACACCCGTCCACTGACTCTTCTAGCTGAAGGGATGACACAGATCTGTACTCTCTGTTTGCAGAATCAGATTGTTTCCAGTGTTTCCCTTCCAGTCAGCTCTGCAGGACCTCCGGGTTCAGCTCCTCTCTAACTCTCAGGCCCTCAGGTCGACCACCTGAGGCCACATGACAACTCCTACAAAGGAGGGAAAGCCGCCTGTCCCTCCGGGACCCCGCTCTCCAGCTATAAGACCCTGATTCCCATGTGCCTTTGGCATTTATACAGTTTCCTAGCATGTACCGAGGCAATTTCCTCTGCCAATTACCAGGGCTGTACTAAATGCCTGTGCACTCATTTGTCAGGTTTCCCCCCACTATCCAATATGCCTCCCTATTGGGCCAGTGGGAAATACTTCAGACAAACTGAACTGCACCTGATCACCATGAGCAGACCTCACTAGCAGAACCGATTCTCTGGTAGGCAGAGAATGATATAGATTTACCTGCCAATCTTTCTAGTATGCAGAAAAGATCCAAAACTATACTCTCTCTTGTGTACATGTAGGTGCTATATATATATATATATATATATATATATATATATATATTTTTTTTTTTTAAGGAGGGTTTCAAAATACTTTAATATGCTTTAAAAAGGCCTGCATAGAGTCATAACTGCCCTTAGAAGGTTTTAGGCATGCCAGTTCATCCACCACCCACAGGGCCATTATGGTGCACTAGATTACTTGTCCAGCAACTGGAAATACTATGCACTGTTATCAGTAGGAAGAGAGGAGGGAGTTGGTTTGTTTCAGCGCGTAGCACTGGCAGGGATAGCAAATAAACCGTTTTCTACAAATAGTACACTATCTAAGATCCCTACTTTGATCTACATCAGGGAATTCTTTTAGGCTGTACTAAGAGAATTTACCATACAGTTAAAAATATTTCATTTTACGTAAATTTATGCACCGCGGGGGGTTTTGTTTGGCCAAAGTGTGTGGATTTCCTGCAGAAAGCACATCATTAATTTAGAGGACATAGACTTGTTGTCCGTCGAGACTGTTCGGATATCTCTTTATTTGCTGCTGCCCTGGTCCTGTCTTAAAACAGTTAAAACTAGCTTTTTCTTTTACCAGACCACCGTCAGTTAAAGATTCTTGCTGGAGTTTAAAATTCCTTTTGCTTCCTTTGCAGATAGAAAAAAAGACAGCATCAATTTTCTGCTTGAATTTCCCCCTGACTAAACCCATTGATCATCCCTTCTGTCTGCGAAAGGAGTGTGTTCTTTCTTTAATAACTCCTATCTTGCGCCTTGTTTTTTTTTTTTTTTTTTTTCGCCTCTCACTTGTTTGTGTTGTTGGTCAGTTCTCAAAGCTATTCCTCCGAGAGCCACAGAAAGTACAAAATTGAAGTTATTTTATGCTTGGGTTCCTTCCGTCCCAATTTTCAAATCCTCTTGTCAATTTTCGCACATCGCTGTCATGAGGAAGGTGGAATGCTATGGAAATCTCCCCAGCCTCATTGGGAGATGATTTATATCTAACCCTCCCCCGCCATCTCTCTGGATCTATTAAAAAATCAATAATTAATGTTGTTTTTAGAAAAATAAATGCACAATTTTCAGTGTTGTCCAAACCTGCATTTTAACTATAGTGTATGGAGCACATCCTCAAGTGTTGCATTGTGTTTGTTGTCTTAATACATTTTTTTCTATTGATTGAAGGAATAAATATTTTAATTACTAGGATTTGTAATCTGTTGATGTTTGTACTTATACACTCTGTATAATAGAAGAGCTTAAAAAACAAAAGGGGAAGCTTCGCTTTAGGGTCCATTCACACTAGCGCGACTTGTCAGGCGACTTGGTCGCCTGACAAGTCACGGTCGGTCGCTCGCCATTGAATAGTACAGGACCCGTTCTAATAGGAGAGACACAAGTCGCTCCGACTTAGAAAAAGGGTCCTGTACTACTTTGGGGCGACCTGGAGGCGACTTGCATTGACTTCAATTATATATTGACTTCACAGGTCGCCCCAGCAAGTCGTGTCGTGCCAGTCTGAATGGGCGCTTCTCTCTCCCCCCCTCCTCTTTATTAAAATGGCACTTTTTTTTGGGGGGGGGGGGCAGGCACCTGGTTTCTCCCCCTCCTCTCCCCCTCCTGCCCTGCAGTCTTCTGGGACAAGTCACAAGTCCCAGGAGACTGCGGTACACTTCACAATGTGCTGCGCGGCTTGCGCCTGCGCAGTGGGCACCTGGCGCAGAAGCCACAAGCTGCCACAGCCGGGTGCCCATGGTTGAGGTGTCGGGGACAGAGGATGGAGGAAAGGGATGGATTGGGTGAGCAGTGCACATTGCTGGATCCTAGGACATGTGAGTGTCTGTTTATTAAAAGTCAGAAGCTACAGTTTTTGTAGCTGCAGACTTTTAATAAACAAAAAGAAACTGGAACTCCTCTTTATTCACTTTATAGCAGTGTAGCACTGCCCCCATGGGAGCTGCTTAAAGTGGATTCCACTGGGTTACCCATAGCAACAGTCTGTTAGGTCTTGATGCTTTACACTTGGTTCAGTCAATGAACAGTCCAGGGGATTTTTTTTTTTTTTTTTGTATATTATTTTAGGAACTTGGATAGGAGAAGGGATGAGTGGTATACTCTGACTTGAACTATGCACAATGCGAGGGACATCTATCCGTAGTGTGCGGCAAGGCTGCTGCTTCACCTTGCCACAGAAGTGAAGATAAATTGACTCTTCCTATTTGAATAGTCTCTTCAGGGTTTAACAACTTGGCACCCCCTTTACTTTCACTGCCTGTGTGCTGACACCCGTCCGCTGACTCTAGTCACTGGAGTGGTCCCCTTCCTGGGCAGACCCTTTGGCAAGGTTCCCTGTACTCACGGACACTGTTTTTCCAATGTTGCTCTACCTTACCCTCCTCAGTCAGCTTCACTGGACCTCTGGGTTCAGCCACACCACTGGTTCACTAGGCCGACTGCCAGTGACCACCTTCCTCAGCATGCAGGAGGAGAGATAACCGTCACCCTTCTCCTGGGACTCTGCTTCCCACCAAAGATGCCCTGTCACCTATGCCCTTGGCTTTTATGACCAATCCCAGGATGCACTACGGTTGTGCCCTCCCACTGGGACAGCCACAAAAGCCTGTGTGTCACTGGCTGGGTTTCCTCCACTGTCCAACATGCTCCCCTATTGGATACAGTGGGGACACTCCCTCAGACCAGGTGAATCACACATGGACACATGCAACAGGCAAAACTAGAAATCCTGCTCCCTGATAAGCAGACAGAGCAACTATGGTTTTCCTACTGCTTTCCTGTTAAGCAGAAAACGCCAAAACTCTATCTACTATCTAGCACCTGACTAGGAGGGTGCTACAGCAGTATTCTCCGAACTGTGGCCCTTGGACCAGATGTGGCTCTTTGTTTGCCTTTATTTTGTCATTTGAGCACCCTTTCATCCACTGCTACCAATGATGGGGCACTATTCCTCCCACTGACATCAATTATGGGGCACCATTACCTCCAATGACACCAATGTTGGGGCAATATTCCTCCCTTGAATACCAACAATGGGGCACCATTCCTCCCACTAATACTAAGGCAACTAAAAGATGACTTGATTTTCTTTCCTTCCATCATGGGTGGAAGGAAATAAAATCGCTCAGTTTACTCATCAACACAGTCAGTTGATTCCCCCATCAACACAGTCATTGTTTATGGGACAATGCCTCCTGCAGCCTTTTTTGTTCTGCCTGCAGGAGGGCATGGGGATTGGGGAGCCTTTTTAGCAGAATACAATAATTACTGCTTGCGCCTATAGCCGCCAGCAGTAATGCCATGTAAAAAACCTGACAGGCTGGTTGTACCCAAGTGGATCGATGGATGGATCGACTTGGGTACAATCAGCCTGCCCATACATGGATCGAATCTGGGCCTGTCCCTGCTGAACTAGCCGAGTCTCGATCCATGTATGGCTGGTTTAAGAAAAGTGGCACTATCCCTCTCACTAAAACCAAAGATGGGGCATGGTTTACTCCCACTGACGCCCCCCACTGGTTTATTCCCACTGACGCCAGGGCATTTTCTATTCTCACTTGAAACACAGTCTGGCCAAAGCTGGCTCTTTGTTTAAAGGAGAGATACAGCCAAAGCTCGTTTGGCTGTACCTCTCCTGTGGATCAGAGGAGTGCAGATTATTCTGCACTCCTGTGACCCGTTTTAGGCAGACAGCGGGCTAAAGCCCACTGTCGGCTGTCGTCATAAAGGCGGTGTAGGCTTGGGCAAGATCGCGACCATATGGTCAGGTCTGCCCACATGTTTGTACCAGCACCCAGGTCAGCCTCTCAGCGAGCAGCTAAGAGCCTGAGCTGGCTACTCTGGCCCCCTCCACAGCCCAGTGCTCCAGTGAGCGAGGGGGGGGGGGCAGAGCAGAGAGCCAGTGACTGACAGTCAGCAGCTCTCTGCTCAGGAAACTCTGAGAACTGAGGGATCTGCAGTGTTTGATCACTCGGTTCTCAGTGTTAGAGCTGGCAGGGGAAAGATGCATCATGGACCAGCATCGGACCACCTAGGTAAGTGTGTGATTAAAGAAATATATATATTCCCATACTTCTCTTTTAAAAAGTTTGGAGAGCCCTGCTCTTTGGGGTTGATTTACTAAAGGAAAAAAGACTGTTCACTTTACCAGGGAATTATACCCTAAGCTTAGTAAATGAAGTAAATCTCTACTGCTTGCCGATACCCAATCACATGCAAGCAAAACATTCATTTTTTTTTAATTTTCCTTGCCATTTAGTATTTTTTGCAAAGTAAAATTGCACCACATTCACTTAGCTTTAGGGAAAATTTCCTTACACAATATAACCTTCTTTGCAAAATGAACACCCTTTAATAAATGAACAACTATTGTACATTGATGATTTTTTATTTTTTTACATACGTAAAACACATAAAGTACAAGACTAATTAAAGTGGAATAGAGCACAGATAAGAAAAACGTTATTAGGCACAATCGATCAGTAAAATGGAATTTGCCTCTTCTACCAAAGTACTCCTTTAGTTTTTTTTTTCTAACAGCATGCAGCACATGCCCAGAGTACACTTTAGTCATCTGTAAGATGCTGAAGATCGGAGCCTAGTGTCGGGATGGTGCATCTCCATTCAGTATTTAAAGGAAAGCTCTGACTTTAACTGGAACCATTACCAGGGTGATGCATTTGACAAAATGAACCCTCTTGTTGCTATAGCTGGCACATCAGCTTACTGCGAAATGTCAAGAGATGTGACAATTTAAGTTGATGCCTCTTAACAAGTACTTGGTGCTGTATTGCTGGAAAACTAGTCATTTATGCCTCTAAGTCACTCTCAGAGTCCAGCTATTCCCAAACAGAAAATTAAATATATGCAACTCTATTTGGTTAAAAGCACTTCCATTAGTACATACAGTATCTCACAAAACTGAGTACACCCTTTACATTATTTTAAATATTTTATTATATCTTTTCATGTGACAATACTGAAGAAATGACACTGTGCTACAATGTAAAGTAGTGAGTGTACAGCTTGTATAACAGTGTAAATTTGCTGTCCCCTCACAATAACTCAATACACAGTCATTAATGTTTAAACCGCTGGAAACAAAAGTGAGTACACCCCTAAGTGAAAATGTTCAAATTGGTCCCAATTAGCCATTTTCCCTCCCTGGTGTCATGTGACTCGTTAGTGTTAGGGCTCAGATGTGAATGGGGAGCAGGTGTGTTAAATTGGGTGTTATCGCTCTCACTCTCTCATACTGGTCACTGGAAGTTTACCTCATGGGGAGGAACTCTCTGAGGATCTGAAAAAAAGAATTGTTGCTCTACATAAAGATGGCCTAGGCTATAAGAAGATTACCAATACCCTGAAACTGAGCGGCAGCATGGTGACCAAGACCATCCAGCGGTTTAACAGGACAGGTTCCACTCAGAACAGGCCTCTCCATGGTCGACCAAAGAAGTTGAGTGCATGTGCTCAGCGTCATATCCAGAGGTTGTCTTTGGGAAATAGACAAATGAGTACTACCATTGCTGCAGAGGTTGAAGGGGTGGGGGGTCAGCCTGTCAGTGCTCAGATCATACGCCGCACACTGCATCAAATTGGTCTGCATGACTGTCATCCCAGAAGGAAGCCTCTTCTAAAGATGATGCAGAAGAAAGCCCACAATCAGTTTGCTAAGGACAAGCAGACTAAGGAAATGGATTACTGGAACCATGTCCTGTGGTCTGATGAGACCAATATAAACTTATTGGGTTCAGATGGTGTCAAGCGTTTGTGGCGGCAAGCAGGTGAGGAGTACAAAGACAAGTGTGTCTTGCCTGCAGTCAAGCATGGTGGTGGGAGTGTCATGGTCTGGGCTGCATGAGTGCTGCCGGCTCTGAGGAGCTACAGTTCATTGAGGGAACCATGAATGCCAACATGTACTGTGACATACTGAAGCAGAGCATGATCCCCCTCCCTTCGGAGACTGGGCCGCAGGACAGTATTCCAACATTATAATGACCCCAAACACACCTCCCAGACAACCACTGCCTTGCTAAAGAAGCTGAGGGTAAAGGTGATGAACTGACCAAACATGAATATAAAAGGGGTTAACCGGCGCTAATCCCTTGAATAAAGGTTGAATAAGAATAAAATTAAATAAATTATATAATATAATAATCAACTTCAATCAAATAGTGTGGAAAACTGTTAAAAAAGTGTGGGAAATGTTGCGTTTTGATGGTGAATAAAAACGTGCAGATAAAGTGCTGGTGCCTATAAGTACACAGATGATGAGTGGCCACACAATATATGAAATCCTAAAATTATGAAGCAATACAATCAAGTGCACAAAATATAAAATATAAAATGTGTATATATATATATATATATATATATATATATATATATATAATATCTTGTGAATAAATCAAGTGAAACTTTATGCTAAGAAAATGTCCCAGTATAACAAATAATATAACGTGGCTTGAAGGTGGTATCTTGAAATATAAAGTTGGTGATTTTTGATGATTTTTTCTTTTGTGAGATCAAAATGGTGTCATGCAGAGTGAGCAAAGGTATCCAAAAATCAGGTGCAATGGCCGCTCATCTCACATTACACAAATAAAGCCGTTATCTGTATTAAGCTGATGGCTCTCAGATTCTGGCAATAGGTTCCTCCTTTTCTCCTTTAGGATTGAATATGGGGGGTTGCACCTCACTGGCCACTCTTTAATGGTATGGACTCGCTGTGAGAACAGATCACCTGGTTCCTCCCGACGTGTTGCATCACTAAATCACGTGACTTTCTCAAGTGACGCAACGCATCGGAAGGAACCAGGTGACGTCACTTCCGGTTACGTCCATAAACCGGAAGTCCCCGCAATACACCGCTGTGTGCGGCTGCCGATTGTTCTATGCCTTAACTGTAAGTTTTTACATGTTTTTTTGTGAAATAAATGTGATATACTTCAGCCCTTATCTTATTTCTTTGAGCCAAACTGGGATCTAGAACAGTGATCTGTTCTCACAGCGAGTCCATACCATTAAAGAGTGGCCAGTGAGGTGCACGTTTTTATTCACCATCGCCACGCAACATTTCCCACACTTTTTAACAGTTTTCCACACTATTTGATTGAAGTTGATTATTTTATTATATTATATAATTTATTTAATTTTATTCTTATTCAACATTTATTCAAGGGATTAGCGCCGGTTCACCCCTTTTATATTCATCACTATTAGTATTTTGTGAAAATACAGAATTGGCTGCTGATTTCCTTCTATTCTACCTGTATCGTTTCATTTGAACTCACCATATTATTTGTTTCTCCTATCTTATACTAAAGTAGCAGCGCATAGGTATTTTTTTTTCTTTTATAACTGACCAAGCATGTCTCCAGACCTAAACCCTATTGAGCATCTGTGGGGCATCCTCAAACAGGAGGTGGAGGAACCAAGGTCTATACCATCCGCCAACTCCGTGATGTCATCATGGAGGAGTGGAAGAGGACTCCAGTGGCAACCTGTGAAGCTCTGGTGAACTCCATGTCCAAGAGGGTTAAGGCAGTGCTGGAAAATAATGGTGGCCACACAAAATATTAATACATTTTCACTTAGGGGTGTACTCACTTTTGTTGCAGTTTAGACATTAATGTCTGTGTGTTGAGTTATTTTGAGGAGACAGAAAATGTACACTGTTATACGAGCTGTACACTCACTACTTTACATTGTAGCAAAGAGTAATTTCTTCAGTGTTGTCACATGAAAAGATATAATAAAATATTTCCACAAATGTAAGGGGTGTACTCACTTATGTGAGATACTGTATGTGGGTGATGAATCACTGTAGAATCAGAACACAAACCCCTAAAGACATTCATGAAATGGTCTTGCATCTGCCCTAGTTAGGTTACAAAGGATAATGATATCCCTATAATATGACCCTGTAATGTCTTGGTTAGGAACATGATTCTAGTTGCCGATACCCCAAGCCATTCAAAGACAAGGGCGCTATTGAGAATGCATTCAATACTCAAGTGCATTTAATTATGTCCTGCTTTTCGAGTTCAGGTAAGATAATGATAAAACTGAAATGTACAACTGAAAAATGACTTACTAACCAAAGTTCATGCCCTCTAACAGCAGTAAGTTGGCTAGTTGATCTAAAATCCATGAGAACTGAATTGACGCTAATGCACCAAGGCACATGTCCTCCAACAGTGGAAGGTTTTGGAAATATCCAAAAGGGTTGCTGATTATGGGTGATCTGAGATGGAAAAGTTAAAGGCTGGTTGATCTCAAATCCACGAGAATTGAATTGAAGCTAATGCACCAAGGCACATGGGAGCTGAGAAACATAAAAAATAGTCGAGGATACATTCTGCTGGCCTTGAATGAATGCTTAAATTGAGAAAATGGAGCTGAGATGTACATTTTGCTTACAACAGAATCCTTCTAACACAAGGGAATCTAAAATCCTACATGTAATACTCTCTCAGCCATAGCAAAAAGCACATCAGATCTTTCTGTGCTAGACAATGCAAACTATATTTTACTTGTGGACTACTGTCAGCATAGAGCTTACGGTTATAGTAATTCACAGTCAAATGGACAGATTGAAAAAATAAATAGCTCTGAAAGGCAAAGCAAAGTGGAGATTCATACATTGCTATGCCTAAAGTATGGCAATAACTTCACTGATGGCATGGCCACATGGTGTCATTAGCTCTCCTATTCTGACCCCTTAAGGCTAGACCTACTGTACATGGACAGTTCTGAGTAGCTTAACCATGCTACTAAAATTGCTGGTGATTATTCACTAAAATTGGTTATTGATCACTAATCAAATGGAACAATTTTATTACCAGTTTCCTAATGCAGAAATAGGTCTAGTTACATGTTAGTAGAATTAAAATACCAAAGCTCCTGGCCCTGTGCTGAATTAATGAAGCTCAGAAATTGATAGGCTCATTTTTTATTGGGGCCTTTAAAGTTAAAATCCAGAAAGTGCAAACCATTAAGAATTACACCTGCTATGTGTAAAGGGCTAGCACATTCCACAATGGCTAGCCTCTGATCTGTCCCGGTTCGCACTTACCTTTTAGAAGAAATACTTACTTATAAAATTTCTTCCACAGCGTTTCCATCTCTCTTGTGGGCAGCTGAAGCCGGCGCGGTCCTCTTCTGTGTCTTCTTCCGCGTCTTCTTGTCCCAGAATGCGCCTGCACCGGCCCCTCTCGTCACTTCCGGTGCGGCGCCGCATTCCTCCACAGCTTCTGGGCATGCCCAGAAGCTGTTTAGCAGGGGAATGCGGCGTCGCCCGGAAGTGACGAGCGGGGCCGGTGCCGTCGCATTGATTCCTGGGAGCGATGACGTTCAGCTCCCAGGAATCATCGCGAAGGAGGGAGTGACAGGTGAGCCGCGGCGCTGAGGGAGGAAGTACTCTGAGGTGAGTATTTACGATTTTACAAGGTGAGTAAACAAAAAAAAAAAAACCTAAGTATCCAATTCCTTTTCAGGTGATGTCTAACTAGCGGAGGGGCACAAAAAAAAAATATTGATTTTGTGCCCGGAACTCCGCTTTAACTTATGTAGCACTACCACCGAAGGAGCCGCAGTAGATTTACATAGTTTCTTTCTCTAATCAGTGCAGGGCAGTCAGGCACACAGTAAGAGTTCATCCAAACAATCCATGTTAATTTCAGGTTGTGAGGCAACAAAACACAAAAAATGCCAAGGGGGGGGGGGGGGGCGGTGAACATATATATACAGTATCTCACAAAAGTGAGTACACCCCTGAGATTTTTGTAAATATTTTATTCTATCTTTTCATGTGACAACACTGAAGAAATGACACTCTGCTACAATGTAAAGTAGTGAGTGTATATATATAAAATATATAGCTTAAAATATATATATATATATATATATATATATATATATATATATAATAAAATATTTAGAAAAATGTGAGGGGTGTACTCACTTTTGTGAGATACTGTATATATATTTTAAGTACATTGATCACCATAACACCAGGTGGATGTAAAATGCACAAACCAATGCAGCTATATACTATTTATTCATAAATAGTTAAATGTAGTTTCACCTTTAACACTTTTTTTTTGAGAATATTTAATGAACATTAACGGAGAATTACACATTCATACACTTAATTATCAAGACAGTAAGACTGAACAGTACAGGACCGCAGTCTTGTTCATTATAATGAAAATGTATGTACCCAGGATGCAGTGAACAAATATGCTAAAGGTCCAAAATAAAAAATGCTGCCTAGTCTAAGTTAAAGGAAAGAAGGGGGGCTTCCACGCCAGCATTCAAGGGCTAGTCATTTTTGCATCTTGAGAGGCAGTTAACTCTAAAGATGAAATGAGAAGGAAAAATAAAGGGGGGGGGGGGGGAGAATAGGGGCATGGCCCATCTCAAAAACTCTACGCAAAGGAGAATAAGAGGAGAAAGTAGTGTAAGAGTGTAGTAAGAGGTTAAAGAGGAATAAAAGGAGCATGATGGATGGGGTGATAGAGAACAAGGGGGAAGAAGACAACAGGGCTTTCTGTGGTTACTTCTAAAGCAGCCAAAAGCCCTAGGGTACCTCTAGAGGTTTAAAGGGGTTCCTTGAGCTGTGGCTGATTGACCTCTCATTTGATGGTGCTGCATGGTTCCAAGGCCAGGCTCTAAGCATACTTTTTACTGTCTATAAGGGTGGCATTCTAACCACCCCGCAGGCGGGCTATTCTTTCCACTGACAACCAATGTAAGGGGCGTTTTTTCCCACTGACCCTCAATAACTGCTTTTTGAAGGGCACCCGAAGATTTACATTTTTTTCAAGGGTTCCTCTAGGATAAAAAGGTTGAGAAAGGCTGCTGTAAAGTATGGCGCCTATAGAGAGGCATAGCTTGCAAGTGGGAGTGCGGGATGGGCATATTGAATTCATGGGGACTATTTAAGTGTATTTTAAATGCAACTAGTGTAGGAATCTGAATTTTATTTGCATCTTACCATACAGCAGCAAGAAAAATGATTAGTAACTCAATTGGTAGTTAATCAGGTGCGCTACATGCAAGTGGCCAGGAAAGGAACAACTTGACAGGAGAGATGACGTAATCAATCTACCACTGCTCTTTACTGTAATCGTTCAGAGGGGGTTGGTGGGAGAAGATTCTACAACTCCTGTCATGTGATGATCAGGACTGGATGGACAGAAATGCAAATAATTGGTAGGTAACACAGATCCCTTATATGTACCTTGTATTTCATCTGTGTATTTAGAAGCTTACTTAGAGTTCAGGTTTAAGCTAAGATTTGATTGGTTACCACATACCTTGTCCAGTGTCAGTGGTGGCCGGTCGATAGGGGGCATTTTTATGGGGCGCCAGACCTATTGCTGGCTATGGGGGGGGGTGGGGTGGGGTGGGGTTTGGCATCCCACGTGGTGCCAGGCAGAGGCTCCGATTGGCGGCCATTCTGGGTGTCACCGGGGCGCAGAGCAATGCGCCCCGACACTCCCCACTAGTCCTGTCCTGGCTGTGATTGGTCCAGACTCCAGCCTGGACCAATCATTCAGGACATCCCGGCTGACGTCGTCGGGGGGGGCGGTGCGTGCCTCAGTCACTCACCGTCCGTCACCTTCCAGCCCGCCATCAGAGCGAGGAGGAGCAGCGGCACGCGTGGTCGGTCGAGACGTCTCTCCAGTCCCGTCTTCAGCAGCAAACAGCACAGCAGTCGGTCCGGTCGAGTGAGTCAGCCAGAGCCAGCCCAAGAGCAGGTAAGTGATGAAGCAGCCGCTACCTCAGTGCCTCCGTCTCTCTCCTCTCTCTCCGCTCTCTCACCCAGGCCAGACCAGCAGACAAAGGGTTACATTACATACAGACACACATCTATGATCGCATTGGAAGGATCGGGCACAGGACACCATGGGGCAATCACCGCATTATGTACTAATCATCCAGGCGGGTGTGCGATCATCATATCCGATCTCTCCGTGACCGCGATATACATCTACAGGGCTCAGCCTATTACACTGACAATAAACACGACAATCAGATCACACATCCCCGCACATCCGAACACCATCACCCCCACACACCCACCGATCTCATGCCTATAATTACACCTGACTGATCGGTGAAGGAGAACTACAAGTCCCAGCGCAGCAGAGTGCAGCAGGTGGAGGTGCGGGGGAGGGGGGGTGATCTGTCATTGTGATGGGGTGTATGATGAGCTGTGCACCCCAATATCCGAACATGGTGTATGATGATCGGATCCGATCACATGGATCCATACACACACAGAGGACATCGTGCTGCAGATCGGGGGCTCCATTTACCAAAAACAGTCACCCCATTCACTAATTGCAGGGAAGTCCCCCCAGAGCTTAGTAAATGAGGTGCACAATCCAGTATCCAATCCTCTGCGAGATAGAAAGCTGATTTCTTTTTGCATCTGATTGGAAAGAAAGTGAAAGTTCTCCGCATCCCCTCATCTCTGGGAAACATTCCCTACAAAGTGCAACCTGAGCGGCGTATACTTATTACCCCCATTGTCTGTATAATAGTCACCCCCCAAATACTGCCTTATTAAGTAGAAGGAGGATAAGATTGCGGACAGTGCCCCCCATCCCCCCATACATTGTATTCTACAGATACACCGTCCTGGAGGAGTACAGTACCCGTCAGGCAGCGGCGGTGACTGTAAGGTGTCCGTGTGTCCTCCTGTGCACGCTGGTCACTGCATTGAAGGGGGCATGTACGCTGGTCACTGCATTGAAGAGGGCACGCACGCTGGTCTCTGCATTGAAGGGGGCATGTACGCTGGTCTCTGCATTGAAGGGGGCATGTACGCTAGTCTCTGCATTTAAGGGGGCAAGCACGCTGGTCTCTGCATTGAAGGGGGCATGTACGCTGGTCACTGCATTGAAGGGGGCATGTACGCTGGTCACTGCATTGAAGGGGGCATGTACGCTGGTCACTGCATTGAAAGGGGGCACGCTGGTCACTGTGCATTGAAAGGGGGCACGCTGGTGTCTCTGCATTGAAAGGGGGCATGCTGGTCTCTCTGCATTGAAAGGGGACAAGCTGGTCTCTCTGCATTGAAAGGAGGCATGCTGGTCTCTCTGCATTGAAAGGGGACAAGCTGGTCTCTCTGCATTGAAAGGGGACAAGCTGGTCTCTCTGCATTGAAAGGGGGCACACTATACCTTAATTACTGAAGGCCCCTTTCACACTTTTGCGACCTCAAAGTCACGCAATTTTTGACAGCGTTTTTTTCCGCAAAGCAATGCCTATTACATTTTTTTGTTTGCGCCCCCCCCCCCCAAAAAATTTTGAGCACCAGCCACCACTGTCCAGTGTTCTTTACACATGTGTTAAAGCTGAACAATGGGAAACAGCTGTGAAAAGAAAAGTTCTACCTTGCAGTGGTAATCTCCCCACACTGTAAAGTTTCAATGCTTATTTATGCATAGAAAACCACACAATGCAGGGCTATTTACTGTATACACTTCAGAGTAGAATTGTGGCCAAGCTATGGACATTTAAATAAAAATTCTTAAAAGACAGTCACTAAGCTTTAAAGTAGACCCAGAGCCGATGCTAGACTATTTTGTGCCCTTTGCAAGACTAGTTACATGCAACCCCCCCCCCCCCCCTCAAAAGAAATAGAGATTGCAAATGCCTGCAGTCTGTGCAGGGATGCTTTCTCACCTCTTTGCCAACGTTAGCTCTGTGTGGAGACTGGGGAGGAAGTGATGTTTCATGCAGCATGACTTGCATGGCACCCCATTGGCAGGATACCTCTTCTTCCCAGATTGGCTGAAGTTTGCAGGAGACAGCTTCGTATCCAGTAAACATCATCAAGTCCTGGAGCAGTATGTGAGATGTCAGCACAGAGTGTTTGGGGAACAGGGCAGCCATCAGAAATATTAGCACTCTTTACACAGCTTTTAGGCCTGGGCCCCCAGAGTCATCCCCCCTTACATCAGGGTCCCCAGAGTTCGCCCTTACATCAGAGATCCCACTTTCATTAGGGTCCCTAAAGTCTCTACTTACATTAGGATCTCAGTGTTACCCCTTATACTCAGGGTCCACATAGCCCCCCTACATTAGGGTCCCCCAGAGCCCCACTCCTTAAATCAGGGTCCCCAGAGTCCCCCCCTTACATCAGGGTCCCCAGAGTCTCCCCTCCTTAAATCAGGGACCCCAGAATCTCTCCCTATCATTAGGATCCCCAAAATCACCCCCTTACATCGGGGTCCCCAGAGCCCCCTTACATCAGGGTCCCTAATGCGACCTTACATCAGCGCCCCTAAAGCCCCCTTACATCAGGGTCCCTAGAGCCCATTCCCTTTCAATAGGGTTCTCAAAGTTAGAAGGGAAGATCAGAGTGGGATAAGGAGAGTGGAGAGGTTTAAGAGAATAGTTGGGGAAGTGGAAGGATAGGAAGAAGTATTGTGAAGACTCCAACTTACATCAGGATCTGTTTCTTTTCATTGCAGCAGTCGGCTACAGGACATGTGGATGCTGAAAGGATTGGCACAGGAACCGGATAGGTTTGGAGGAGGAACTTCCTACAGGTGGAATTCTCGATCTTCACCTTACACGTGGGCTGACTTGTGTGCAGCATTTTTCTGTTACAAGCTTTAAAATAAGCCATACTAACCTCTTTAGTTACATCCCTTGTGGAATAATTCATCCCTAAATTTAACAATACAGACACAGAAGTCCTTCATTGTGGGTCTCAGTATTCCACTCCCCCTCTTTCTGGGTTCTGCTCTGTTTTTTGGTTAGGAATTAGAAGGGTTGTAGGCTGCTAGGTCACTGCTAACAGATGGGAGCTAAGCTATAGAGGAAAAAAATAATGCAATGTTGAGAATACCTTTATTCCATCTGATGCTACAGAGGTCAGTGAGATCTTTTTTTTAAAGGAGAACCCCAGGAAACATAAAGAATTTAAAATCTGCTGGTATACAAGTAGTTAAGGGCAAGGTGGTGTTTGACACCACTTGGACTTCTCTCTTTTGTTTTCACCCTACTGGTTTACTGAGTGCCAATAGTATAGCTTTCACCATATCCGGAGCTCTATGATGTGGCTTTTATACAGCAACCACACTGCCCACTCCTCCTCTCCCCTGGCTCATTCACAGAAAGTTTTAGCTTTTGTGAATTGGTTCATAGAATTCAAAGCTTTCTGTGATTGGGCAAAGGTGAGGAGGGATGGGTAGTGTATCTTCAAACAAAAATATGGGTGCTGTGTAGGACACCCAAAGCTGGGGTGTTGGAGTGCCTAAAGTATAGAGATAGCTGTACTGTAGGCGCTAAGTGGAACAGTAAACTGTAAAAAAAAAAAAAAGAGGAAGCTCCAAGAGGTGGCATACACCCTGTAGAACTTAATGCCATATGTTTTTCATTAAAGTGGTTGTAAACCTCAGTCATATGAGCAAAGTATATACACTCACCCCTTTTGCTTTCAGAACTGCCTTAACTCTTCGTGGCATAGATTCAATAAGGTTTTGGAAACATTCCTCAGAGATTTTGGTCTATATTGACATGATAGCATCACGCAGTTGCTGCAGATTTGTTGGCTGCACATCCATGATGCAAATCTCCCATTACACAACATCTCAAAGGTGCTCTATTAGATTGAGATCCGGTGACTGTGGAAGCCATTGGAGTACAGTGACCTCATTGTCATGTTCAAGAAACCAGTTTGGGATGATTTGAGCTTTGTGAAATGTCCACTATCAAGTAGATATAGGAGGAGTCCCTTGTAGTGCATTAGCACATCTATCCCAGCAAGTAGTGTTGTCTCCAAGGGTTAGAGAGGCTGGATTCACCCCTTTTTATGGATAGTGTAGGACCCACTGATAATGGGGTACTTTGACGCAGTGGTGGGCTTGAGCACGATATGGCCATATGGTGGGACTAAATCCCCATTTTTATTTATGGATTGTCTCCATATTTGATAGTCATTTCTTTTGTATGTGTGCGCTATTCTTTTTTAATATATATGAGAGGGTTTAAATCCGCTTTAACATTTATTTACTGCATGTTAACAATATGCCAAGATTTGAATGTCTATAGCCGGAAGTTCTACTTTAAAGCGGAGTTCCAGCCCCAAAATCATGCCTGCCGATATTATGGCATCTGCTTCCTTATCCTTTCCTTTGCCCGAATTGGATATTCCCGGCATTTTTATTTTTTTTATTACCTTTTAGAGAGGATAATATACTCACCTTACCATCCACTTCCTCCTTCCTCGGCCGCGGCCCGCGCCGTCACTTCCTGTCCCGCAATGCGTCCTGGGATCTCTTACTCGTGGCTCCCAGGATGCAATGGGCGGTGACGAAGGCGGCCGTCCGCTCCTCTCATCGCGTGATTTCCAAACAGGAAATGATGCGATGTTAGGCGGAGCACAGTACTCCGCAGTACATAGTACTGGGCATGCGCAAGATTTTGCGCTGGATTCACCGGCCCCACTACAACCAGGAAGCAGGGCAGGCATTTCCCCACAACGGACTCGGTGATCCAGGACAAAGATGGCGGCGCTCACAAGAATTTTTATAAAGTAAGATTTCATGCTTGCAAACATATTAGTACAATGTATGAAACAGGATTAGCGGATGTATAGAGGTCTAAGGGTCACTGTTTGGGGGATATTAAAAAAAAAAAAATGATTCTGTGGCTGGAACTCCGCTTTAAGTTTTCTAATTGAAATATAGTGCATTTTAAGATAAAAGTCTCATATATAGTTCTGCATAGGTTTTTTTTAATAATTTCTAAGGATTGTTCTCACTTTTTACCTCAGTCCCTCCAGTGCAGGAATGTAGCCCTTTCTCCCTTTCCAAGATAAAATAGGACCTTGTTGTATCCCTAAGTCTACCCACTTATTGAAATGGGAATAAGGGATATCTGGAAGCACACAAAGCTTTGGGCAAGATACATGCCCTTGTCATAACTCCCAGCCATAATTTCCTTCATTTCAGTAGATACAAGTCCAAGTTAGTCCATCAATATTGTGCCAAATGATGATTGCTGGAGAGTGATAGACAACAGTCTACATTAATAATAGGAGTGCTACAAAAAAAATTGATTTATTTAGGAACCTGCCATGATTGAAGTATGGCAAATGTCATTACTGACTTGTTTTTGAAGAGACAAGCACTAAGTCTGGGTGCATAAAAGTTGTATGCAAACCTAAAGATATACTTATATACTGTACATACACAGAGGTAATCAATTTTCAAATTGAATTATATTTAAAAATTAAACAATAACTGCAAAAAGAAAATAACTCCTCCATGCTTTATGTTCTGAAGGTGACAGATCTATCCATTTTGGTATAATACAGGATCCAATCTCTGCCCAAATTTTTTTATGATGTTTATTATCTGTTTATTGTTTATGGGATAATTTCTAAAGTTTAGGGTACAAATGGACAATTGGCATGAACATATCAATGAATGACCTTCCTGCAATTACCCTGTCTGAGATAAGTGTGGGCACACTGTGCAGTGCCTAGGTGTACTAGCAAACTGCCCGCTAGGGATATACAGTATATATACTATTACTACAAGGTCTGTGGCATACACATGTACCACCTAGCACGTATTGCAGCTGATTTTCCTTCTTGATAATTGCCTGCGCTCAATTAAGACAATGAAGGGGTGGAGCCTGTAATCTTTAGAGCTACTATTTATTTCAAAGTTTTATGTCTGTAATGTTGGTATGACAAGCCTTACAGGCTGAAACGCATCAACTGATTTTATTTGCGTTTGTACATTGTGGCTATTCAAATAAATTAAGATTTCTTAAAGTGACTCTTCAGTCATTTTTTTTTTTTATCTTTACATCTATTAAATTCTTTGCCCTTGTTGTTTTAATTTTGGATAGTAAAACATTTTTTTTTCTGCCAGTAAATACTTTATACAGCCCACTTCCTCTTTCTTGTCCGGTAAAAAGCCTAGGCTAATGACATCATGCTCTCTCTCTCTCTCTCACTCTTGTGAGAGTTTGCTTGCAAGGGAGGAGGGGTGAGTAAGTAGTAGTAATCGGAGAGCCATTTAAAGCTGCAGAGCTGGAGGGTGCTGGATGAGGGCGGAGATGACAGGAGACTGCAGAGATCCATGAGTATTCATCAAGAGAGGAGAAATGTGTAGCAAGCAGTGGTGTGAGTGTGTCTGTCTGTATATATATATATATATATATATATATATATATATATATATATATAGTATGTGAGTGTGTGTGTCTGTATGACTGTGTGTGTGTGTGTGTGTGTGTGTGTATATATATATACAGTATATATATATATATATACAGTATCACCCCTCACATTTTTGTAAATATTTTATTATATCTTTTCATGTGACAACACTGAAGAAATGACACTTTGCTACAATGTAAAGTAGTGAGTGTACAGCTTGTATAACAATGTAAATTTGCTGTCCCGTCAAAATAACTCTACACACAGCCATTAATGTCTAAACCGCTGGCAACAAAAGTGATTACACCCCTAAGTGAAAATGTACAAATTGGGCCCAATTAGCCATTTTCCCTCCCCGGTGTCATGTGACTCGTTTGTGTTACAAGGTCCCAAAGGCCAGATTTGTGCAGTATATGACTGATTGTTGTCCTATGGACAGAGTCTCCCACCTCAGCTGTAGATCTCTGCAGTTCATCCAGAGTGATCATGGGGCTCTTGGCTGCATCTCTGATCAGTCTTCTCCTTGTATGAGCTGAAAGTTTAGAGGGACGGCCAGGTCTTCGCAGATTTGCAGTGGTCTGATACTCCTTCCATTTCAATATTATCGCTTGCACAGTGCTCCAAATCCAGCTTTAAACTTCTCCACAACAGTATCTCGGACCTGCCTGGTGTGTTCCTTGTTCTTCATGATGCTCTCTGTGCTTTAAACGGACCTCTGAGACTATCACAGTGCAGGTGCATTTATACGGAGACTTGATTACACACAGGTGGATTCTATTTATCATCATTAGTCATTTATCTGTGAAAATAGAAACAGTGTGATTGCTTACTATGAGTAACACATAGTTTTTTCCTTTTTCCAGCTTTTTTTAATTTGGTGCAATTTTATTTTTCTAATTTTTTAAACGATTTTTGCTTAGTACCTACTACTGAACCCCCCCCCCCAGAACAAACATTTATCTACGGCTCTGCTGCTACAGATTGAAAAGGAAAGGTTATTTTTAATAGCATTCAATTACAATATGACTTGTGTCGCACCTGTATACACTATATATTTTTTTCTTTATTTTTTTCCCCCATGAAAGTGGAGTTATCCTTTAAATCAGTGTTTTTCAACTCCGGTCCTCAGGGCACACTAACAGGCCAGGTTTGCAAGAAAACTGAAATACATCCCAGGTGATATAATTTGCTGCTCAGTGATTGCAGTATTCTAGTCTGCATCTCCCCAAGGTAATACTTAAAATCTGGCCTGTTAGTGTGCCCTGAGGACCGGAGTTGGGAAACACTGCTTTAAATGCATACAAATATATTAGGGTAAACAATATATATAATATATATTAGGGTAAACAATACAGCATAAATTAGTACATGTCTGGGGAAAAATGTCTGTGCAGAGATATTTAGTGAAAAAATATATCAAACAAAAAAAATGCATCATTAAAAATATGTCCTTTAATCATTTGAGGAAAAGGTCCATATTCCACCTAAAAATCCCACCTAAAAGTTAAAATATACAGTACTTGCTGGGAGCGATGCTTGGAGACCAACAGCACCCGGCACAGGAGGCGGCTGGTAGGCAGCAAGCAGAGAAGGACAGGTAGTGGAATAGGTTCCCCACAGCAACACTAGCGAGCAGTCCCCATGCTGTCCCTCCTCCTTTGGAACCTCTCCGTATGCTAGGAGCACTCTCCCTGTACAGCCGGTACCTGTCCTTAACCTAGCCACATGCAAAATGTGTGCCAACTGCAGTAAGACAGTAACTTTTATAAGCACTGCCCTCTCTGAAGATGTCCGCAAGGGTCATCCAGCTCAGCAGCATCCAATAGGACAGCTGCTCACCCGTTGACATGTATCCCTCCGGTCCTCCTCTCTCCCTACCAGGTGGTTGTGACAGAGCCACCTATGTAGGGAGATCAACCTACACCTGCCTACATGTTAGTACCCATGGTGTCCCTGGGAACCACTGACATCACTGGTAATCCCCGCTCCTTTTAAGTAAAGGAGTGGGGAATAGCAGTGACATCACTGCCATTGGGCAATGGCTTTGGCCATATTTCCTTAGTGATATCAACACTGTTTTCCTTATATAGCTGTTAGCAGCTTTGGGAACATTCAGCTAGTGGTGCCATCAGGATCGATTGTGTGCACCAAGTTGTTTTTTTTTCTTTGCTGAGTTAGTGGCTGTTGAGTATCATGACTGACAATGAATTACTGAGGGACATTTTTGGGGGATTTTTAGCTATTTTAATAAAGGACGTGTCAAATGTTTGGGTGTCTTTTTTTTCCAGGTTACAATTTTTTTGTGAATGAGTAGGTGTACTATGTGTGTATGGGGGGGAAGGGGGGGCAGTATCTAAGGACCCCCTTTTTATTCCAGATTCTAAAAACCCCCTGCCCTAAGATCATTACAGTGTTAAGGTGGTCTAATCATTAACAATGGGTAGCCAAGGAAAGGCAACGGACCAAAAACCTGAAACCATAAAGACCTGCAATTTGTTTTATTAGAGTGCCTCACACAGTTTATGTATTCTAGTGCGATGCGGTGTGGATCTTTAGGCACCTACTTATCAGAAGAATGTGGTGCACTTATACCGCCATAGGAGACATCAATACATTATCTACAGTCCTCTCCAGGAGGGACTCGGTGGAGGTCGGGGAGAGGACAAGTGGTGTATGTGTATTCAGTGTGGGGCTCTCCAGGGTATTTTTCTGCCTGGGTGGACGAGTCCATGTCAGATACAGAGTCCTTCACTTTGCACCCTCACCATGCTGGGCTGTGAGAGCCATCTTGGAGGCCTCAGGTGCCAGAGTGCGGGAGTTCAGCTGGCAGGTTAGGTCCCTTCTGGTCGAACCTCCAGGCTTGAGAGCAGTCCTCAGGTCCCCCTCAGTCTCGGGAAGGCAGCTGTGATTGGGGCTGTGCAAGATAGTGCCTTCGGTGTAGCGAAATTGGCTTTGCCGCTCTCTTAAGAGCTGCCACGCATACACCCCCACAGGCACCTACTTATCTCATGCATTGTAGTGCCATTCTAAAGGGTTTACTACACATTACCACAACTCAGTAGTGTGAAGCCAGCCTAAATCATTCACAAAACCAAATAATATTTTTATTTTTTTGTTGTGTGATATTCATTTCTAAGATCTTTGCGCTCTTAACCTTAGAAACATGTAAATAATGCCCCTGTGACCTGATTTTCTCAGAAATAAAATGTAGCCCTCATACTTATAAACTAGAAGTGCCAATTCTGCCACCAGGTCGCCTTCACTTAATACTCTGGTTGACCTTATTAGTATCCAGTGTGTTCCAAAAGAACAGCAGAAAGTTTTCCAAGCCTCTCATTTGTTTTATGTCAACAACAATTGGCTTTAGAGCTAAGACAATGCAGCGTAAGGTCAGTTTTGTACATTTCAAATTAGAGATTGTGACCTTTGAGGCTCTTGGCTTAGTACTGAGCAAAGTAAAGCTGATGAGGAACAGTACTTTCTGAATAGACCCTGACACAAACACAGACCTGTATAAGAATACAGGAATCTGTATTTTAATACAGTTGTTGTGAAGAGTTACCTTAACGTTTATTTATAGCCCTGACAAATTTACCATTAATATTAATACCTTAGTAAAAGTCATAATATATACTTAATCTCAAGCTTGTAATGACCAATGCCAACTTAAAAAAAAACTCTTATCACTGCTCCCTCCATATGGTGCTGCCATCATATAGCAAATGGGCTGCTGGCATGGACAAATTATTCTGATAATGACTTACATAAGTCCATTTTTTATACTTCAACATTGTTCTCCATCAATGCTAAAGAAAAAAACGTTGAATATCTGCTCAAAATTTCACATAAATAGCCCCACAGTCCACTTTTCAACTCAATTCCTATATTTTATCCTTATAGATCCCTATAGACCTCTTAAAGCCCCTCTCCGGCCAAACTAATTTTTCTTTTTTCTTTGTTTCATTCTTTTTATTGAAAAAAAAAAAAATAGGTAAAAAAGAATTACAGATACGATGGTGTCAAAATACAAGTCAAATCGAAAAGATAAACCCTAGTAGGTATCAAAATATGTAGGAGGAAACATTTTAAGGCATAGAAGTCCAATGGAATTTAAGTTTCACTCTCTCTGTGGTTGAGGCGATGATAGGATTCCGAGCCATCAACATTACACCTTAGGATATAAGTGCCGATATGTCTAGAGTTAAGAGATGCTAAACCCCTAATTAAACCAAAAGATGGGGATGAGGCCCCAGACTATTTTTGTTGCCTGACCAAGACATCTTCACATAGGAGCTCAAGAGCAAAGATTTCAGGGTCGCCGTCCAAAAGACCATTTAACTGTGTGGGGAAAATATAAAATAAGAGGGAGCTACCTTCAAGGTACACCACAGAGATACTTGAAATTAGACAGAACAAGAAAACAATTAAATACAAAGTTTCTATTGAATGAATCTGTGCAAACACATTTTTCTAACTGACAGGTCTCTCCTCCCTCTGAATATGCCCTTGTTAATTTTTTTTTTTACCCCATAATATCACAGGGGCCACCAAGGTCTTCAGTAAGCTGGAGGTAAAAGGACTCTATGACAAGTCCTCCAGACGCAGGATGCCCCTTTGGGCTTCCTGCGTCAAAACACAAAGTAGTGACTGCACTACGATGTAAGAAGAAACATAGAATTTTTTCACCACCTGCATCAACCTTTGGTCCTTGTCTGTGATGTTGAGTCATGTTTGGATTTGCAAGTGGTAAAAAAATTCTACATTTCTTCTTACATCGGAGTGCGGTCACTACTTTGTGTTTAGAGTGATGCCTGGGACTATGGATCTGACCTGCTCCTGATAAGCACTTTCACCTGAGCGGCTTACCTGTCTTGCACCTTTGAACTTCATGACCAGCAGCGACGGGATTGTAGGGGTGGATTATCAGAGGTGCAGCCCTAGGTTGCTGAGATTGACATTGCTCAAGTGAATTCGCCGTAGGCCAAACAGCATTGTGAACCATCCAGGAGGAAGTCTCAAAAACGACTGCCTAAAGTCAAGCATGGTGGTGGGAGTGTCATGGTCTTGGGCTGCATGACTGCACTGGGGAGCTACAGTTCATTGAGGGAACCATGAATGCCAACATGTACTGTGACATACTAACGCCAAGCATGATCTCCTCCCATTGGAGACTGGGCCGCAGGGCAGTATTCCAACATGATAACGACCCCAAACACACCTTAAGAAGCTGAGGGTAAAGGTGATGGACTTGCCAAGCATGTCTCCAGACTTAAACCCTATTGAGCATCTGTGGGGCATCCTCAAACGGAAAGGTGGAGGAGCACAAGGTTCTAACATTCACCAGCTCCATGATGTCATCATGGAGGAGTGGAAGAGGACTCTAGTGGCAACCTGTGAAGCTCTGGTGAACTCCATACCCAAGAGGGTTAAGGCAGTGCCGTAAAATAATGGTGGCCACACAAAATATTGACACTTTGGGCCCAATTTGGACATTTTATCTTAGGGGTGTACTCACTTTTGTTGCCAGCGGTTTAGACATTAATGGCTGTGTGTTGAGTTCTTTTGAGGGGACAGCAAATTTACATGGTTATACAAGCTGTACACTCACTACTATACATTGTAGCAAAGTGTCATTTCTTCAGTGTTGTCACATGAAAAGATAGAATAAAATATTTACAAAAATGTGAGGGGTGTACTCACTTTTATGAGATACTGTATTTCAAGATATAACACGTTTTTGTTAAACCTGCATTTGCATTTATTTGCATTCTAGGATTAATAGGATTGTTTTTTAACTTTGGGCATAGTTATACTTTAAAGGTTAAAGAGGAAAAGAAACTGAGCCAATATTTACGAAGCTGGTCCCAACTACCCCTATCCTGGCTAGGAAGGATCCATGCATTGCAAATGACACTGTTACCAAGGATTCTCTATTACTTCAGATATCTACCCATTCCCCTAGTTAGGGACCATGTTAAACGCTTCCAATCTAAGATCATCTCTTTCATTTGGGGTTCGAAAGGTCATAGAATAGCGAAGGGGACCTTGTTTCGCTCCAGGAAAAAAGGAGGACTTGTTCTTCCAAATCTAGTTTGGTACTACCAAGCGGCCCGATTGGCTTAGCTTTCGGTCATTTACTCCCGAGCAGCGAAACTGGACTGGGTAACCATGGAACGTCAGGCAGTCCCGCTTCACCCTATTGACTTCCTTATGTGGTGTCTCCCCAAGTACTGACCTGCCATTTTAGCTCCGACCCTTTCACACTCCCTAGCACTGTGACACAAACTTAAAGGCCGACCCCAACTTACTTTGTCTATACCACCGCTATCATTCCTGTTCCAAAACCGCAACTCCCCCCCGGGTTTAAACATCACTGACTTCAAATGGTGGCTAGACAAAGGCCTTTATAGAATAGGACACTTTTTCACCCCCTCAGGGCATCTCTCTCTTGCCTATTGTACAAGTAAACTTAAGATGCCCAAATCAGAACAATTCAGGTTCCACCAGATTACACATTTTTTACACTCCATCTGGACAACTAAACCATTACCTCCTACTGCTACAGCCTATGAAGTGTGGTGTGGATCGGCCATAGAGCAGAGGGGTGGGATCTCAGTAATATATGAGTCACTGTGGGGACATGGCCCTAAACCAGGCTATGCTTTGGCCTGGGAGAAGGACCTGTCCCAGAAATGGGAACCCGAGACATGGTATTCTGCTATGATGCGGGCATACAAGGGGGTTCTGAATGTAACATTAATAGAAGCCAGTTTGAAAGTTATAACTAGATGGTACCTTGTTCCCGAAAGGCTCAACCAATGTTTTCCCTAATCCTCCCCACTATGCTTCAAGGACTGCTCTCATAGAGGCTCCTTTCTACACACTTGGTGGGAATGCCCAAAAATCAGAGGCTTCTGGAACAAGGTTTTCCATCTGATCCACAAAGTCACTGGAGTGTCAGTAGCACAATCACCTCAAATAGCGCTTTTGAACTTTGCACTGGATGAGTCTTCCAAGTCTCAAAAGTGATTAATTTGCTTTATGTTGTTAGGCGCGAAGTTAACTATAGCTAAAGCATGGAAAACCCCCACAGTTTCCTTCACTTTGCTGAAAAGAAAGATCTCCTGGATTATGACCCAGGAAAAACTGGCCAGTAGTCTCCTGAATTCTCCCCAGAAATGTGAGATTATTTGGGAACCTTGGGCAACTTACACACACACATCACCGATCTTCTAATTACTCTGACTTATTTCTCTGTCAGCTCTTGAGACCTCCAGGGCATACATATCCTTCTTTGACCTCCCCCCTCTCTCTCTCTCCCCTTTTTACTTGGTGTCCTTTTTGTTTCTTTTCTCTTCGCTTCTTCTACGACCTATTCTCCGCTTACATGGGTTATTGTCCAGTTCTGTTAGGGTTGCCTATTTGGACTACCCGGTGGTCAATTTGCCTTTACGTTACTGACTCTCTTATCGCGGAGATCACTGTATGGTACTCTCCTTTACAATATGCAAACTATTTCCTTTTGTTGTTTGTTAATTGTATTGTTATACCTTAATAAAAATCTTTGAAAGTAAAAGGTTAAAGAGGAATGCCAGGAACTTCAGAAGCCCAGCCATCTGCCTTCCCCACTACCTAAATCCATGTCCTTAGTCTGCTTGTCTTCAGAAAACTGTTTGTGGGCTTTCTTGTGCATCATCTTTAGAAGAGGCTTCCTTCTGGGACGACAGCCATGCAGACCAATTTGATGCAGTGTGCGGTGTATGGTCTGAGCACTGACAGGCTGAACCCCCCCACCCCTTCAACCTCTGCAGCAATGCTGGCAGCACCCATATGTCTATTTCCCAAAGACAACCTCTGGATATGACGCTGAGCACGTGCACTCAACTTCTTCGGTCGACAATGGCGAGGCCTGTTCTGACACTCATGCAGCCCCAGACCATGACACTCCCACACCATGCTTGACTGTAGGCAAGACACACTTGCCTTTGTACTCCTCACCTGGTTAGAAACATAGAATGTGTCGGCAGATAAGAACCATTTGGCCCATCTAGTCTGCCCAATATATCTGAATCCTATGAATAGTCCCTGGCCCTATCTTATATGAAGGATAGCCTTATGCCTATCCCATGCATGCTTAAACTCCTTCACTGTATTTGCAGCTTGTCACCACACACGCACACACAAAAGATATAATCAAATATTTACAAAAATGTGAGGGGTGTACTCACTTTTGTGAGATACTGTATATATATATATATATATATATATATATATATAAATGCCCGTTCATCCATCAGGACTGCATATAAATTCTGTGGACATGGGGCAAAATGTTCTCAGACTATATTCAATTTGATAATGTGAAAGCAGAAAATGCCACACTATGGCCACTAGATGACACTGACTATTAAAGGAAATAAGTATGCTTTTTAGCGCCACTTAGTGGCCTTATTGCAGTATTTTCTACATTCACAAACAAATTGAACAGAATATAGCTTGAGAATATTCAATTTTGCTTCATTTACCCCTGAGCAAATTTATATGAAATTTCATAAGACTCTCCTCGGTGTATCTTGTCCTAGATTGTGTATAGAGATCATGTTTTTACAAGCTGTTCTGACATTGCAAGCCACATTAAGGGGATCAGTAAACCAAATCCTTCCTGAAGCGAAAAGGAACTTATTTCTCTTATCTAGACTAGGACATCGAATTGTTACTGCCATTCTTCTGGAGATGGTTTCATTTTCTGTAGGCTTTCGTAGGCATGCAAACAGGCCAAATGCTCCATTCATCTGTTAAGGCTGTTCCAGTGACTAACTGAAAATAGGACTACACACTTCCCTAAGACATCTCAGATCGTCCGCTGACACAATCTCTCAGCAGCTACCTGAATATAATGCCACTAATTGTGAAGCGATGACAACTTGTGCAAAGCCATGTGACAGCGAAAAAGAGGAAATAAAAAGAGAAGAATCTGCTGTGATAGTCATGAGGCTCTCCGCCTATTCTTTCTATAATACACCCAATGTTACAGAGGTTAAGGGTATTTCTTTTTATTGTGCTGCCACATAACATAACCTTAAGAACCGAATGCTCAGACCTATTATTTGCTTTAATATATATATATATATATATATATATATATATATATATATATATTTTTTTTTTTTCACGAAAAAGGTTTATTGTATAATTGTAAGGATGATAATAAGGCCCCGTTCACACTGGGGCGGTCCGACTTCCCGGGCGCGGCGCGCTGCTCGCAGCGCGACCTCGGAGCGGCCGGCACAGACTTCATAACATTGAAGTCAATGCAGGTTGCTCCAGGTCGCCCCAAAGAAGCTCCGGACCCTTTTTCTAAGTCGGAGCGACTTGTGTCGCTCCTATTAGAATGGGTCCACAGCTTCTCTATGCCAGGCGACCTACGGCGGCGACCTGACAGGTCGCCCCAGTGTGAACGGGGACACAAGGTAATTGTACAAACAATACAGTACAGTATATAAGATATACAAATTGTATATATTTATATACTGTTATTTGTAATATAACAAAGCAATGTTATTTAATTGGTAATAATTCACATTATACTTCTTCTTAAACTAGACAATAATGATAATTCTAATGGTAAGATGTATATTTCTACCCATGAGCCTCTCTGTTTTGGTACCAATTGCCAAACTTGTATTCTATGAAGGAGCAAAGGCAAAACATCTAAGTGCATTTTAAAGTGTGGACTAAGGTGCTTTTAACATCTCGTATCTTCTATCGCAGCAAAAAAAAAAAAAAAATAAATATATATATATATATAAACATAGCCATATTTCTACAACAGGGAATCTGCACTTAATATTTTCTCACATTTCTACCCAAAATATACTTTTCATTCATATTTACTCACCATAATTGTATTCTATAATAGTACTTTTGCTAAGTGCATATTTCTTAGATGTGGACTAAGGTGCATTTAACATCTGCAATTTGCCATCATAGCAATTGGAATGGCAGTGAAGAAAAAAAAAAAAATTATATACGTAAACCCAGTTTAGGAATGTTATGGAAGATTGAATTTCAAGTCTGTTATGCCTTTTTACTCTCTGGATTAAGCAAAGCTTCTTAGATCTAATTTCACAATGTTTTTTTTTTTTTGTGTTTTATATATATATATATATATATTTTCTCTTTTTACTCACACTTTCTAATTTAATCCCCATCCTCCCACTTTTTCCAAAAATTTCCAGTATTTAGTTAAGGTGTTAACGCCTTGTTAGACATGCAGAGGTAGAATGTAACCCTTGCTCCGACTAATTCTGGTTAAAAAAATAAAAATAAAATATAGATATATACAATATATCTATATACAGTAATCCCCCGCTCCATTTGGGTTCAGTTTTTGCGGTCCCGGTAATTCGCGTTTTTTTTTTTGTAATGTTATTTTACTATATAAATCATTAAAAATTTAATATTTTTGTGTTTACCATAGCTCTTGCTATGTCTCTCAGTATCTTTTATGTGTTTAAATGAGTTTCTATTGTTTTAAAAGTGTGTTTAAAGACCTTAAAATGCTTTTACACGTACAGTGACAGTAAAATAAACATGCCTACAATGCATTTTAATAGGGTTTTTCTATTTCGCGGATTTTCACTTTTCGCGGCTGGGTCCGGAACGTAACCCCCGCAATGGAGGGGGGTTTACTGAAAACCTGTCAGCCAAGACTTTTACCCCAGGAAAAAAAGGACCAATCATTGATGTGTTAGAATTTGGTTTAAAATAAATATAAGCAAGATAAATACATGTTTTTCTTTCTTTTTTTTTTTTTTAACCATTAGCTATAACTTATTGGTGACTGGCACAAAATTTGTCAACTAAGATTTTTACCCTAGAAAAAAACAGAAGCAGTCACTTATAAGTGTTAGCTGTTAAAAAAATATGTACTGTATGTATATATTTTCTTTTCCTTTTTTCATTTTCTTTTAACCAACAATTACCACTTATGAGTGATTGGTACATTTTTGCAGCTTAACCTTTTACCCCAGATAAAAGTTCCAGTCACTAATAATCATTAGTTGCTGATTTAAAAAAAAAAAGTATATATATATATATATATATATATATATATATATATATATATATATATATATATATTTTTTTTTTTTTCCTTTTTTTATTTCAATTTTTTTATCAACAGCTATAACTTTTTAACCTAACTGGTACAACACTTATCAGCTAAGCCTATTACCTCAGTAAAAACAGTACTAGTTATCAATAAAAGTTAGCTGTTGATTAAAAAACAATAAAAAATTACAAAATGTATATATATATATATATATATATATATATATATATATATATATTACCAAAAGTATTGGGACGCCTGCCTTTACACGCACATGAACTTTAATGGCAACCCAGTTTTAGTCCGTAGGATTCAATATTGAGTTGGCCCACCCTTTGCAGCTATAACAGCTTCAACTCTTCTGGGAAGGCTGTCCACAAGGTTTAGGAGTGTGTCTATGGGAATGTTTGACCATTCTTCCAGGAGTGCATTTGTGAGGTCAGGTACTGATGTTGGATGAGAAGGCCTGGCTCGCAGTCTGCGCTCTAATTCATTCCAAAGGTGTTCTATCAGGTTGAGGTCAGGACTCTGTGCAGGCCAGTCAATTTCCTCCACCCCAAACTCGCTCATTCCATGTCCTTATGGACCATGCTTTGTGCACTGGTCCAAATCATTTTGTGGAGGGGGGATTATGGTGCGGGTTGTTTTTCAGGGGTTGGGCTTGGCCCCTTAGTTCAGGCCAGTCAAGTTCCTCCACCCCAAACTCGCTCATTCATATCTTTACAGCTGTTTTATGTGTTTACCGGCTAAAACTTGTCAGCCAAACCTTTTACCCCAGAAAAAGAAGTACCAACAAAAATAAATACATGTTTTTCTTTTTTGAACGAACAGCTAACACTTGTTAGTGACTGTTACAAAACTTGTTAACTAAGATTTTTACCTTAGGAAAAAAAACAGTACCAGTCATTTATAAGTGTTAGCTGTAAAATATATATATATATATATATTACTGTATTTATATATATTTTTCCTTTTTTAATTTTCTTTTAACCAACAGCTAACACTTATTAGTGATTGGTACACAATTTGTCAGCTAAACCTTTTACCCCAGAGAAAAGTTCTAGTCACTAATTAGCATTAGCTGCTAATTAATTTTTTTTTTTTCATTTTTTTTTTTTTTTTTATAGCCAACAGCTACAACTTATTAGTAACTGGTATAAAACTTGTCAGATAAGCCTATTACCCCAGAAAAAAAAGTTCTAGTCATTAATAAGTATTAGCTGTTAATTACAAAAAAAATGCATATATATATACAGTATATATATTTTTTTTTTATTGTTTAAGACTTGAAGAAGAAGTATAAATACAACTTAACAGCTAACACTTATAAGTGACTGGTACAAAACTTGTCATCTAAGGCCTGTTCCCAATCTTCTGCTTGAAGATTGTAGCTCTAAGGTTGATCTCACACCCAGGCGTTTCGAATCGCCGGCAGATTTCCTACGATTCTGCCCGCGATTTCAAAGTCCCGAGGTGTGAATGACAAATCACAGAATGCACATTTGAGATGTCATTCATTTAAATGGAACCTATAATTGCAGTGCAGTTCTGCCACGATTGTCGCGCTATAAATCGCACTGCAATTGCGGCAACCTGCATGTCATGAAGATTTTCACCCAAAAAACTTCAGGAGCTACTTTTGGGCGACATGCTTCACACGCTTTATTGCGCGACAATCACAACAAAACTGCACCGCAATTTTGGGTGCCTTTCAAATTAACCACTTAAGCCCCAGAGGATTTGGCTGCTAAAAGACCAGGGGGTATTTTGCGATTCGGCACTGCGTGACTTTAACGGACAATTGCGCGGTCGTGCGACGCTGTACCTAAACGAATTTGACGTCCTTTTTTTCCCACAAACAGAGCTATCTTTTGGTATTTGATCACCTGTGCAATTTTTTAATCATGCGCTATAAACAAAAAAAGAGCGTCGATTTTGCAAAAATAACAATATTTTTCACATTTTTTTATATGAAATTCCCCCCCAAAAAAATGTAAAATCAACATTTTTTAACATTTTCGGCCAATTTGTTTCATGCTACATATGTTTGGTAAAAAAAATTGCAAAAAGCGTATTTTGATTGGTTTGCGCAAAAGTTATCGCGTTTACTAACAAAGGGAAAGATTTTTGTCATTTTTGTTGTTTTTTTTTAACGCGTAATGGCGGCGATCTGCAATTTTTTTTGCGGTACTGCGACATTGTGGCGGACAGATCGGACCCTTGACTGACATTTTTGACACTTTTGGGGTTACCAGTGACATTTCTACAGTAATCAGTGCTATACATATGCACTGTTACTGTAAAAATACACTGGTAGTGAAGGGGTTAACTTTATTTGAGAGGGAGGGGCTGTGTGTGTCCCTAGGGGCGTGATTCTTACTGTGGCTTGAGCTGTAGGAACAATGATCAATGGTCCTACATAGTAGAACCGTGTGATCAGTGTTTCTACACCAGGGAGAATGACAGGCAGCTTGTTTACATAAGCCGCCTGACTTTCCCCCTCTCCCCCGACGATCGGCGAGTGACCGGTGGACATCGGGTCCGCTGGTCACACGCGCGGGGGGGGGTCCGTGACCGCGCCTGGAGTGCGCCTCCGGCGGCGCGTGCTCACTCCCAAAAGCCTCACAAGCTAGCGACGTAGACCTATGTCGCTCTGCCTGTGAGGGGCTGACTGCCGCAGTAAATATACTGTGAGCAGTCGGCAAGTGGTTAATGGCATCTCAAATGTGCACCTTGGCGCTTTGAAATCACAGTCAGAATGGCTGCAAATCTGCCTTCTTTTTGGCAGATTACAAGCATTTTTTGGCCCCATAGACTTCAATGGAAACGCCTGACTTAAGCGTTTTATGAGAGTTTTTTTGCTTGTATTTTGCTCAAATAGCAGCTCCCCACCCCTAATTCCCTCCCCCTCTCCTCCCCTTAGTGATTTCTATTGGTTAAACAAAAACGTCTGAAGCTGTAAAACGCTTGTAACGCATTTCTGAAATGCTTTCAAAACACTTGTAAAAAGCTGCAAAAATGCTTAAAAAAAGCCCAAAAAAATGCCAGTAAATCGCTACACTCAGGTATGAATGGAGCCCAAGAATTTTGCCCTAGTAAAAAAAAAAAAACCAGTATAAGTATATCTTTTTTTATTATTGAGTGGCATTGTCTTTTTCTGAAATAAGAGTCTTAGCTGACAAGTTCTCTACCAGTCACTTATAAATGTTAATAGTTAGTTAAAAAATAAATAAATGAAAAAAAATCATATATGCCATACAGTATATATATATATATATATATATATATATATATATATATATATATATTTTTTTTTATATAGCTAACACTTATTAGTGACTGGTACTTTTTTTTTTTTCTGGAGTAAAAGACTTGGCTGACAAGTTTTGTTCCAGTCACTAATAAGTGTTAGCTATTGAGTTGTATTTATATGTTTTCTTCAAGCCTTGCGGTTGTGGCTCCAAGCCCAACCAATGACTTTACAGGTCAGTAGGAACCATCCATCAGTTCTGCGAAGAAACCAATCAGTCAATCTTTTAGCTGATGTGTTTCATTTGCTGTCTTTGTGAAGTATTTGATTCCTTCTTTCAAGGCTTTCTGTTGAGTGAACAGAGATGACTATACAAATTCCTCTGCGTAAAGGTGGCGTGTCCGTGGCCCAGGCTAATATGCGCCCAGCGCATGATAAATGTTGAGCATTAGTTTTAACTTTCCATTTTGGTCTCAAGCTAGACCTTTTCTTTTTTCTTTTTTTTTTTTTTTTATGGAAAATAATGTAAGCTGCCTTCAGATGTGTCAGAACAAATGCATGGAATTCTTTGTTACCAATACATATTATAGTAGTTCAGTTCAATGCATTTCTTATGCGTACTTAGTTGAAGACGCTCGAATATACAATTTTCTCTGTTTAGAGTTTTTCTATATGTAGTCATTGGTAGGGTGTTGTCGAGAACATATAAACTATAGATTATTGTTATCTATGGTATATCTAAGTGTAGCACCCTACAAGGTAGGTGCTAGGTAAAAGCTTAGTGGGCTTTGGCTCCCTAACAGCAGGGCCATGCTTATCAGCTGGACTGTCATGTCTCCCAGGTGTGGCTGCTGAGAGGGGAGTCTCCCCACTGGCTCCATGAGACGGTTCTTATTGGGCAGTGGAGGAAACCCAATCAGTGGCCCATTCAGGCCTGTATCTTCCCCGGAAGGCAGATTCTACAGCAGAGGATTCTGGGAGTGGGTAAAAGTTTGAAAGGAACACATGACGCAGCATCTTTGGCGGGAAGCAGAGTCCCAGGAGGGAGAGTACAGCTGTCTCTCCTCCTGTCAGAAGGATCGGGTGTCTTGGGTGGCTGCCTGAGAATCCAGGAGGGAAAGCTGAGCTGCAGAGAGGATTCGGTGTGCCGTGGACCAGTGGAGGAAGAGGGGTTCAGTTCCAGGAAAGCATTCCAAGGGTGTGAGTACTGCGGACTGCCCCTGGGGTCTGCCTAGTGTAAAGGGGACCACTCCAGTGAAGGTCCCAGGGATCCAGGACCCTGAAGTGTTAAGGGGGTTGCCTAGTGAGAGGACCCTGAAGTGTTAAGGGGGTGCCTAGTGAGAGGACCCTGGAAGTGTAGAGGGGGCACCAGCGGTTGGGCCCTGAAGAGTCAAGTGTACAGTGTTAAGAGTTGCAGTAGGACAAGCAGTTACAGGAAGCTACCTCAGTCAGTGAAGGGCTGGAGGGAGTCATACGCAGGACTTTTGAGCTAGACAGAGGGTCAAGAGTCAAGGATTATTACAGTCCTGGATAACCAAGGAGTTAAAGTCGAAGTTTCAGCACTTTCAGCAGAACAGTATTTCAAGTGCCAGGAAGCGTTGGTCGGCATTCAGCTGGCGTCAGGACAGTGCTGACAGGCTTCTTTTCTACAAAGTGTCCCAGTTAAACCTAGTTGAGCCAGAGGAGTATTCCACTCATTCCCTTCTCCCATCCCCATTATAAAATAAACAAAACAAACCAAAGATGCCGGAATGGTCATTGTCTCCTATCTCACACTTGGTTTTCAACTTAAATGTGTTGGAAGTGTTCCCGGTAACAATGCCAGACCCACATCAGACCCAATGTCTGGAAATATTGCTACATAAGTTTCCATCTTAAAGTGGTCATAAAGTCAGTGATAACAATTACTGCCGGCCTCTCTACTATAACAAGCTACCAGAGATGTATAGTAACTAAGTAGAACTACTTCACTACTGTACTTAAGTACCGAAAGGCGGTATCTGTACTTTCCTAGAGTATAATTTTTTTCTCCTTCTTCCACTTTTACTTCATTACATTTTTTTCGATGATTTCTATACTTCTACTCCAATATGTTTTTCTGTGCTGCATAGTTACTCATTACAATTATAAAAGTTACCACTGCCAGAACAGTAGATGGCAGGTTTCATGAAGTTCAAAACATGTGTATTATCAGCGCATACGAAAATAAATGCTACTGTATGCATAAATAAAAGCTGCATTTGAAATAATAAAAAACAATATGATGTTCAAACTTTTGACTTCTTTCTTTAATAACTACATAACACAGTACTTGTACTTTTACTTTCAGTACTTGAGTAGCATTTTTTTTTCAAAACTACTGGTACTTTTACTTTCAGTACTTGAGTAGCAAACATTTTTAAAAAAACTACTTGCAATACTTAAGTACAAAAAATGTTGAATACTTTAGTACTTCTACTCAAGTCACTTTTTGATCGAGCACTTCCACTTCTACTCAAGTCACTTTTTGATCGAGCACTTCCACTTCTACTCAAGTCACTTTTTGATCAAGCACTTGTACTTTTACTCGAATATGGGTTTCGAGTACTTTATACAACTCTGCAAGCTACACTACACAGTGTCTGTGTTTTTTTTATATTCTGCAGCTAAATACCTTTTTTCATATCGCCTATGTGCGGTCGCGTGGCTTACCACTGATCTAAGCACTACAGTGGGAGGGGCTCAGATTCGTACCCTTAGCTGGGCGGCCACGTCACCGCACATTGGAGATGTAAAATAAGGGATTTAGCTGCACAATTTAAAAAAAAAAAAACAAGCATACATTGTGTAGTATATCTTATTATAACAGAGGGATTGGCTTTTATTATGATCACTAACTTTACTGCCATATGGAATAGCGGCAGGAGGGGAGGGGTGGGTTTGTTGATCGGCTGACTCACTAGGAAGTGCCAGGAAAGGAGGGAGGGGGAGGGGGAGAGGGAAAGGGAGAGGTTTAAACACATCGGGATGAGGGAGGTACGTAAGCTGACCATGGTAATATAGATCAACAGCCATGATTACCGTGGACAGCACGCTAAGGGTGACAGGAACAGGTAGGATCAACCAGTTATTTTACAGCAAAGAAAGGGACAAATGACAAAGCACAAGCACTATGCAGTTAAACATGCTTTAAAGGAACAGGATTTTTTATTTTATTTTAGGGTTACAACCTCTTTTATTCAGCTTAGGCACTTGTACTGAGTTGTGTTCTCTTTTGGTACATATGCATATCTATTTCCCTAGTGTAAAGGTGTGCATCTCAAAAATGAGGTATGCTAGTCAAACAGCCTTTTATTTGGTTCAGAAAGGGTTCAGCGAACTTCAGAAGTTCTGATTCTGCACCTGAACCCTACTGAAATCAAGAGGTGGTGAATCTGTAAAATTTAAAATGTGCACTTTCTGAGTTAATAGGCAAAGGGGTTTCAAAAATGGCATGGTGTGGGCACTGCCCTGGGGAACAAGCACCAATGCATGCAGCCTGGGGAACAAGCATCAATACATGCATGCTTCTATGCAGCCTGGTAATTTTTTTTAGGACTGACATGTACTAAGGAAAAAAAGTTTTAAATTGCCAACAAATCGCTTTGACAGCTGTCATTGCTGGCTTCTTTGTTAACAAGAAAAAAAAAATAGACCCTCTAAGGCAGGGGTCTTCAAACTTTGGCCCTCTAGTTGTTCAGGAACTACAATTCCCATCATGCCTAGACATGTATGTGAATGTCAGAGTTTTACAATGCCTCATGGGACGTGTAGTTCCACAACAGCTGGAGGGCCGTAGTTTGAAGATCCCTGCTCTAAGGGTCTGCTATGTATTTTGGTGAACATTTGGAGGGGTCTGTATGATTTTTTTTTCAAGAAGCTGTCAATAAATGTAACTTGTTAGCAACTTAAACTGTTTCATCTTTATTTCTTTGTTAATGCCATATTTGCTGTAGTTCATGCTAAAGCAAGAATGAAAAAAAACAGCATAGAGCTGGCTCCCCCCCAGGAAAGCCATACCAGACTCTTACCCCAAGGATGTAGCCTGGCTGGCCAGGAAATGGGAGTAATGAGCACATATCCTCAACAAGGGATGCCCTGCCAGGAGGGACCAAGTTCTCTATAAACTTGTTTGGTGCACCCTGCATAGTATACAAGTTTATATGCAAAGAGATGGGAGGGGAGGAATAGTGAGGAGGACTGCAGTAGCTAATGGATCTATAACAAGATTGTTGGAAAATCCAGCTGAAAAATGGCTGGATAGAGCAATTCTCATGTTTATTTGTGAAAAATTAATCTGCCCAGGTTGGATTCGCTAAGAGTTCAGCCATGACTAGTGTAGAACAGATGTCACTAGAAACCTGGCTGAACGGCCAACCCACCACCCACTTGCACCCTTTTTACCTTTACCTTATCCCAATAATCGAGACGACACAGTGAGTGGAATAAAATTGGCCATAGCAGCCCTTTTATTAACCAATTCCAAATTAAATTAACATAAATTAACATAAAGGAAAAAACCATTCCTTAAAACAGAAACGTCAAAAAACAGTTAAAGCTTTTGTTGGTCTTTGAGGCCCCCCATTTAATGTTCAGATAAATACTACACTGCGGGCCCACTTAAACATAATAGGCCTCCAGCCGCAAAACGCCATCTCTGAGACAACAACTCTACCCGCAGTGTACCCATTTTACCTGCCACTCAAACTGACATCAACTGGAATGCACCAGAGGGAACCTACCACCAGTGGGTCCCGAACCATTACCTTGATTAAGGCCCCGTTCACATACAAGCGACGCTACTTCCAGGGGCGACCTCCGAGGTCGCGGTGCGAGCAGCGCGCCGCGACCTCGGAGCGGCCGACACGGACTTCATAACATTGAAGTCTATGACGGTCGCCTCCTGGTCGCCCCAAAGAAGCTCCGGACCCTTTTTCTAAGTCGGAGCGACTTGTGTCGCTCCTATTAGAACGGGTCCGCAGCTTCCCTATGGAAGGCGACCTACGGCGACCTGTGAGGCGACCAGGTCGCCTTACAGGTCGCCTTAGTGTGAACAGGGACTTAAAGGTTCTTGCAACTGCCAGCAAAGACCAACACAAAACGCCACAGCTGCCACGACATCCCAGGCAAACCTGTCAAAACAAAGAAAAAGAACAAACCCCACCAAGAAACCATAAAAAATAGATTTGGAACATTAGGGAGGGAGGGAGGGACGCTGCTTCTGCCGAGTGAGGGGACTTTTCTTGGCGCCCAGCAGATCCCACCTCTTCCTGTCTGCCAGCCCCACCTCCCCCAACTAAACCTAAACAACCTAGGCTCCCCCCAACCCCATACACACCCCCTGTATAAACTGGTGCCTATTAGATTAACCAATACCACTCCCCTGTCCACCTAGTCATGCTGGCCCTTCACTATTCTCTCCGCTCCTGCTACGGGCCTTACTGTCCTGTTTGAAATTCTGCAAACACTTAGTTTGTAAAGCCCATTGAGAAAGGGGGAAGGGGCAACTCTGTGAGTAGATTCTAGCCATATTAGGACTAATAGGCAAACCTCTGTCAAAAAAGACGTGGGAAGCTACGAACTGCAATGGTTGGAATGTGCCACTACCAATGCAAACATTAAAAAAATATATGCTATACAGTGTGGAAAGGGTATATTTAGGGCAACAGTGAAAATACTTTAAATAACAAGCCTGGGGAAAGCCTTAACACCTTCACTCCCTTTACCTTGGTCTTTTCACCTGGGGGGCATGATGACCGTAATTGGCTGTCACAGTGGTGACTGGGAGTACTTGAATCTCTGGGTGAACCCTCTGCACACTGCTTTATACCATTTCTAACAAACTTTGCAATAAAAAGCAGGGATTCTTAGCTCACACACATCGCAACACATGTTTAAGCTAGCCAGCTTCGTCAAAGCAGTCCTTCTATGGCCAGTCCTACTCTGCTCTGCAAATGCAAATGCTACTGTGGATACAATCCCAACCTGGGGGCAAACAGACACAAAGTGGAGAGAGGGGCGCAGGCCGAGGGGGGGCGCAAAAACACTGGCAGCGTAGTGTAGCCAGGGCCGGCGCTACCACTATGCACGTTAAGCAGCCGCCTAGGGCGCCTGGGCGCTTCTCGTCACTTCTCACCTCTCCCGCGGCCCAACCGCAAAATGTTCTGCAGAAGCTGGCACACCCCAAACAGGTTCTGGAGCAGTTGATCACCCCCTAAGAAGTTCTTCAACAGCTGCCATTAACCCGAGAGGTTCTGCATCAGCTGCCCTCTTCCCTTCCAAAGAGGTTCTGCAGCAGCTCCCCCTCAAAAAAGGTTCTGAAGTAGCTGTCCACCATGAGGTTCTTAATTATCTGAACCAGCTGCCCCCCTCCCCCAAAAATAGGTTCTGCAGCAGTTGCCAAGCCTAACCCCCCCCTTCCCAAGAGGTTCTGCATCAGCAAGGCCCCCTCCCCAAACCAAGAGGCTCTGCAGCAGCTGTCCACCTAGTAGGTTTTGGAATCTCTGAATCAGCTGACCCTCCCCCCCCCCAAGAGGTTTTGCAGCAGCAACCCCCCAACCGCAAAATGTTCTGCAGAAGCTGGCACACCCCAAACAGGTTCTGGAGCAGTTGATCACCCCCTAAGAAGTTCTTCAGCAGCTGCCATTAACCCGAGAGGTTCTGCATCAGCTGCCCTCTTCCCTTCCAAAGAGGTTCTGCAGCAGCTCCAACCCCCCCTTCCCAAGAGGTTCTGCAGCAGCAAGGTCCCCTCCCCAATCCAAGAGGCTCTGAAGCAGCTGTCCACCCAGGAGGTTTGGAAGATCTAAATCAGCTGCCTCCCCCCAAGAGTTTCTGCAGCAGCTAGCCCACTTCCCACCCACCAGGGGTTTTTGCAGCGGCCCCCTTTCCTCCTCCAAGAGATTCTGCAGCAATGTTACCAACCCCCCCCCCCCCCAAGCAGTTCTGCATGAAGAGGTTCTCTGGGGGATCTGAACCAGGTCCAGGTCCAGACCCCCCTCCCCCCCCCAAGAGGTTCTTTAGCAGCAGGCCCCCTATCCAATCCAAGAGGTTCTAAAAGAGCTGTCCACCCATGAGGTTCTGTAGGATCTGAACCAGCTACCCCCTCCCCCCCCAAGAAGTTCTGTACCATAAGTTCTTCGGGGGGATCTGAATCAGCTGTCCCCCAAGAGGTTCTTCAGCAGCAGGCCCCCTCCCCAATCCAAGAGGCTCTGCAGCAGTTGTCCCTTTTGCAGAGGTGACCTGTCATACCAATCACCCCCCCCCTTTACCTGACCCTGGCTGTGTTCCCCTTGGCATCACTCTTCTTCCTCTTTGGCCGGGGCGCCCTCTGTTCTCTGGGGTCCCTCTGCTCCCGGGGGTATCTCCGATCTTGGGGGTCTCCTTGGTGTCGGTCTGTGGGGGGTGCGGGGGTGTTGGTGTGGAGGGGGCGGTGGATCCAGCGGGGTAGCCCAGGAGGAGGTAGACGATGATCAGCACAGCGGCAAGCAGCAGAGAGTGACGCCCAAGCACCACCCCTACGACGTTGGACGTCTGGACCAACCAGAGGACGGCAATGGTGAGTGTGAGTGCTCGGGGCGCATTACTCTGCACCCCGAGGACACTCTAAAAGGCCACCAATCACATCACAAGAAAAGAGGCACATGATGCCAAAGCCCCTACCCCTCCCATAGCCAGCACTGTGTCCTGCACCCTGCTGCCATTAAAGGAATGGTACACTTTTTTATGGTGATGTAACAGTGCCTTGGGGGGGCGGCACCCCTATTGACCAGCCGCCACTGGCGGCAGGTCAGCTCTATCCTGCTAAACGATGTACCTGTCGATGTACGTCGTTTCTCGGGACAGCTAGTTGGGGAACGCGCGTGCTGCGATTGGCCACAGGTGGAAACCAATCAGCGGGTGCGGCAGCCACGATGTCCGATCGCTCCCCGTGGAGACAGAACGGTGGTCTGCCATTGTAAACACGACAGACCGCTGTTCTGTCAGTAATGAACACAGAGATCCTGTGTTCCTCCTATTTAGGAACACAGTGCTCTGTATTCATCCAGCAAGCCCATCCCCCACACCCCCTAGAGACACATTAAACACTTTGATCACCCCTGGTGTTAACCCCTTCCCTGCCAGTGTCATTAGTACAGTAACAGTGCACGTTTTTAGCACTGATTACTATAGCAATGTCACTGGTCCCCCCGAAAGTGTCAAAAATGTCAGTTCGGTGTCCAATCTGTCTACTGCATTGTCGCAGTCCCGCTAAAAATTGCTGATCACCGCCATTATTAGTAACAAAAATAAATAAATAAATAAATAAATAAATAAAAATGACATAAATCTTTCCCCTAGTTTGTAGACGCGGTAACTTTTGCACAAACCAATCAATATAAACGTATTGGTATTTTTTTTCACCAACAATATGTAGCAAAATATTTATTGGCCTAAAAATTATAAAAAAAAAATTGATTTTTATTTTTTTTTTATTGGGAATGTTTTACAGCAGAAAGTAAAAAATATTGTTTTTTTTCTCAGAATTGACGCTCTTTTTTTGTTTATAGTGAAAAAAAAAAAATGCAGAGGTAATCAAATACCACCAAAAGAAAGCTCTATTTGTGGGGGGAAAAAGGACATAATTTTTTTTTTTTTTGGGTACAACGTCGCACGGTCGTGCAATTGTCAGTTAAAGTAACACAGTGCTGTATCGGAAAAAATGGCCTGGTCATTAAGGGGGCAAATCCTTCCGGTGCAAAACTGGTTAAAGTAACACAGTGCTGTATCGCAAAAAAAATGGCTTGGTTATAAAGGGGGTAAAACCTTCCGGTCCAGAAGTGTTTAAAGATAACAGTCCTAACCTGTGTCTGACTAACTTTTACTAGTGGGGTGTGGTGATATTTATTTGCACACGCTGTATCGCAAAAAATGGCCTGGTCATTAAGGGTGGCAAATCCTTCCGGTCCAGAAGTGGTTAAAGTAACGCAGTGCCGTATCACAAAAAAAATGGCTTGGTTATAAAGGGGGTAAAATCTTCTGGTCCAGAAGTGTTTAAAGATAACAGCCCTAACCTGTGTCTGACTTACTTTTACTAGTGGAGTGGAGTGATATTTATTTGTTTTTGCACTTAGTTTTGTTGTTTTTTTTTTTTTTTTATTCTTCAAATGATGCAAAGGCACATAATTTGTAGAGATTTAAGTAACATCTCTGTACTTGAATCCCAGGTTCACTTACCCCTGCGATAATTATGTGGGGATCTCACTCATCCTTATTTTTGTATATATATATATATATATATATATATATATATACAGGTCAGGACTGCACACACCCAGTTACATAGTTAGTGAGGTTGAAAAAAGACACCAGTCCATCCAGTTCAACCTATGATGTGTGTGTGTGTTTGCTGTTAACCGTACATTGTATACCCCTGTATGTTGTGGTCTTTAAGGTGCCCATTGAATAGTTTTTTGAAACTATCGATGCTCCCTGCTGATACGACTGTTTGCGGAAGAGAATTCCACATCCTTACTGCTCAGACAGTAAAGAACCCCCTATGTACTTTAAGGTTAAACCGCCTTTCCTCTAGTTTTAGTGAGTGGCCACGTGTCTTATTGTATTCCCTTACTCTGAATAGTTTGTTCCTTATGCTCGGGTCGCCAGTACAGTATTTGTACATTGATATCATATCCCCCCTCAATCGTCTCTTCTCCAGAGAGAATAGGTTCAGTGCTTGTAGTCTTTCCTCATAGCCGATGTCCTCCATTCCCCTAATTATTTGTGTTGCCCTTCTCTGGACTCTTTCCAGTTCCAGCACATCCTTCCTGAGGACCGGTGCCCAGAACTGGACAGCATACTCCAGATGTGGCCGGACCAGAGTCTTGTAGAGTGGGAGAATAATCTCTTTATTTCTGGAATGAATCCCCTTTTTTATACATCCCAGTATTCTGTTGGCTTTGCTTGCAGCGGCTTGGCATTGCATGCCACTGCCAAGACTGTTGTCTACCAGTACCTCCAAGTCCTTTTCCATCTTAGATTCACCCAGAGGTTCTCCCCCTAGTGAGTAGCTTGCTTTCTGGTTTCTGGCCCCCAAGTGCATTACTTTACATTTTTTAACATTAAACCTCATGTGCCATGTAGTTGCCCACCCAATTATTTTGTTCAGGTCCGCTTGTATGGTTTCCACATCCTGCATAGAAGATATTATGCTTAGTTTAGTATCATCCGCAAATACTGAGATTACATACCCAGTATGTAACTCGATTATTTTTCAGTTGATGAGAGAAGTTGCTATATAACGAATGTGATTAGAATCTGATTTTCATGCTTGCTATACCTGATGAAGGATCTTAATGGATCCAAAACATCAATATATTTTGGTACTTTGATGTCTCCTTTGTGAGTATTTTACTCTCTTAATAAATATATAAGGTGCTGTAGATTGGATCCATTTTGTTTTTATATATATATATATATATATATATATATATATATATATAATTTTGTATATATTTTTTTAATTTATAGAAATGCATTGGCTGGATTAAGTCTCGGTTCACACTACGTCGCTCCGACTTAGGGGGCAACCTGTGAAGTCGCGTGCAGCGCGACTTCGCCGCGACTTGCACGGACTTCATAAAATGAATGTCAATGCAAGTCACTCCAGGTCTCCCCGAAGTAGTACAGGACCCTTTTTCTAAGTCGGAGCGACTTGTGTCGCTCCTATTAGAACCGGTCCTGTACTACACTATGGGACGCGACGGTGCGTGACTTGTCAGGCTGACCAAGTCGCCTGACAAGTCGTACCAGTGTGAATGGAGACTTAAGCCCCGTACACACGTACCGATCGTCGGCCGAATGATCAGCCGTCTTTTGTCCAGGGCTGTCGTGTCTGTTGAAAAGTGCAAAAGACTGCACACGAATTTTGTCGGCCAACAACAGCCGACTGCAGAAGTGATGTCATGTGATGGTTAACTTTCCTTGTCTTTTTTCTTTTCTGAGCATGCCCAGTCTTGCAAATCTGTTGTCTGTCGGCCGAATTCTGTACTGACTGGCAAACAATCGGCCGTTCTGGTGTCGGCATACAAAAATTTTAATGCTTGCACGACAGATTCTGTTCGGCCGAAAGTGCGCTGTCGGCTGTCGGAAGCATCATACTAACAAGCCGCAAATCGGCCGATCGGTCGTCGGCCGAATCTTTTCGGCCGACAATCTGCACGTGTGTACGGGGCATTAGGCTTCTGTAGTTGCAGAGAAACAGGAATGAAACACTGGGAGGTTAATGCTGGGTAAGCAAGTTGGGATCTCTTGCCACTGGAGTCTTGTAAAGCTATAAGAAACCAGTAAAGGTTATCACAATTATCACTGTAGTAAGACATCTTTGTCTTGGGTAAGAACATGGCCATGGAAGATAAAGGAATACATTAGAAAATAATTGTGATAGATCAAAAGCAGGAATAATAGCAGATATTGCATGTCTTTGTAATATTATAGCCAATAATGTAAAACATAGCCGTGAGTAAAATACATTACTATAGATATATGTAACATAATATTAGAATTGTTAATAATATAGCTCTGTGTTTGATTAATAGATATTCTAGATGAAACAAACTCTTTACCATTAAACAGTTCTATTTCATAAATATCTCACTTTTTACAGAATAATATATTCTTTTAAACTGAGGATGAACTTTCAAGCGATGCGAAGTGTTATAGCTTACAGGAATACAGGATTTCAGTACATGAGCCCCAGAGGTTATGGGAGAAAATTTGAATCAGAAGTGGAGGAGGACAATACTCAATGGCACTTTAATGTTCACAAACAGTAGTGATGCTATGTGACAACACTACAAAGAAGAACTTTCAACTTTGACATAATGAGGCAGATTGTACAGAATCTGGAAGGTCGCGTTACTTTGTTTCAAGGACTTAATAACACCAAAAGGATTCCTGTGTATTGCCTAATTAGTCTTTAGAAAGCAAATGAACAAACAATGAATAATACGGTGTATGGCTTTCTTTCATGGAAAATATACAGCTTCATGATGTAAGGTTAGCAACGAAGCTTTGATACTTTTTTCATCAAATTTACCCATAACCCTTTGCAGTGAAGGTCAAGCCTATTATAGCTGTTCTTCAACATGATTCTCTACTGTTTCGAGGAATCATCCACAGAAATATGAAGGCTGGAGTGGTAAAAACATAAGTAGATATCATTAAAATTATTGTTACTTGTCAAGACAATTAACTAGAACACATTACCGATCATTTTTTTTTTTGGATAGTCCGGGAAACTATAAAGGAGAGATGACATTTGTAATAGATCTATTCTGCATCAACACAGGGATTTGGTAAGAATGTCACTCATCTTTTTATTCCAGACGTATTTGGGATAAATCTGTTTATTTTTTACCAATACATTTGTTAGAAATAACAGTCAGCCTCCTCCAGCCTGAAATGACTGTGATTGTAGAACATTTTTTAACCACTTAAGCCCCGGAAGATTTTACCCCCATTCCGACCAGGGGGTATTTTGCGATTCGGCACTGCGTGACTTTAACGGACAATTGCGCGGTCGTGCGACGCTGTACCTAAACGAATTTGACGTCCTTTTTTTCCCACAAACAGAGCTTTCTTTTGGTGGTATTTGATCACCTGTGCGATTTTTTGATCACACGCTATAAACAAAAAAAGAGCGTCAATTTTGCAAAAATAGCAATATTTTTCACATTTTTTTTTATGAAATTCCCCCCCAAAAAAATGTAAAAATCAAAATTTTTTAACATTTTCGGCCAATTTGTTTTATGCTACCTATGTTTGGTAAAAAAAAATCGCAAAAAGCGTATTTTGATTGGTTTGCGCAAAAGTTATCGCGTTTACTAACAAAGGGAAAGATTTTTGTCATTTTTGTTGTTTTTTTTTAACGCGTAATGGCGGCGATCTGCGATTTTTTTTGCGGTACTGCGACATTGCGGCGGACAGATCGGACCCTTGACTGACATTTTTGACACTTTTGGGGTTACCAGTGACATTTCTACAGTAATCAGTGCTATATATATGCACTGTTACTGTAAAAATACACTGGTAGTGAAGGGGTTAACTTTATTTGGGAGGGAGGGGCTGTGTGTGTCCCTAGGGGCGTGCTTACTACTGTGATTGGCTGTGGCTTCAGCTGTAAGGACACTGATCAACGGATCTACATAGTAGATCCGAGTGATCAGTGTCTTTACAGCGAGGAGAATGACAGGCAGCTTGTTTACACAAGCTGCCTGACATTCTCCCTCTCCCCCGCCGATCGCCCAGTGGCCGGCGGACATCGGGTCCGCTGGTCACACGCGCGGGGGGGTCCGTGACCACGCGGGAGCGGGAGCGCGCCTCCGGGGGCGCGCGCTCGCTCCCTAGACCCTCACAAGCAAGCAACGTAGCCCTACGTTAGTTTGCCTGTGAGGGGCTGACCGCCGACGTAGATAGTCGTGCGGCGGTCGGCAAGTGGTTAAGTATCATACAAAAGGAAAAAATTGTCTTTTCAGGGCAACTTTGAAAATACTTTAAAATATTTTACCACTTGCTTACTGGGCACTTTTACCCCCTTCCTGCTCAGACCAATTTTCAGCTTTTAGCATAGTCACACTTTGAATGACAATTGTGCGGTCATGCAACACTGTACCCAAACAAAATTTTTATCATGTTTTTCACACAAATAGAGCTTTCTTTTGGTGGTACCTGAATAGCATTGTTTTTTTGGGGTTTTTTTTTTTTTTTGCTAAACAGGCGCAAAAAGATTGAATATTTTGAAAAAAAAAAAAAAAAACATTTTTTCATAGTTTGTTATAAAATTTGGCAAACAGGTAATTTATCACCTTCATTAATGTGCGCTGATTAAGCTGTACTGATAGGCACTGATAGGCTGCACTGATGGGCACTGATAGGTGGCACTGATGAGAACTGATGAGGCTGCACTGATAGGTGGCACTGAGGGGTGGCACTGATGGGCTCTGATAGGTGGCACTGTAGGGCACTGATAGGTGGCACTGATAGGCAGCAGTGATAGGTAGCACTGATGGGCACTGATAGGTGGCACTGATGGGTACTTATAGGTGGCACTGATTGGCAGCACTGATAGGTGACACTGATGAGGAGACACTGATGGGCACTGATGAGCACTGATAGGCAGCACTAATGGGTACTGATAGGTGGCACTTATTGGCAGCACTGATAGGTGACACTGATGAGCACTGATGAGCACTGATTGGCAGCACTGATGGGCACTGATTGCAGCATTGGTGGGCACTGATTTGCAGCACTGGTGGGCACTGTTTGGCTTGTGTTGACATTTGTGATCAGCTGTTATTGGACACAGCTGATCACATGCTAAAGGGCCACTGGGATTGGCCCTTTACCCCGATCTGTGATCGACTGAATCCTTTGGACCCGGCGACCACAGAGCACACTGCCTACACGTCGCAGGGCTCACGCGGGAAATGTGATCAAGGGAGGACATCAATAGATGCCATCCCAGCAAAGTAAGCCGGCACTGTAGCCATCATTCGGCTTTAGAACGGACAGCAAATGGTTAAATGCCATGCATGGGGAATGCACTAAAACTTTACATGGCATTACAGAATAGCATGATATTCACGGGCAGTCTCAGTGACAGTTTACACTGCCAGGACATATGTGGCTTTGGAATTTATTAATTTTTTTGCTTGGCTTCTATACAGCAGCAGACTCCAATTTGATTCATTTTATTTGGAAAAAAACTGACACAATGGAAGACCGAAAATAAATTGGCGACAGTGTTGAACCCAGAGGACTGACAGGTCATGACCATATTCAAATGCATATAAAATACTGTATCAATGGTACCAGCTTGTCTAGCCCACTTTATTCCCAACTATCAATGGGCATGCTTTTGAGGGTGCCCCAAAATTGGAACAATGGCACATATTTGGTGGTTTTGTCCAAAAGTGAGCAGACTGCAGATCAGGGTTTTTGCCTTGCTTTGCCCCCTTCTTATCTCTATTCTTAAGACAAATCCCTATAAAGTTTTTTTTTTTTTTTTACAAGCCCATGGATGGCTATATTGGAGGACTCTCATGACAAACCTCTCAGAATTTAGCAACCATGGATCACATACACCCATTCCTCTAAATTTGACCATCTCCTTCTTACAATTCAACTCTTTAGCCTTAAGGCCCGTACACACGATAAGAAAAGGGAAATTTCATCCGATGACCGATCTGCCGATTTTCGGATTGTTAGTATGGTGCTTTCGACAGCCGACTCCGACTTTTCGGCTGACAAAATCCTGGTGTGCAGGCTATATCATTTTTGTCGTCTGTCAAAACAACGTCCGATTTTCGTCTCATTAGTACAGATTTCGATGGAAAAAAAATCTTAAGAGCAAGACTAAGCATGCTCAGAGACGAAAGAACACATACAAAGCAATCCAACACATGACATCACTTCTGAAGTAGAATTCTGTCCTACGGGAAAATTTGTATGAAAATAACCTCTTCACTTTCCACATCAGACTAGCATGCCACAAAAAACGGACAACAGATCCTTCGATAATCTGATCGTGTGTTTGGGGCTTTAGGCTCCATTCATACCTAAGCATACTGCAGCAACACCTGCTGCACCATTTTTTTTTTTTTTTTAGCTTTTTTTATGTTTTTTTTGTGGTGCATTTTTGGAGTGGCACTATTCCTCTCTAAAAACGCGCCAAAGAAGCTCATGTATTAAATTTTGAAACAGAGGCAGGCGCATTTGGCATTGCGATTTTTTCTCGACAATTGTGGCAAAATTTGCACAGCATTTGGGGTGCCATTTAGAAATAATGGCATTGCAAATGCGTCCTGTATTTTGCCACGATTCTGATTGCGATTCCAGTATGCTCAGGTGTGAATGGAGCCCGCCTTCCTTTCTTTCTTTCTTTCTTTTTCTTTCTCTCTTTCTCTATTTTCCCTTCTCTCTTTTTCTCTTTTCCCTCTGCTCTTTCCTTGCTCCCTCACTTTTTTCCCTAATTTTCCCAATAACTTATTGAATGAGGTGACGTTCTCCTGACTTCCATTTTCCGTTCATGAGCAAGCAAAAATGTTGTTGTTTTCCTTGCATGTGAAGTCCTGGTGAAAATCTCTTTCAAAGAGCAACTTGCACAGTCGATTTAGCTTAGATGAATCTACCCCATCATCACTTTACATTAAACGGGTACATAGTTACATAATTAATCAGGTTGAAAAAGGACCCAAGTCCATCTAAATCAACCAACCAAAAAAAACCAAACTAGGGCTCCTTTCAGATAAAAGGAGGGGCGGAACTACAGGGGTTGTAGGGGTTGCAATTGCAACAGAGCCCAATGCTCCAGGGGGCCTGTGCGGCTACCCTGTACACTTGGATAGGAGGGGCGATGGGGGCAGCATGTAGAGAAATCACTGTCCTCCTTTTTCCTCCTGTAGCTGCAGGAGGAAATGGAGGAGATTGGTTCCTCTGTATGCTGCCCCCGCCAATCCTTCTATCCAATTCACTTGTGTTCTGCTGTCTTTGGGCTCCTGTGTGCTCTCCTGGTCACCCCCCCCCCACCTAACTGTGCTCCTTTCCCTCTCCTGATTAGTTGTACACCAGTCACTGTAGGAAGGGTGGGGGGAATTCCCACTTGAGAAGTATCTCTCATATGTCTTCCTTTTACTGCATTTCTCTAATACACAAAAAATAGAAGAGTCCAAAAAGAAGAAGAGGTCCAGGTTATAAAGATGACATGACTTGAGTAGACCTGGAAATTTCCCTTTACAGATTTGCAGATGGAATTCCAAATGATGAAAGAAGCCAATTGTCAGGGCCTGGATCTGAACTCAGAATCTCTGCTGTGCCTGGCAATGTCTCTTCTTGCTGATCTATATGGAATGCTGGTCAGCACCCTGTCTGATCCATTAGACCAGTGGTGGTGAACCTTGGCACCTCAGATGTTTTGGAACTACATTTCCCATGATGCCCTTGCACTCTGAAGTGTAGTTGAGCATCATGGGAAACGTAGTTTCAAAACATCTGGGGTGCCAGGGTTCACCATCACTGCATTAAACAATCCTCCCTTGTGCCTTGTTTTTGTTGAACTTTGAACTCCTTGCTCCCCCCATGAACTCCCTATTTAAGCCATGCTGGACCCCGGCTTGCTCACCTCCTGGTGGGGTGATCCGGAGGACTACGACTTGGTACTAACACAAAGTAAAACCCATCTCCAACATCAGGAGCTCTGGTGAACTCCAGTTAGTTCTTAGACCTTGGGAGAGCTTGATTAATCCACCAGGGTGACCTTCTTCTGTACTTATCCAGCTGGTCAAGGGGGGGGGGGGGTGTCCCTGTACTACTATAGCAGTGATGGCGAACCTTGGCACCCCAGATGTTTTGGAACTACATTTCCCATGATGCTCATGCACTCTGCAGTGTAGTTGAGCATCATGGGAAATGTAGTTCCAAAACATCTGGGGTGCCAAGATTCGCCATCACTGTACTATAGCTACTGGCCTCTGAGTCCATGACACTATTACGTATTTCAGCTTGCTATACACCCGAAGGAAGTGTTCCACATACAACACCAAGGAATCTTTCAAACCCACATATTCACTCTTTCATCTGTGAAGATTTACAGTACACAGGACCAATTTCTAAACAAAATATATGAAATCACTCTTATGGATGTGCTAGGTGGACAAGAAGGTTCATCTGTGAAAAAAAGTACCCTTTGAGTCCTTGTAATACAAAGTTAGTAAATGATAGCTAATGCCTTTGCCATGTTACCGTACAAGAGCAAATAAAAAGCAGAATTCCAGTCAAGCAGTATATAATATGGAAGACATGTTTTTCCAGCCTCCAAAAGGTCCTATCTGAAATAATTAAGTCAATATTTCTTCAGAAGCTATTTTTCCAGCACAACATTTTTTCTCTCTAAATATTCATTAAACAATACAAGCCAATATAATACAATGTTTTGTTTAAGAAGCTCTAGTATAGATTTTCCCTGAAGAAAAATAACCTCATAATTGCATGTTTTCTATTAAAACTGTATTTCAGCTTGACCAAAAACGGCTTGTGAGGAGTGAAATAGCTTTCAGCAGGTGTACGGAGTCCTCCTGCACTATTGCTGTAATCAGCAGTCTTTGCATCAGCCGCCAGCTGAAAAGTGAAAATATATATAAACGTGATGCAGGTTTTTCTTGTCTCTGCTTCAATTGCTTTTTTTCTGCATGACTCAATTTAATTCCACTTCTGCTTTTTCAAATAACCAAAAGGGCACACTTTTCACATTGGCTATTTCAGCAAAATATATGGGGGCTGCTTGTAAGCACAGAAGAGGCATTAGGTCCTGTGCATGAAAAGTGTCTGAAAGAAAAACTGCCTGTGTTACCATTGGCAAGCAAATTATTCTTTTACCATACAGGGAACATTAGAAGGACAAAATTACTGGTGACTGTATGTTACCATTCATCAGCTAGACATTTTTATACGTGATAGCCTTCTTTTCTTCACCATAAAGTATGGGAGAAGTATAAGGGCTTCCATAGCTGGTCTCCTTTTATAAATGCTAGTTACCTAGGTGTGTTTGGATTCATTGCTTTTTAGGTCATGTGTTCTATCATGAATGCTGCTGCCAGACTCATCCACCTTACCAACTGTTCGCTGTCCACTACCCCTCTCTGTCAAACCCTCCACTGGTTTCTGATCGCTCAACAAATACAATTCAAAATACTAACCACAACATATAAATCTATCCAAAACTCTGCCACCAGCTACGTCACAAACCTTCTCAAAATATCACCGAAATAACCCTCTTTGCTTCTCCCAAGACCTCCTGCTCTCTATATCCCTCTCAATTCTCCTGAGCCTCTCTCACCCTCTGGAACCTCCTACCTCAACCTGTCCGGCTATCCCCTACTCTGTCCACCTTTGAGCAATCCCTGAGATCCTATCTCAGGATAGGCTAATTCCACCTGCACCTAATAAACTGTGCTTTTACCTTCTCCATCAGCTCATTCCTCACAGTTATTGTTCCTTCACACGGGCTTTCCGCTCGGTGGTTTTGCTCAGTGGGGATTGATCAGCTGATCCTCCCTGAGCAGGCGGATGACAGGTCCGTCTCCGCTTACTTTCCCCGCTCTGTCAGATCCCAGCTCTCCTCTATGGGAGATCGGGTGAAAATGGACCACCTGCCCGTTTTCACTTGATCCTATCTGATCCGATCCTCCAGACGGATGTAAATAGGATTTCCATTCATCTGGATTTCACGGACAGGATCGGATAGCGGCGGGTGTCACTCCTGACATCCGCCGCTTCATAAGGATGCATGGAGCATCCGATGAGGTCCACCTGAAAAAAACTGAAAGACGGACCTGATCGGAAAGCCTGTGTGAAAGGGGCCTTAGTGCCTTTAAATTACTTGCCCTACCCTTTTCTCTCACAAGAAGGGCTATTTCATTCCTCTTATATTGATATGTATTGTAATTGTACTATAATCAAAACAGTATGGTGCATGGCTAATCAAAGAGATGAATTGTGACAAATAATGTCCATATACATTATGTAAAAGTCCACCAGGAATAGCAAATGACTAAAGTTCCCAGAAAGAAAGATTCCACACAGGTGAGTAAGATGTATCAGGGAGTCTCAGAAGGAAGTGCACCCAAGGTGATTTAATTGGCTCCTTACCAGACCCCCCTCACCACCAAAGTATAGGTGGCTAAGCGCATCACTCAAGAAACCAGATGATTAAATAGCCATGTCCAAAGCAGTAGCCTTCGATAAACGGAAAGATCAAAGCAGCTCTGGGGCAACGACTCATTAAATATACTCCTTCTCAATGTGTGTAGGAAGGAAACAAAGGGAAGGCTCCCATAGTGCATTAACATTTAAACTTTTATTTTAAAACAAAATGCTTAAAGAGAACACTCACATTCTAAAGATCATAATGTCAGCATATCGGTAGGCAGCTTACAATGTAAACTACTGGGGCGTGGACGGGGTGGGTAGAAACTCCGCTCACCACCAGGAGACGTAGTGTCTAGCCCCCCCCCCCCCCCTAGACTGTTATCTCCTCTTCAGGGAGAAAGATCCCTCTGCTCTAAGTCTCACAGTATTTATACACACTCCCAGCCACCATCTGGGCACCTCTCCTCAGAGATTGGCTAGGGTTGCATACATTTTCAGCTGCTGATTAGACTCTTCCTGCCCACTATCTTCCAGAAAATGTCCAGCCACACAGGAGGAATCAGTTAATCCTGCAGCCACTGAAATACAGAACAGAACAATCAAATGCAGCTCCACTGAATACAGTCAGTCAAAACTAAATATATCTAACCTAGCACCTATCTAGGAGGGTGCTACATCTTTTTGTGTCTATTGGCCTATTGATCCTTTGGGTTGCTCTTTGACATAAAAAAGAGACCATTCTTTTTTGCTCCGTTGCCTTTGTCATTTTCACTACACTGTTGAACCACACATGACTGAATTGGGTGAAAACCATGACAGCAGCCCAGAAAACTGCTGTGTCAGTACCATGTGTAAGATGTCTGTCTGAATGCAAGTGTGACATATTACTGCAAGGGCTTAGTTATTCAGGTTGCCGTTGTTCCTTTTTTTTTAGGATTTCAAGAGGAACTTCACCTGCCAATCATAAAAATTATTGATATCATTATTAGTGTTACAATGGAAACAGGAGTACTCCAATTAACACAAAACTCCTTCAATCCAACTGAATTCTCTTGCAGCAACTTGATTATTTCAGGGAGAAAGATTTATTGGATCCCAGAACAGATTGCAAAGTCCACAGGGTTCTTAAAAATAATACAACAACCAAAATCCTTCAAAATACCCAATTCCCTTTCAAATAATACAACATTGGTGAATTCGCAATAGTGAAGCTATGCTGGTCACCCAATACTTTACTCATATTGAGACACATCAGTTTGCGACTTCCCCCAGTCCAGAAGGAAAGGCCCTATCGGGTGGCTCATTTTATTTTAAATTCCAAGTTCATACTGTATTTTCTGTAGGTTAACACTTCTAAAATCATTTTATATGGGACTCCAGAACTAAGCTTTTTAATTCAGCTAATGTGCTAATAGGAAAATACCTCCTTAAAGTCTAAGAGAATGGTTTTATGAAATAGTTGAGAAATTGAATAATAAATCCACGTCATAAAAGTATGTAACATTTCGGAAAACATAAAACCTCATCATTTATAACTGATACATTAGTCTTTTAATGAGCAATTATATTGTTAGGTTTTTGATAAAGGAGGGGTGGAAGCTCACACAAGGCAAGAGAATGTTTATGGAGAAGCCACCATTGATAATGTGTTGTCATTGGTGACTCTTGATAATGGTGTAATCTCCATAAACATTCTGTAGACTTCTGTGGATGGCATGTTGCTTCTGCTTGTATTCAATTATTGATCTGCAATGAAAAAAAGAAGAGCTACTATACAGAAAGTGTTAAGCCTCGTACACACGCAACAAATTGCCGCTGACCGGTCGTCCGTCTTTTGTCCAGAGTGGTGTCTGCTGGTTGGAATGTGCTCTAGACTGCACACGAATTTTCCTGCACGACAGAATTCTACTTCAGAAGTGATGTCATGTGTTGGTTTGCTTTCTTAGTGTTCTTTCATCTCTGAGCATGCCTAGTCTTGCTTATAAGATTTTTTCCCCATCGAAATCTGTACTAATGAGACGAAAATCGGACGTTGTGTTGACGGTCAACAAAAATTATATAGCCTGCACTCCAGGATTTTTTCGGCCGAAAAGTCGGAGTCGGTTGTCGGAAGCACCATACTAACAAGCCGAAAATCAGCAGATCGGTCGTCGGACGAAATTTCCCGGCCGAATTTCTACTCGTGTGTGCGGGGCTTTACTCTACCAACATGTGAAATTTGAATGACCTACGTGAGGTAATGAAAAAGTTATGCCCACTTTTGCATGACTTTGAGTAAAATCCAGATATACTGTATAGATGAAATAGATTCTCCCATAACCTAAATATGAAGAATAAAGTGCCTTAGTCTTTAAAAATCATGAAAATTTAAGACTATACAAAAATATACTACAATACCTAGGGCACATCCTCTTCTTATGGATCTTTTTAAAACAATGTGGTTGCCACCAAAAGGCATGAATTTCTTTTAAGGCTTTGTAAGTCATTAGAACAAGGAGCACTGTCAAGTATTTGGAGGAACTCTGGTCAACTAAATCAAAGCATTGAGTGTTTAAATTAGACTCATGTTCCTACATAACAACCATGAACCCAGATATATTTCAATGAAAAGATCATCACCCTGTGCACTTATGGCCGAAACTTCTCGAATAACTGAAGTTCTTTGCTGCTAAATCAGGGACCCTGACACTTATCAAGTATTCTGTCAGGAACATTAGGTATCCAAAAGTGATAAAGCTTCAATTTGCTAGCCCATTAGACTAATTACTGCAATAATTAAGTAACTACCTGATTAGAACTAATGGGTACCTAATTATCCAGGAGAAAAGTATCAGGTGGCAATTATCAGGTGGCAATTAATAGACTGAAGTTAATGTCTTAGCACTGCCTTTGTATGAATTCATAAGCAAGGAGAAGAAAACAAACAATAACGTATTAATATTTATCATCCTCCATGTGTCTTCTAGCTTACCTCATTTGTAGAGAGCCAATTAGCGTCAGCTTCATGCAAAATGCAGCCTGTAAATGCTTAAAGTTGGCTTTAAGTGAAATGTACACAAAAGATAAGAAAAATGACAGCTCACACTGGTGTTGTATTATTCTGTAATATTTGTTGTAATATTTGTATGCTGAAATGAAGTTGCCTAATGTCTGCTTTTACACAGCACCAAGCAAGGCAGACTTTCGTTTTTGAAGACAAAGTTTGAGGAAAGATGGCAATTTATACCTTACAATGTAACTCCCTGTAAAATGTTCATGATTTTTAACCACTTGACTTTAAGTTTAACCCACTTCATGACCAGTCTATTTTTTCGACATGGCACTTCGTTATTTTAACTCACAATTGAGTGGTCATACCACACTGTACCCAAATAAAATGTATGTTTTCCATCAAATAGAGCTTTCTTTTGGTGATATTTGATCACCTTTGTGTTTTTATTTTTTTTTATTTTATTTTTTTTTGTGTTTTTATTTTTTGCGCTATAAACAAAAAAAGAAAGACCGACAATTTTAAAGAAAAAACAAAAAAATAGCATAATTGTTTAATCTCTGTTATAAAACATATCCAATTAAAAAAATAAATAAATTAATAAATAAAATTTTAAATTTAGACCAATATGTATTCTGCTACACATTTTTGGTAAAAAATAATCCCAATAAGTGTATATTGATTGGTTTGCACAAAAGTTATAGCGTCTACAAACTATTGGAATAATCTGATGATTTTTACTAGTTATGGTGGTGATCAGTGACTTATAGCGGGACTACGATATTGTGGCGGACATTCTGACACTGACTGGCACTTTTTGGGAACCATTGACACTTACATACAGTGATCAGTGCTAAAAATATGCACTGTCACTGTACTAATGACACTGGCTGGGGAGGTTAACATCAGGGGCGATCAAAGGGTTAACTGTGTGCCTAGCGAGTGTTTTACTAAACTGTGGGAGATGCTTTTACTAGGGGAAGACATGGATCTTAGTCCCTGCTTTGCAGAATTACAGATTGCATGCCTTCCCTCATGTCAGAACAGCAATCTGCCTTGTTTACATAGGCAGAATGCAGTTCAGTCCCTCTGGCTAATTATCTGTGTTTTTTTACAGCGGATATCGAGTCTTTCCGATCAGCTCCCCCTGTGTATGATCACATATATATTTATATATATATATATATATATATATACACACACACATTTATGTATATGTGTGATCATACACAGCGGGAGCTGATCGGAGGGTACCATGGACCAGGGACCGAACTGCATATATATATATATATATATATATATATATATATATATATATAAGCACATTCATGTTCCCTACAATGTCACATGTTCCAGGAGGCTGAGGGACCAGCCTGAAAGCACAGCACAATCTTACTCATAAGCAGTGGGGATCTGGCTGGAAGCCACAGTCAGCTCCCACATCTAAGATGGCAGCTCTGGGGATCCAAAGCCTGGTGAAGGATCAACTCCAGTGAAGACAATGCTGGACTCTTGGGCTGGTAAGTGCCTGTTTGTTAAAGTATTTGTAGGTGCTGATTTTTAGTTTTTCAAAACAGGACAAAAGTTCCTCTTTAAGGGATCTGAAGCTGGCTGGAGGCCTGGGAGAGGAAAGGCCACGGCCCGGTGAAACAGAAGAGAAGGATGACGCTCAGGTGTCCACTTGTGATAGAAAAGTACAAATATGACCTCAGAGAATGGTCTTTGAAATGGGCCTCAAAAGTTTAATGAACTCATACAATAAAAAATATAAAATGAAGATACTTTCAAACCGGACTCTGGAGCCTCTGGAGCCTCTGGATATCCTAGGGAGCCGTGGGAATCCCTGGTGGTAATCATAGGACTCGCAATGACATCAGGTGACTCAGATAAAAAAAGAGATGCTCCCTAATGGAAGGCTGGAACTTCCGATGGTAGTGGCTCGCACGGTTCTGTGTGCGGCCGCTACACTGAACCGGGGCAAATGCGTAGTTGAAAGCCGAGTCCTACGTGCGGACCGGAAGTGACGCCTGGATGACGTCACCGGAAGTAGCCGAAAATAGTGCCGCGGGGATCCACGGAGGCCAGGCTGGGCGGATGGAGTATCGCAAATGCTTCTGAAGAGCTTCTGGTTGCCACAACTACATGTTTCGCTGTATATAGCTTTGTCAAGTTGAGGACCTGGCCTACCAGGTTTAAAAAATCAAAACAAATGGGGATTTTTTTTTTTTTTTTTTTTATTTTGCTTTTACTTGGTAAAGCATACCTCCCAACTTTCTGAGATGGGAAAGAGGGACACTTATGAGAAAAAGCTTTTAGGCATAGGACACACACGTTGCCACACCCCCTAAAGAAGAATTGTACAAAAAAATGATTAATTATCACCTACTGACCGCCCTATAGCAGTTTTACTGCTACAGGATGGCAGCTCTGCACAGGATAATTCATATATACTTCCACCTGCAGGGGGCACACGCTTGCCACCAGCAGGCCGCTATTGCTGTGATAATTCACAGCAGAAGTCGATCAGCAGGTGCCAGGCACTCAATGTCTGCCGGCACCCGCAGATCGTCAGAAAAAACACACAGGATGGGGATCTGCCAATGTATTCTGTGTTCCTGCAAAGCAGGGAGTAAAATCTATCTCTACCCTTTGTAAAAGAAGCACACACAGTACACAAAAACACTGGCTAGGCACACAGTTAACCCTTTGATAGCTCTAGATGTTTAACCCCTTCCCAGCCAGTGTCATTAGTACAGTGACAGTGCATATTTTTTGCACTGATCACTGTATTAACGGCACTGGTTCCTGCAAAGTGTCAAAAGTGGCAGTTATTGTCTGATTATCCACCGCAATATTGCACTTCTGCTATAAGCCACTGATCACAGCTATTACTAGTATAAAAAATTAAATAAATAAACATTTTGTAAATATATTCCATAGTTTGTAGATGCTATAACGTTTGTGTAAAACAATCACAATATGCTTATTGGGATTTTTTTTTTTTTTTTTTACCAAAAATATGTAGCAGAATACATATTGGCCTAAATGCATGAAGAAATTAGATTTTTTACATTTTTGTTATTGGATATGTTCTATAGCAGAAAGTAAAAAAAAAAAAAAAAAATTCAAAATTGTTTACCTTTTTTTGTTTATAGGGCAAAAATAAAATAACACAGTGGTGATCAAATACTATCAAAAGAAAGCTGGCAATGGCATACATTTTATTTAGGTACAGCGTCCCATGATAATTTCATAGTTACATGGCTAGTCAGGTTGAAAAAAGACACAAGTCCATCTGGCTCAACCGATAAAAAACAAAACACAGTGAAGAAAACACAACCATACAATCCCATATACACAATCCTATACCCGCAGGTGATCCAGAGGAAGGCAAAAAACCCCAGCAAAGCATGATCCAATTTGCTACAGCAGGGGAAAAAATTCCTTTCTGCTCCCCCGAGAGGCAATCGGATATTCCCTGGATCAACTTTACCTATAAATATTAGTACCCACTTATATTATGTACACCCAGGAAAGCAATCTACTGAGCTGGCCAGAACCACCTCTGGAGGGAGTCTATTCCACATTTTCACAGCTCTTACGGTGAAGAAACCTTTCCGTATTTGGAGATGAAATCTCTTTTCCTCCAGACGTAAAGAGCGCCCCCTTGTCCTCTGTGATGAACTTAAAGTGAACAACTCAACACCAAGTTCACTATATGGACCCCTTATGTATTGATACATATCCCCCCTTTATCTCTTGTTCTCAATTGTCAGTTAAAATAACGAGTGCCATATCGCAAATCATGGTGTGATCATAAAGGGGGGTAAATCTTTTGGAGGTCAAATGGTTAAGCACTTAATCTTAGGTGGGTGTCATATGACGTTCCTTAGGTTCAAGTGGAGATATCTGAATGTTGGGTGCAGCTGCAGGCATCATTCAGATATTTTTTTTTTTTCAGCTGGAGATTACCTTCAAAGTAAAAGCAATGATAGTGGCTGTTTAGCCACTTAAATGCATTTACAGGTCATAAAGCTGACTGCGGATCACATGGTCCCTGGGCCATCTCTATGACCCTCAGAGGCTGGAAGTGACCTCATGATGTCACTTCCGGGGCCAACAGATGTAAATACTGCAGTTTTTTTTGCTGGGAAGCCGGAGATCGATTTTTTTTTTTTTGATCTCAGGCTTTCCAGCATAGAGGAGAGATATGGGGACTTATAGACCCCAGATAGCTCCATGTAAAGAGGACCTGTCATGCCCTATTCCTGTTACAAGGGATGTTTACATTCCTTGTAGTCAGAATAAAAGGGATAAAAAAAAAAAAAAGTTTTTAAGGGAAAGTGTAAAAATAAAAATAAAAATAAAATAAACAATAAAAAAATGTAAAGCACCCCTATCCCCTCGAGCTCGCACTCAGAAGCGAACGCATACATACAGTAAGTCGCGCCTGCATATGTAAACATGGCATTCAAACCACATATGTGAGGTATCACCGTGAATGTTAGAGTGAGATAAATAATGCTAGCCTTCTCTGTAACTCTAAACTGGTAACCTGTAAAAGTTTGTAAAGCGTCACCTATGGAGATTTTTAAGTACCGAAGTTTGGCGCCAATCCACGAGTGTGCACAATTTTAAAGCGTGACAACTTAGGTATCTATTTACTCGGTGTAACATCATCTTTCACATTATGCAAAAACACACAAGCTCTCATTAGGGAAAAATCTATACTGATATGGACTGGGTAATGTGTTTGGAACAAAAGTGTAGCACCCTCCTAGTTAGGTGCTAGGTTCAAAGCATTGTATGTTCCATCTGCCTATCAGGGGAGCTTGAACTATTAGGTTGCCTGTTGCATGTTCCCAGGTGTGATTCACTGGGTCTAAGGGAGTGTCCCCGCTGCATCCAATAGGGGAGCCTGTTGGACAGTGGAGGAAACCTGATCAGTGACACATTGGCTTTTGTGGTAGTCCTAGTGGGAGGGCACTCTTGCAATGCATCCTGGGATTGCTCATAAAAGCCAGGGGGGCATGTGACAGGGCGTCTTTGGCGGGAAGCAGAGTCCCAGGAGGAGGCTGACGGCTTGTCTCTCCTTTTGCTGCATGAGGAAAGTGGTCTTAGGCAGTCGGCCTAGTGAACCAGGTGTGGAGCTGAGTCGCAGAGGATCCAGTACAGCTGACAGTGGAGCTGCTGGCAGAGTCTTCTGGGAAAAACAGTGTCCGTAAATACCAGGGGACTTGCCAAAGGGTCTGCCCAGGAAGGGGACCACTCTAGTGAAGTCAGAGGATCAAGGGGCCAGCTCACACAGAGTGTCAGAGTAAAGGGGGTGCCAGTTTCAGAACCCTGAAGAGTAGGGACAAAGTGGGTGCTAAGTAGGACCCTGAAGAGTGATTCACAGTGCAGTACAGTTCAGTATTTCTTCTTCACTAAAGGGGCAAGGTGATGCAGCGGCCTTGCCGCACTCAGCGTTATATAGAAGTCCCAGCAATTGTGCGTAGTTTATACAGTTGGAGTATCCCACTCATCCCTTCTCCTGTCCAAGTTCTCAAATAAAACAACAAAAAAAAAACAAAACCCCTAGACTGACTTTGTGACTGAGCCGAGCCCTTTGAATATGCTATATTGTCAAGTTGTTGCTATGGGTAACCCAGGGGAATCCATAACCAGCAGCTCCCAAGGGAGTAGTTCTACAAAAGGATGCCACATTGTTTGATAGAAATAAAAATGATCAAACTACAGAAAGCTGAATTCAAAGACACCCCAAAAATCAAAGTAAAAAAATTATGCAGCAGGCTAGTCCATTTTACTGAATTTTCATTGCAGCAAATTAAAACGGTACTCAGTATTTTGTATGGCCCCCACATGCTTGTATGCATGCCTGACAACATCGGGGCATGCTCCTAATGAGACAAAAGATGGTGTCCTGGGGTATTTCCTCCCAGATCTGAACCAGGGCACCACTGAGCCCCTGAACAGCCTGAGGGGCAACCTGGCGGCATCAGATGGACCAAAACATAAAGTCCCAGAGGTGTTCTATTGGATTTAGTACAGGCGAGTGTGGGGGGCATTCAAAAGTATCAATTCCACCATCCTCCAGGTTCATACTTTCACCACATGAGGCCGGGCATTGTTGTGCACCAGGAGGAACCCAGGACCCACTGCACCAGTGTAGGGTCTGATAATAGGCGCAAGGTTTTTATCCTGATACCTAGTGGCAGTCAGGGTGCTATTGTCTAGCCTGTAGAGGTCTGTGCATCCCTACATGATATGCTTCCCCAGACCATCATTGTCCCACCACCAAACCGGTCATGTGGAACGATGTTACAGGCAGGATAACGTTCTCCACAGCTTCTCCAGACCCTTTCACCTCTGTCACATGTGCTCAGGGTGAACCTGCTCTTATCTGTGAAAAGCACAGGGCACCAGTGATGGACCTGCCAATTCTGGTGTTTAGTGGCAAATGTCAATCGAGCTCCACAGTGCCGGGCAGTGAGCATAGGGCCCACTAAAGGACCACCCTCATGAAGTCTGTTTCTTATTGTTTGGTCAGAGACATTCACACCAGTGGCCTGCTGGAGGTCATTTTGTAGGGCTCTGGCAGTGCTCATCCTGTTCCTCCTTGCGCAAAGGAGCAGATACCGGTCCTGCTGATGGGTTAAGGACCTTGTACAGCCTTGTCCAGCTCTACTAGAGTAACTGCCAGTCTCCATGCTCTTGGGTCTTGTGCTGGGAGACTCATCAAACCTTCTAGCAATGGCACGTATTGATGTATCATCCTGGAAGAGTGGGGATGCCTGTGGAACCTCTATACTGTAAAGTCTAGGTATCGCCTCATGCTACCAGTAATGACACTGACCCTAGCCATAGGCAAAACTAGTGAAAAAGAGTCAGGAAAGATGAGTAGGGAAAAAAATGTCATGGGCCTGTAAAACCATTCTTGTTTTGGTGGTTGTCTCATTGTTGCCCATATATTCCACCTGATGTTAATATTATTAACACCTAAGCAGCTGAAACTGATTAACAGCCCCCTCTGCTACTTAACAGACAAGATAAATATCCCAGGAGTTTAACTGACTTAATGCTATACTCTGATTAAAAAGTCCTTTAATATTTTAAGCGGTGTATATATATATATATATATATATATATATATATATATATATGTGTGTGTATATATATATATATATATATATTTATATATGTATATGATGTTTTGGGGTTCTGAGTCATTTTCTAGCAAAAAAAATGCTTTTTACATGTAGGAGAGAAATGCCAGAATAGGCCTGGGCTAAGACCCACAAGCACTTTTTTTTTACCACTACTATTCCTTTTATTGGCTTTTGGAATTTACAAATGCAGAAATTTAGAAGTTGGATGAAAGGTTTAGCACTGGGAAACACTTTTTGATAGATAAGTAGTGCATCTTATATACAACTATGTAGACCATTCTAAAATGAGGGACAAATGAGGAGGAAAGAGGGACAGAGGGACTTTGTTCCGAATGAAGAACAGTCCCTCGAAATCAGGGATAGTTGGGCGTTATGGGTAAAGTCAGGATTTAATTTCTAGGGTTTTATAAGACATAATAATAATGATTTCCTGGATCACCATTTATAAGTTTTCTGTTTGACTGTCGCCAGCCTTCTGAACCTCTTAATGCCTTGAAACTGGTTAAAAGGAAGATTTATTTATCAACTTCATCAGTTCTCAACACCCACTTAAGTTCAAATTGACATACCCATACAGAATGCGGCAAAGTCAAGGTTGTGTAATATGATTCCTGCCTGGAAGAGTGTTTATCTGTCTAAATCATAATAACTCGCCGAAGAAAAAAATATCTACTTCAAGTCTATTAACAATGAAAGGAATAAAGTGTTCAAGCAATGTCACCGAAATGGGGCAGATGAGATATGAATGTCAGCCTTGAAATATCCTCCTGGAAGTGGGAAGGTTATGCATCTTTCCTGGGTACGGAGAAACATTGCCGGCAGCTGAAAAACGGCACTGATCATTTCCTCGCGCATTACTCCGGCAAACATTCGGTTTGACTTTTAACAAGCAGTCCGCTCATGTTTTTTTTTTTTTTTGTAAATGTAAATTTGCAAAATTATACATTCTGAGAACTCACAATTGGTTTAAATGTTTTTACAATAATAAGAAGAACTATACATGGTATAAACAGGGCTGGATTAACGAAGGGGCTATTGGAGCTGCAGCTCCAGGCCCCTTCCTTAATATAGGCCCAGAAGGGGCTGACTGACCATTTGAGCAGTCCGCTCACGATTTTTTGTGTAAACATAAATTTGCAAAATTACAGATTCTGAGAACTCACGATTGGTTTAATTGTTTCTCTTATAATAAGAAGAACTATATATGGTATAAACAGGGCTGGATTAGAGTAGGGGCTATTGGATCTGCAGTTCCAGGCCCCTTCCTTAATATAGGCCCAGAAGGGGCTGACTGACCATTTGAGCAGTCCGCTCATGTTTTTTGGTGGAAACGTAAATTAGCAAAATTACAGATTCTGAGAACTCACAATTGGTTTAAATGTTTCTCCTATAATAATAATAACTATATATGGTATAAACAGGGCTGGATTAATGTAGGGGCTATTGGAGCTGCAGCTCTATGCCCCTTCTGTAATATAGGCCCTGAAGGGGCAGACTGACCATTTGGGCACTTGGAGCTCTGCCCAAGGGCCTGGGGCAGGTAGGGGGCCCCATGAGAGGCCCCTAGTGCCTCCTGCAGCAGGGGGAATCTGACAGTTAGGGTATTATTGGTGCGTGTGTGTGTGTGTGGGGGGGGGGGGCAATTAGAAGCACCGATCTCCCTGAATAGCTCTCCACAAAGCAGCTGAAAACTGCTTCTTCCCCTCTCCCCCTTCCGTGGCAGCTGCTTCATGGAGAGCCATAGAGGGAAATCAGTGCTTGTAATTGCCCCCCACCAGACTGATTTCCTTCGTTGACTGTCCATCAGATTCCCCCTACTCTCTGGGCCCCCTGTTTGCTCCCCTGGCTCCCTCTCATCCGATGTTGGAGGATGGAGAGCGCGGAAGGGGCCGGTAAATGTGTCATTTATGGGCCCCTTCCTTTTCTGAATTAACAGAGTCACTGATTGGTACAGATCACTTTCTCTGTTCTTTCATAAATGAAGCATAGTAAACTGTTTATGAATGGACAGGGCAATCTGTTCATTCATCTGCAGTGCAGCTGAGGCTACAAAGGTATTGGGGAATGTCTCTTTGGTCCCTTTCTCTCTCAAATGTTACATTTCAGGGGTCTGTTTAGAACCCTGATATTTCACCGACGTCCCCCCAACAGGGCTGTTAAAAACTGTAATAAATAATAAAATATTAACCCCTTCCATACCGCGCCATTATAAAATGACGTCGGCAGGAATCCCTTCTCGATCCGGGCGGCCGTCATATGACGTCCGCCCGGTCTCGCCGCTACTGCGCGCCCCCGGGGGCTCGCAGCGCGGCGATCGGGGGTGAGGCTCGTCCCTCGGACTGAGCCCAACCCCGATCAAGGTAAACAGCCAATGAAATTGCCCTGTCCCCGTGAGCTCGCGCGCAGAAGCGAACGCATACGGAAACCCCGCCCACATATGTAAACAGTGTTCAAACTACACATGTGAGGTATCGTCGTGATCGTTAGAGCAAGGGGAATAATTTGAGCCCTAGACCTCCTCTGTAACTCTAAGATAGCAACCTGTAGAAATTTTTTAAGTGTCGCCTATGGGGATTTTTAAGTACCAAAGTTTGTCACCATTCTGTGAGCGTGCGCAATTTTGAAGCATGACATGTTGGGTATCTATTTACTCGGCGTAACATTATCTTTCACAATATGGAAAAGAATTGGGCTAACTTTACAGGTTTCTTATTTTTTAATTAAAAAAAGTGAATTTTTTCCAAAAAAATTGCGTTTGGAAGACCGCTGCGCAAATACGGTGTGATAAAAAATATTGCAATAATCTCCATTTTATTCTCTAGGGTCTCTGCTAAAAAAATATATAATGTTTTGGTGTTCTAAGTAGTTTTCTAGCAAAAACAACTGATTTTAGCTTGTAAACACCAAATGTCAAAAATAGGCCTAGGCAAGTGGCTAGGATGCATGATGATGCTCCTTGGATGTTGGGCCCCTCTATATGGATAGGCTGTGAAAAAGTCTCACACATGTGGTATTGCCATACTCAGGAGGAGTGGCAGAATGTATTTTGGGGTGCCATTTTTGCTATGTACATGCTATGTGTTAGGAATATCTTATAAATTGACAACTTTGTGTAAAAAAAAAAAGTTTTTATTTTTTCCCCACATTTTCCAAAAACTTGTGGAAAAAAATGACATGTTCAAAGGACCCATAATGCCTCATAGAATATACGTTGGAGTGTTTGCTTTCCAAAATGGGGTCATTTTGTGGACTTTTCCATTGTATTGGTGCTCTAGGGCCTTGAAAAGTGTGATAGGTAGTAAGAAAGTTTTATGTGTATTTATGCTCCTAAAATGCCTTATGGTGCTACTTGGACGTGGAGTCTCTTTTTGTGGCCAGACTGTGTAAAAGTCTCACACATGTAGTATCACCATACTCAGAAGGAGTAGCAGAATGAATTTTGGGGTGTCATTTTTTCTGTGTACATGCTATGTGTTAGAAATAGCTTATAAATTGACAACGTTTTGGGAACAAAAAGAAAAAAAAAATTTCTTCATTTTCCCAAGAATTGTGGGAAAAAATTATAACTTCAAAAAACTCACCATGCCTCTTACTAAATACCTTGGACTGTCTACTTTACAAAAAGGGGTCATTTGGGGGGTATTTGTACTGTCCTGACTTTTCAGGGCCTCAAGAAAGGAGATAGGCCATCAGTACATCTGGTGTGATCAATTTTCAGTAATTGGTACCATAGCTTCTAGACTCAATAACTTTCACACAGACTAAATAATATACACTAATTTGGGTTAATTTTACCAGAGATATGTAGCAGTATAAATTTTGGCCCAAATGTATGAAGAAAAATTAATTTTTTGCAAAATTTTATAATAGAAACTAAAAAAAAGTGTTTTTTTTTTTTTTCAAAATTTTTGCTCTTTTTTTGCTTATATCACGAAAAAAAAAAACCCCAGTTGTGATCAAATACCACCAAAAGAAAGCTCTATTTGTGTGAAAAAAATGATAAAAATTTTGTTTGGTTACAGTGTAGCATGACTGAGCAATTGTCATTCAAAATGTGAGGGTGCTGAAAGCTGAAAATTGGTCTGGGCAGGAAGGGGGTCTAACTGCTTTGTATGGAAGCGGTTAAATTGTAAAAAATGTATTAAAAAAATTAGGTTTTAAAAAACAATATAAAATAATAAAAATAAAAAACGATGGCTCTTCTGACACTGTCCACTGCTCTATTGACATCATCCACTGCCCCCTCTCAAAGCATTGTGAAAAAAATTAAAACAATCGAGTTGTAATAATCTTGTAGAAAATGACTGATGCAAAGAATTTAGAGTGTGGATCAATATGGCGTATTAAACCTCACTCTTGGAAATCATGCAGCTCCTCAGGTGTATTAGGAAAGCACCTAATATAATTTATCCTGCTGCTTTTGTACACGGGACCTTAAAGCGTTTGTTAAGTGAAAATTAAAAAAACAAAAGCATTTTTAGTAAATCCCTGCAATATATATGAACGTTTCCATGGGTTTTATCCCTTTAACCACTTCATGGTCACCCTATAGTAGTTTTACCTGCTACAGGGCGGCCGCTGTGCACTTGATCACGTACAGTACATATACGTGATACCACACTTCCGGGTAGCGGGCGCGAATGCGCACCGCTAGCAGCTCGCTCCCGCTGTAATTATGTAATTATCAGTGGGTACCGCAGACACAATGTCCACTGCCACCCGCCAATTGTTCAGTACAGAGGCAGAACGACTGACTGCCTATGTAAACAAGGAAGATTGCTGTTCTGTCAGTAAGGAAAGCATGGATCCTGTGTTCCTGCAAAGCAGGAACATGGATTAATGCCTTCCCGTAGTCAAAGCACTTTCCCCACCTTACACAAACATTGGCTAGGAACACATTTAACCCTTTGATCACCCATGATGTTAACCCCTTCCCAGCCAGTGTCATTAGTACAGTGACAGGGCATATTTTAATGCACTGATCACCATATTAGTGTCACTGGTTCCCAAAAAGTGTCAAAAGTGTCAGTAAGTGTCAGATTTGTCCATCGCAATACCGCAGTCCCACTATAAGTCGCTGATTGCTGCCATTACTGGTAAAAATAAAACAATAAATAAAAATTCCATAAATTTATCCCATAGTTCATAGACGCTATAACTGTTGCGCAAACAAATCAATATGAGCTGAAACTGATGCAGAAATTCGATTTTTTACATTTTTTATTGAATATGTTTTATAGAAGAAAGTAAAAAATATTGTTTTTTTTTTTTTTGCAAAATTGTGTTTATTTTGCCGTTTATTGTGCAAAAAATAAAAATCACAGAGGTGATCAAATACCGCCAAAAGATAGCTTTATTTGTGGCAATAAAATTACATAAAATTTATTTAGGTACAGTGTTGCATGAGTGTGCAATTGTCAGTTAAAGTAACGCAGTGCCATATTGCACAAAATGGCCTGGTCATGAAGGGGGGTAAACCTTCCGGAAATGAAGTTGTTAATGACCCTGCAAGTACAGAATATTTTAGTTGATCTGCCAGAAATTCACTCAGCTCTTCAAGGGGTTCTGCAGTCCCTCCCCCCTTCCCCCCAAAAATGAACAGTCAACAGCTACAAATACTGCAGCTGCTGACTTTCAACCATTTCCCGGCCCCTCCGGACACCTTTTTACTGCGGCAGGGTGGCTCTCCTGCGCAAACCGACGTAGACCTATGTTGGTCGCACGTGGGAAGCTAGGGGGCGGCACGCTCCCGCCCCCCACTCGGCAGCGGGGAAGCCGATGCACGGGTCAGGCGGCTCCGATTGCCGTCTGACACCCGCGATCGCTCCCCGCTGAGAGAAGGACGGTCGGCTGTTGTTAACACAGCTGACCGTTCTTCTCCCTGAAATGATCACAGAGCGCCTGTTAACCCTCTATATAGAATCACATGTCTCTATGGTCATTTCACAAGCCACGCTCCCCCACAGTTAGAATCACTCCCCTAGGCCCACATTGAACCTTTGATCACCCATAGGGTTAACCCCTTCCCTGCCAGTGTCATTATTACAGTAACAGTGCATATTTCTAGCACTGATTACTGTAGTAATGTCACTGGTACTCCCAAAAATGCCAAAAATGTCAGTTAGGGGTCCGATCTGTCCTCCGCAATGTCGCAGTTCTGCAAAAAAATCACAGATCGCCGCCATTACTAGTAAAAAAAAACAATAAAAATGACATAAATCTTTCCCTTAGTTAGTAGAAGTGATGACTTTTGCGCAAACCAATCAAAATACGCTTATTGCAATTTTATTTTTACCAAAAATATATATAGCAGAAAACAAATTGGCCTAAAATTTCAAAACATTTTGATTTTTAATTTTTTTTTTTGAGAATGTCATATAGCAGAATGTATAAAATATTGTTTTTTTTTTTTTTTTTTCAAATTGTCGCTCTTTTTTGTTTATAGCGCAAAAAATAAAAATCACACAGGTGATCAAATACCACCAAAATAAATCTCTATTTGTGGGAAAAAAAAACATCAATTTTATTTTGGTACAGCGTCGCACGACCGTGCAATTGTTCATTAAAATAACGCAGTGCCGAATTGCAAAATAGGGCCTGGTCATTAAGGGGGTAAATCCTTCCGGTCTTAAAGTGGTTAATAAAAGAACACTTACCTGTCCAGGGATCCAGCGCTGTCCTCACCCAGACCAGTTCTTCCCTGGTCTTTGTGTCCCCAGCATGGCCATGCTAACTGAGGGAAGCCAGCTGTGACTCCTTGCGGCTTCCCAGCTAGCTCCTCACTGCAAATGCTGCCCCTGTGAATGATCCCGCAGCCTCCTGGGACCTGTGATGTGTCCCTAGAGGCTGGAGGCAGAGGGATGGCCAAGCCTCTGCTCGAATCGCTTAGTCAAAATCAGTTATCTTCCCCCCCAAAAAAAATTGTCCAGAAATTAAAAATGTAGCCGCCGAGCGGACTACCATTATCTGACACTGAAGACTTACTTTCTGCTCTCTCAGACTGTCTCTATTCGCCCTTCGTGTAGGTTTCAAGTTTCATGCATCATACTCCTGAGACTGGAAGAAAGGCATTGTGGGAACTGTAGTCTTCTATAAGGATATTACTGCACTGCTGAACTGTTTAAGAACTATACTTCCCAGCAGGCCATGGGTTCCAGGAGAGGATTGTGGGAGAGACTAAAAAGGGATCTGCTGAACAGGCCCACGCTCTCTTGCTTCCTGGGATCCATTGTTTGTGCATTGGCCTGCTGCAGAGAAAGAGGACTTCAGCCTACTAAACATCACCCAGCTGTTTGCAGACTCAGCCCAGGCGGGATGGATGACCATCGCTGCATCGCGGACATCCCTACAGCATCGCTGATCGAGTGGAGTTGGCGGGACTCACTGAAACGGCAGAGCTCAGCCATCTCTGTGTCTCACAGTGGGGAGAGTTGCCGCTGCCTGTTCTTCCAGAACTCATATGGGGGACATCAGGATTGGTGAGAGAGAACCTGCTCAGAGTCCAGTTATCAGTTGCTACAGTTTCTATTAAACACTGAACACAGACACTTTACATTTAGAACAGTTAGTGGGTCAGTGATAATCAGAATCAGTTATCCTGCATTGCCTGTTTCACACTGTGCTTCACTGGGGAATCATTTGTTCTTTGAGCTCCAACTGCCAGTGAAGATCTTAGCAAGGCCTTGCAAACTGAACATTGCTATCTCATTGCTCTTAAACACTTCAGCCCGAAAGATTTTACCCCCTTCCTGACCAGGCCCTATTTTGCGATTCGGCACTGTGTTAATTTAACGGACAATTGCACGGTCGTGCAACGCTGTACCCAAACGAAATTTATGTCTTTTTTTCCCCACAAATAGAGACATATTTTGGTGGTATTTGATCACCTGTGAGATTTTTATTTTTTGTGCTATAAACAAAAAAAATGTGACAATTGTGAAAAAAAAAACAATATTTTTCACATTCTGCTATATGACATTCCCAAAAAAAAAAATTAAAAATCAAATGTTTTTTAACATTTTAGGCCAATTTATTTTCTGCTACATATTTTTGGTAGCTGAAACTGCTGATCTGTCCCTGCCTGTCTGAGAGAAGATCCGCCTGCTTTGTTTATATAACCAGGTGGGTCTTCTCTTCATTTCCCAGATGATCAGGGGAGGAAGGCGGCGCGCCCCGCCGGAAACACATGCACTCCAGTCACGTAGTACTACGTGACTGGACGCAGGGGAGCCGCACTGCCGCAGTAATATTACTGTTGGCAGTGGGCAAGCGGTTAAAGGTGACACTTTACTGGTATCTAGATTACCTCATCTTTCATATAATACAGGTATTATAGGCCGGCTTGGGGGTTCCCCTTTAGTAAAAGCATTTTTTATAGCAATTTATAGCTTTCTGAGAGATGAATTTACTTACTGCAAGATACCGTGTATATTTGGTGTATTTACTTGTTATTATAACTTGTTATGCACTGTTATCGAGTGTTATTTCAACGGAGCCCTGGCTGTTTATCCAGGGACTAGTTGATTGATACACTTTTCAAGCCTTTTCCTTGAGTAAAGCTAAGCTAAAGAGTTGGAATCTATTTACATTGTGTCAGTGTGTCATTTAAAGGTATGCATAACATGTCCGAACCTAGAGTGTCAGGAGGGCTGGACGGTTCACAGTGTCAAAGCGGCACAGAAGAACATGCAATTACTAGCAACCCTCAAGGTGGCAGTGCTACAAAAAGAAGAAGGGAGGAAACAGAAACTTTCCTTTATGGGTAAAGTTCTGCTTTAAGTTTTGTTGTGGGCTGATAACACACAGATTTTATTTAGCTTGCGTGGTGTCAGACCTGCCCAGTACCTTTTGCTAAACTACTCAACCCCTCCCACTTTCATCACTCTACAATATAATTTATTTGTATTGAATTGTATTGTAACTGTATTGTCTTCCCTCATGTTGTAAAGCACTGCGCAAACTGTTGGCGCTAAATAAATCCTGTATAATAATAATAAAAAAGGCTAATCATTATGAAGCCGAAGATAGGGATTAGGAGGGTTCTTTGAAATGGCACAGACAATGTACAGGGGACATAGGGCAGCTCTGAATTTCTGAATAATAAATGCACATATATTTAAACGGAAAAAAAAGTGAATATTATTTTTTTTATCGAGGCGTACAAAAAATTGCACTCACGATTAGTGGATTGTGGGTGTACTGTCAGCCAGGCCCATGTAGACTCTTCCTCCAGTTCTCTGGCCATACAGAAGTACAGGCTTGCATTTGGAGAGCTGGAGGAAGTGTCAATGCTATAATAACCCCTTCACACCTTGCACAATTTTGCAACTTTGACATGTGTTAGTAAAACTGTACATATCATCATAACTAGGGTTGACCGAACCCAGACTGTATTGTTCGGGATCGTACCGGACTTTTGGGTATTCGGTACCCGGACCCAAACATTTCACTGTATGTTCAGGATACTGTCCATTGTTCGGTAATGTAATTTGATGTTTTGGCGCGGTTTTAATGTTTTGGCGCAGTTTTAATGGCGTGGTTTCAACAGGTGCATGGCAGCCAATCAGCAAGTGTTTAACTGGTGTGCCCTTAGAAGCCATCGCAGCCATGCCTACTAATGGCATGGCTGTGATTGGCCAGTGCAGCACTCTGCTCTAACTATACTCGAGAGAGGTTTCTGATGCTGCTGCTGAGGGAGAGATAGGAGATTATTGTAGGGGCAGGCTGGAGATTGCTTTCAGGGAAAGAATAGGACGAATCTTCTTTAATCAGACAGCGATGTACATTGATTTTATTGTGTGGGGGTGCAGTGCACGATCTTTATGCCCTGACCTGGGCCCAGTAAGGAGGAGAAGGGAGAATTTTTTTTATTTATCAGTCTGTTAGGTGGGTGGCATGCGGTGTGTAGCGGCCATGTAATGCAAGCTCAGTGCATATGTGTCTGCTTAATCTGCATTTATAAAAGAAAAAAACTTTTTTCCTTCATATTTTACTTTGACATACATTGTTTAGACAGACACTGCTTTTTCTAACCTGCTCTTCAAAAAGCACCAATGTAAGGGGAAAATTATTATTTTTCAGTATTTAGGGAAAAAATTTTTTTTTCAGTTTTTCATTCAAATGTGTTTTTTTTTTTTTATTCAATAGCGGAATAGAACAACCCCAGTAACCAACCTGTTAGGCGTGTGGGGTGTAGCAGCCATGTAATGAAAGCTCAGTGCATTTGTGTCTGGTTAATCTGCATTTAAAAAAGAAAAAAACTTTTTCCTTCATATTTTACTTTGACATAATTTGTTTAGACACTGCTTTTTCTAATCTGCTCTTCAAAAAGCACCAATGTAAGGAAAAATTATTATTTTTCAGTATTTAGGGAAAAAAAATTATTTTCAAGTTTTTCATTCAAATGGGTTTTATTTTTATTCAATAGCAGAATAGAACAACATCAGTATCCAACCTGTTAGGCGTGCGGTGTGTAGCGGCCATGTAATGCAAGCTCAGTGCATATGTGTCTGCTTAATCTGCATTTAAAAAAGAAAAAAAAAATTCCTTCATATTTTACTTTGACATACACTGTTTAGACAGACACTGCTTTTTCTAATCTGCTCTTCAAAAAGCACCAATGTAAGGGAAAAATTATTATTTTTCAGTATTTAGGGAAAAATAAATATTTTTCAGTTTTTCATTCATACTTAACTGTGACACTGTCATACAGCGTTTAGACACTACTGTTCAAATCTGCTCTTCAAACATCACTAATTAAAGGGAAAAATATATTTTTTTCATTCATATGTTATAGTGAGATACACCCATTGGATACTGTTGTTGTATTCCGCTTATCAATAAAAACCCATTTAGGGGAAAAAAATTTAATTGCGGCCTAGTCTGCATATGTTACAGTGAGCTTAGTCTGCCTAGTCTGCCTAGTCGGCCTAGTCTGTATCTGTACGTGTGAGATACACCCTTTAGATACTGTTGTTCTATTCTGCTATTCAATAAACACCCATTTAGGGAACAAATATTAAATTGCGGCCTACTCTGTATCTGTATGTGTGAGATACACCCTTTAGATACTGTTGTTCTATTCTGCTATTCAATAAACACCTATTTAGGGAAACAAAAAAAAAAATTGCGGCCTAGTCTGCATATTTTACTGTGAGATACACCCTTTGGATACTGTTGTTCTATTCTGCAATTCAATAAACACCCATTTAGGGAACAAATATTAAATTGCGGCCTACTCTGTATCTGTACGTGTGAGATACACCCTTTAGATACTGTTGTTCTATTCTGCTATTCAATAAACACCTATTTAGGGAAACCAAAAAAAAAAAAAAAATGCGGCTTAGACTGAATATTTTACTGTGAAATACACCCTTTGGATGCTGTTGTTCTATTCCGCAATTCAATAAAAACCCATTTAGGGAAAAAAATATTAAATTGTGGCCTAGCCTGTATCTGTACGTGTGAGATACACCCTTTAGATACTGTTGTTCTATTTTGCTATTCAATAAACACCCATTTAGGGAAAAAAATTAAATTGCGGCCTAGTCTGCATATGTTACTGTGAGATACACCCTTTGGATACTGTCGTTCTATTTTGTTATTTAATAAACACCAGTTAAGGGAAAAAAAAAATTGTGGCCTAGTCTGCATATTTTTCTGTGAGATACACCCTTTGGATACTGTTGTTCTATTCCGCTATTAAATAAACACCCATTTAGGGAAAAAGAAATTGCGGCCTAGTCTGCATATGTTACAGTGAGATACACCCATTGGATACTGTTGTTGTATTCCACTTATCAATAAAAACCCATTTAGGGGAAAAAAAATAAATTGGTTACAACGCAACAAGGCACACAGGTCTCGCATGGAGGCCTAGTTATTGGTGGTGAAGTGGTGCTGTTCCACAGAGCGACTCATGCGTGCATGCTGCAGCTGAAACTCCACTATGGCCTGCTGCTGCTCGCACAGTCTGGCCAGCATGTGCAAGGTGGAGTTCCACCTTGTGGGCACATCACATATGAGACACACCTCAGACATCACAGATGGCATTGCGCAGTGCACACCTGATTTTGTCACCCACTTGGTTGTGCAGGGAAGGGATGGCTTGCCCGGAAAAGTAGTGGCAGCTGGGCACGACGTACTGTGGGACAGCCACCGCCATAAGGCTTTTAAAACTCTGCGTCTCCACCAGACAGAATGACAGCATTTCAAAGCCCAGGAATTTTGAAATGCTGGCATTCAGGGCCAGGGATTGCAGGTGAGTAGGGGAGGTACTTCCTCTTCCGCTCCAGTGTTTGAGAGATAGAAAGCTGAGCACTTCCACGGGACATTGTGGAGATGGTTGTTGGTGACCCAGGTGGTGGTGTTGCTGGCAGATCCTCTGTTTGCGGGGTGGCAGGAGCCGGTCTCACTACAGAGGTGGATGAAGAGGCCGAGACTGCAGCAGAAGAGGAAGCAGGAGGAGCCAAAGACTTTTCTTGGTTTTTGAGGTGTCTACTCCACTACAGCTCGTGTTTTGCACTTAGATGCCTGGTCTTGCAGGTTGTGCTCAGGTTGAGAAGGTTTATGCCTCGCTTCAGGCTCTGATTGCACAGCGTGCAAACCACTCGTGTCATCAACACATTGTTTGAAGAACTGCCACGCTAGGGAACTCCTTAGAGCTGGCTTTGGTGTGCTCGGTCCCTTGCTGCGTTGGGCAGTAGCAGGCGTAGTGTCCGCCCGCTCCGCTTTTGCACCCTGCTCCCTCTTCTGCTGTGCTGGTGGCTCTGTGCGACCACCGCCTCTTCCTCCAAACTACTCAGATCACCTGCATGACGTTCATTCCATGTAAGGTCGAGGACCTCATCACCCTCCACATCATCTTCCACCTAGTCTTCACCCCTGCCCTCCTTGTCGGTCTCCACAATTCGGAATTCCGCAGCAGTTGGCACCTGTGTTTTGTCATCATCCGAGACGTGCTGCGATGGTCCTCCCATGTACTCGTCTGGAGACATAAGTGGTTGGGCATCGGTGCACTCAATCTCTTCCACTTCTGGGGCAGGGCTAGGTGCATGGCCCTGGGAAACCATGCTAACAGAGTCATCAAAAAGAAGAAAAGACTGCTGCATGACTTGGGGCTCAGACTGCTTGGCTGATTTGCAAGGGGGTGAGGTGAAAGATTGATGGACATCGGCTGCAGGTGCCAACTCTGACCTTTCATCAGAAGACTGGGTGGGAGACAATGTGAAGGAACTGGAGGCACTGTCAGCAACCCAATCTACTATCGCCTGTACTTGTTCTGTTCTCAACATTTGTAGAGGCGCATTAGGCCCTTCCAAATACTGCTGTAAGGTTCTGTCGCCTACTTGCAGCTGAGAAAGGTGTTTCACTTGTGCGTGTAGCTGGCACAGATCGACCACATCTTCTCCTTGCAACAGGAGCTCCACCAGCAGCACCAGGACCCAGCACTAACATGGTGGAGCAGTATATGTGCACACGCCTAGACGTACTGAATGACGGGTCTGCCCCCATGTCGACAAGATCACATTCATTAAAATGAACCAGGCATGGATCCCACAGAACTTGTCTGTACCTTGTGCAGAATAGACATGTATACCGGCCTTACCCAGCCATTGTTGTATTTGATCTTTCTAACTCTGTTGGGGTGTACCCTAATTTAAAAAGAAATAAAATTAAAAACAAAAACCTGTGTTGGCTACCTCATCCTCCCCCACCGCCGCTTCCATCTACATCGCCGCATCCACCGCCACCTCCACCTCCTACTCCATATGGGCCTTGTCCTCCTCCTCCTCCACCGCCGCCGCCGCTTCTACCTACACCGCCATATCCACCGCCACCTCATCCTCCTACTCCATATGGGCCTTGTCCTCCTCCTACATCATTCAAGATTATTATTTTCTATTTTTCTGTTTTTTGTTATTTTAAGTTATTTGCCTATCCACATTTGTTTGCAGAGCACTTGCGATGCTCTTAAGAAGATTTTGCTGCCATTTGCAGCCCTCTATCCCTTTCCATGTTTGTTTTAGAGCCATTTTAGTGCTCAAAAGTTTGGGTCACCATTGACTTCAATGGGGTTCGGGATCGGGGTAAAGTTCGGGTTAAGTCCGGGTCACGAACCCAGACTTTTTTTTCAAGTTCGGCCGGACCCGCCGAACCCGGACATCCAGGTGTTTGATCAACTCTAATCATAACTACTTTGTGCATCCAGGTGGATTATACCGTGTTTTTTCAGGATAAATTGGGCTTTCGTTTGGTTATAAATGGTAATGGATTTCTCCTGATGTTTTTTATTATCATAGAAAAACTGGCGCAAAATAGTAAAAAAAAAATGTTTTTTTTTATTTTTTTATTTAGCTGTATATTCCTTGCTAATACCATAACCTCTCACCAAAGAACAACTCAGAATAAATTCTCTTGCTCCTGACGATTGCAGCGACACCACATATGTGTATACTAGTTGTTGCTTTTACTCGTAGTACAGTGGATTTTTGCTTTTTCCTTTTATCCTACCAAACACTGACAATAACTGACACTGATACCAATTTAATGCTTAAAAAAAAAAAAAAAACTGCCCAAAATATACTGTCCATGACCTTTGACACTGATCTTTGACCCTGACCTTGACCTTTCACTCTTATTTGACCCATACATTAACTCTGGCACTGACCTAGATCAAACCTTGATCAAGCTATTTTTAATTTTTTATTATTACTATTATTATTTTATTCACTTTTTTTTTACACAAAGTTGTTTTTTTTTTCTCTCTCTCTGAAAGGAAAGAGAGAGATACAATATATCGCTCCAGCCTCCACTCGGCAGCGGGGACTCCGATGCACAAGGCCGGTGGCCGAGATAGCCGCTGGCCATCTGCGATTGCTCCCCGCTGAGAGAGAAGGATAGTCGGCTGTTGTAAACACAGCTGACCGTTCTTCTCCCTGGAATGATCACAGAGCGCCTGTGATCCTTCTATATAGGATCACAGGTCTCTGTGATTATCTCACAAGCCACGCCCCCCACAGTTAGAAACACTCCACTAGGTACACATTTAACCCCTTGATCACCCAAAATGTTAACCCCTTCCCTGCCAGTGTCATTATTACAGTAACAGTGGATATTGTTAGCACTGATTACTGTAGTAATGTCACTGGTCCCCCCAAAAGTGTCAAAAATGTCAGTTAGGGGTCCTATCTGTCCGCTGCAATGTTGCAATCCCGCTGAAAATCGCCATTACTAGTAAAAAAAATAAAACAATAAAAATGACAAAAATCTTTCCCGTAGTTAGTAGGACGCGATAACTTTTGCGCAAATCAATCAAAATACGCTTATTGCGATTTTTTTTAAATCAAAAATATGTAGCAGAAAACAAATTGGCCTAAAATGTTAAAAAAAAATTGTATTTATTTATTTATTTTTTGGGAATGTTATATAGCAGAAAAAATATAGTGAAAAATATTGTTTTTTTTAATTTTTTTGTTTATAGCGCAAAAAATAAAAAGCGCACAGGTGATCAAATACCACCAAAAGAAAGCTCTATTTGTGGGGAAAAAAAGAATATAAATAATATATATATTATTAGAAGTAACTCAGTGCAGAATCGCAAAAAATGGCCTGGTCATTAAGGAGGCAAATCCTTCTGGTCCAGAAGTGGGTAAAGAAGAACTTTACAAGGTCATGATTTATTTTAAAAATAAAGAATAACTAGAAAGACTCCTGATAAAAAAATATTTAAACAAAAAGTTATAAAAGGGCTAATACAAAAAAAAAAATGTAAAATAGCCTCCTGCTCAAAATATTTTTTTAACAAATAGCCAAAAAATTGAAATAAAAAAAAAAAAAAAAAAAAAATTGAAAGCGCCTCCTGCTCAAAATAATGTAACAAATATTCATAAAATGGCAATTAAAATGCAATTAAAAAAGAAAAAAAAATTAAAGAGCCCACTGCTCAAAATATTTTAACAAATAGTTATAAAATAGAAATAAAAAAAAAAAATATTAGAGAGCCTCTTGCTTAAAACATTTTAACAAATAATTACCCAACCATGACACCACCTGCCTGGAGTTTGCATGTTCTCCCAGTACCTGTGTGGGTTTTCTCCTGGTACTCTGGTTTCCTCCCACACTTCAAATGTATGCTGATTAGGCTCCTGTCTAAAGTGGTCCTAGTATGTGTATGTATGAATGTGAGTTAGGGACCATAGATTGTAAGCTCCTTGAGGGCAGGGACTGATGTGAATGTACAATATATATGTGAAGTGTGGCTAAAATTGACAGCGTTATATAAGTACCTGTAATAAATAAATAAATGATAAATGTGCAATTAAAAAATAAAAGATTTTAATCATCCACTAAGGCTTATTGCCAAAGGAACAAATACTCCTCATGTTTTACGCGTTTAATCGCTCTGTACAATGTATTATCTACATTTGTTGTTAGATTTTATTTGCTTCAATAAAATTTGTTTGGATTTTTTTTCAGAGCACCCTGCTAGAAATATTTTAACAAATATTCCTAAAATGAAAATGTAAAAAAAAAAATTGAAAGAGCCTCCTGCTCAAAATGTTTTAACAAATAATTAAAATATAAAGGGCCCGATGCTTAAAATATTGTATCAAATAGTCATAAAAGGGAAATTTAAAAAGAAAATATTTTTTTAAGGGCCCCCTGCTAGAAATATTTTAACAAATATTCCAATAATGAAAATGAAAAAAATTGAAATAGCCTTCTGCTCAAAGCTCAAAATGTTTTAACAAATAATTGTAAAAAGGCAAATAAAAATAAAAAATTAAAGAACCCAGTGCTTAAAATATTGTAACAGATATTCATAAAAAGGAAAATAAAAAAGACAAAAAATGTAAAAGAGTCCCTTGTTAGAAATATTTTAACAAATAGACAGAACATGGAAATTAAAATGAAAATTGAAGGTGCCTCCTGTTCAAAATATTAAATTTTGAACAGTCATAAAAGGGAAATTAAAAAAATTATAAAAAAATGTAAAAGTGCCCCTTGCTCAAAATTCTTTAATAAATAGTCATAAAATTAAAAAAAAAAAAAAAAAAGTGAAAAAAATTTAAAGTGCCTCTTGCTCAAAATATGTTAACAAACAGTCATAAAAGCACAGTTAAAATATTTTTTAAAAGCCTCGTGTTTAAAATGTTTAAAAAAAAAAAAATAGTCATACAAAGGCAATTAATTTAAATAATAACTGTTTTTTTTTTTTTTTTAAATGAACTCTGAAAATACAGCCCCTGTAACAATTTACATTCTTCCTCCCAATATGTAATTTTTTATATAGATCTGTTTTTCCTTTATAATTATATATATACAATTGAAATACCAGTTATCCCATAGAGGATCAGCGTAGATCAACAGTGGTAATCTCACCCTGGCTGGAAATGATTTGGGTAAACTGGGGTGACCTTAAAAGTGGTGCTTTAAATGTAAATATATATTTATTCCAGAGGGCTGAAATAAATATTTAAGAACATCGGAATCCTATTTGAAGCTAAACAGATCTTGCCCCCATATAACCAAATCTGAGCGTGATAAATGGAGATGAATCTAAAATTTATAGAAAGCTAGCATTTACATAAACTGTAATCTGCTAACATATAGAACATTAAACAAGCGTTGGAACAGATGTAAGAAAAAAAAAATGTGACTTTGTTGAAGACAGAAGTAAAAAAAAAAAAAACCTCTAATATGATTAACATAATATTTCATCAGGACTTATCTTATTAAAAGCATAATTGTTTTCAGACTCACACGTGTCAGCGCCAGCATTAACTATAATCTAGCTCTATATTTATACCGACCTGAAAGGAGTCCGTGTGAAAAATGGAGGCTTCTTGTGATGCATAGGCATTTTATTAATGTTTGAATAATAACTGCCTAGAGGGCTCGTCATAAATTAAAGCAAAGAATTGAGATATAAATTTTTATGAGCACTAGTTATACATTTCCATTATGTGTTTAAAAATGAAGGAATTACTATATGAACACGGAAGAAGAGGGATGGAAAAAAAAAAAATCACATTTATTTGAGCTGATTTGGTGTATAGCAATGAGCAGTTAAGGAAGCTACTTGATGCCACGGAGAGAGATGTATCTGTCCCTTTGTAGAGATAGATCATGCTCTACGTCTGCAGTCCATTGTGCCTGAGAGTTTGTGCAATCGCTCCTCGCCGTTATTTATGTTATAACGGCAAATAATCATCTGTCAGGGTGTTTGGACCACTTAAATGCAAAAGCTGCAGGTTATGATGATGTAAGATCGGAATAAGAGCTTTTATGCAAAAAAAATAAAAAATTAAATATAGATTTAAAGGGTAACTCCACTTTCGTGGGGGAAAAAAAAAAACAAATAATAAAAAAAAAAATATACGTATACAATTGCGACACAAATCCTATTGTGATTGAATGTTATTAACCGGTTGCCAACCGCTTACTGCATATTTACTGCGGCAGCGTGGCTCTCCCTGTTGCAATTTTCTGTAAAATGCAATGCAATATGGCCGCCTGGAGGTGTTCTGTACACAGAATGTATACTGACCACACCCCCAGAAACATCATTTCCTGCTTGTGTGATTGGCTCACCAATTTTCCCAGAAGTCTGCACTAAGATACAAGTCAGATTTCTGGCATCCCCTGCAACTAAAATGTCATTTTTTGGTGAGATACTCCCAATAGGAACACATCTAAAGGGATGCAGGCCCAGCAGATTTCCTCATTAGAGTCCTACAGCTGCCTGATTGATAATTATGAAACCACTCCCACTAGAACCACTCAGCACAGAGGAACAAACAATGATTTCTTCAGAATAATAAAAGGTAGGTATCTGCAACAAAGTTTGTTATAATCCTTGTAATGTACAGAGATCACCCAGAGGGGAATGTTTTTTTCTCAACAAAAGTGGAGTTACGCTTTAAAGTGGAACTAAACTGTATCTGAGCACCACAAACTTTTTACATTTTTTATTGTTATTGAAAATAATGCAATTCAGTTTCCAATATAGAGAAAACTTAAAGTGGAACTCCACCCAGAAGGGGAGGTTCTGCTTTAAGGACTCGCCCCCCGCTCGTCTTGCACAAGTGGCACTTTTGAGGAGCGGGGGGGGGGGGTACCCAATTTTGACAGGTGCATGCTCCCACTTCTGTTCTGAGCACTGCGGCGCTCGAGAACGGAAGTTCTCATCCCTCCCTCCCCCCTGCAGTATTTTGGGACACTGATAGGTCCCCCAGAAGACTGCTTCCACCAATCCAGGATGCGCTGCGCAGCTAGCACATGCGCAGTGGACACCCTGCTGTGAACCTACAAGCTGTCACAGCCGGGTGCCCATAGTGAAGATGCTGGCGCCGCAGAGGGAGGACGGAGGATAAAGATGGCTGGGGTGAGCTTGCCGCTGGATTATGGGACAGGTGAGTGGCTGTTTTTTGTAGCTGATTACTTTTATTTTTTTTATAGGTGGCTGGAGCTCCTCTTTAAGGCATACATATAGCTACATGGCTCAATAATATGCCAGATCAAGGACATGTTAACTATACAACTTACATAACGGAGAGGAGGCACAAGGCCTTCGGGGCCAGTTCACACCATAGAAACGCAGTCCGCATGCGTTCCAGATTTTCTGTGTGCAAATTTTTTATGCATTTTTGATGCATTCCAGTGCATTTTTGATGCAGTCCGGTGCATTTTCCCCCCTCTTTTTTCCTAACCCTAAACAAGGACATGTGTGTTCCAGTGCATTTTTTGGTGCATTCCGGTGCGATCCAGTGCGTTTTTGATGCGTTTTACAGTGTTCCAGTACAGTCCAGTGCAGGAAAAATGCAGCATGTTCTACTTTTTTTTCTGGAACTTGAACACAATGGAACTGCAAGCACTGGTGGGAATTATGCCATTGGAAACCATACAGCCTACTTTCCATGCATTTTTGATGCAGAAAAAAAAAACGCACTGGACTACATGTGGTGTGAAATCATATTAACCCTTTCGCTGCCAGGCCCGGTGCTCCTTATTTAAACTTAGCTGGCTAGGCCGTTTTTGGAATTTTGCCATTGCTTTTTTATTTTTCCCTTACAGCTTTCAGAGTTTGTTAAAGACCCCCAAAAGATATCTTTTCTGAAAGCACATGACCAGTAGAATACAAATAAGATGCTACTGATTTTTAGGGCACAAAGATACTTGCGGAAATGTTTATCAAAATAATATTTTCGCTAAAAATATACTAAAATCATTATTAGCAGATAAAAACACAGCACATTATGCAAAATTCCTACTAAATGTGAAATCTAACCTGTATTGAGTTAATAAATAACCACTATTTGTAAATTTTAGATTGCGCCTTTTTGCGAAATGGTAAAAATTGAAAAAATAAAATAATAATATAAAATAAATAAAAATAAAATAAATTAAAAAGTAAAATTGAACATATGCAAAAATGGAAATATGCAATTTTCTCAAAAAATCTAGAGGTTTTCTTTGTTCTCTTACAGCTTTCAGAGTTTGTTTAAGACCCCCCAAACCATATATTTTCTGAAAGCACATGACCTGTGGAATAAAAAGGAGGTGCTACTGATTTTAACGCCCTGCGATATTTGCGCAAACGTTTATCAAAGCTATATATATGCTAGAAATTCTCTAAAATAATTTTTAGCAAATATTGACACAGCAAATTTCAAAGAATCCCTGCTAAATTCCTACTAAATATAACAGCGTAACCTGTATTGAGTTAATAAATAACTAATATTTGTAATTTTTAAATGACACCTTGTCAGATCCTTTATCATTTTCACAAGAGCCGTTCTGCTATTATTCTCCTGCAGGAGACACATTTTCATACTGGCCTTGTTCCAATGATACGCAACCGACACTACACTAATTGGTTTCAAAGTCCCAATCCTCAATCAAAATCTAAAGGTGTGTCGATTGCATTTCATAAATCATTCAACCCTGAAGTTTTAGATATTCTTTTGGATGAAGGGGGGCGGTATATCTTCCTTAAATTGAAATATCATGGTTTTGTTTTCACAGTGGCCAACATCTACGCCTCTAACCAAGAACAGGCCCGGTTTCTCTCTACTGTTCTCACCAGGTTGTCCTCATTTGGTGGTCCGTGCCACATTCTTGGTGGTGACTTCAATGTCGCTCTGTCCCCTTCTGCTGATACTTCCTCTGGTAAGTCCTCTATTTCCACTACATCCCTCACACGTATTAAATCACTTTTACATGCCAACAGATTAGTGGATGTCTGACGTATACAGCACCCCACGGGGAGAAATTATAGTCATTACTCAGTGGCTCATGCCTCCTATGTGAGGTTAGATTATTTTTTCATTTCTCAATCTTTGCTTGATACTCCACTATACTCTTCAATAGGCCATATCCTCTGGTCAGATCATGCCCCTATACATTTGAAACTCGTGCAACCTTCTACCGTTCGCACGAGTACTTTGTGGCATCTTAATGACAACCTTCTTCAAGACCCTGTCTGTCTGGCTGAGGCCACTAAGACTATAAACCATTTTATGTTAGATCATGCCTCAGACCCGACACCTCCTCTTATACGTTGGGAGGCCTTAAAATGTGTTATTAGAGGCACCCTCATTCAACAGGGTTCTCGACTGAAGAAAGCTAGAACAGCTGAGATTAAACGCTTGCTAGCTACTATTGCGACCCTTGAAGCTACCCATAAGAGAGACCTCTTGCCCTCTACTTATGTTGCTCTGTCCAACGCCTGCCGTGATCTGCTCTGCATTTTAGATTCTCACTCGCTGATAGCCCGCAACAAGGCTCGCGCCCATCACTATTCCTTATCTAATAAATGTGGCAATCACTTGGCAAGGATTCTACACCCCAGGCCTCCTCGACATCCTATCCCGTTTATCACAGACCCCGTACATGATAAGCGACATAACACGCAGGGTATCTTGGCTTCTTTTCAGCACTACTACTCTCAACTCTACAACCTACCATCCAATGTCTCTTGCAATGATTCGGCTGCCTCTCACGAACATATGCGGGCTTACGTTGCCGAAACTGCACTTCCCATGATTGATTAAATCGAATTCCTGAATGCCATCAAGGCCTTGAAGCTGGGGAAGGCCCCTGGTCCCGATGGATATACCCCTCGGTTCTACAAGACTTTCACACATCTTCTTTCCCCCTTGCTCACTGTGGCTTTTAATTCTATTGATGATATCCAGTCGCCTTCTGCGGCTTTGCTGGCGGCCAACATATCCATCCTCCCGAAACCTGGAAAGGACCCCTCCCAGTGTGGTAGTTACCGGCCGATATCCTTGTTGAATATCGACATTAAACTGTTTGCGAAATTACTTGTCACTTGTCTGTCTCCGTTATTGCCCAAGGTTATACATACAGATCAGGTGGGATTTGTCCCGGGCCGTGAGGCATGGCATAACACGACCAAAACGATTCACCTCATCTCATATATTCAATGCCGTGACCTAAAAGCTTGTCTACTGTCGTTTGACGCCGAAAAGGTGTTTGACAGAGTTATTTGGCAATTCCTACGCCTCTCCCTAGAACAATTTGGCCTGGGGCCTAACTTCATCTCTGAAGCGATGTGTCTATATTCTCATTTTCTGCCTCTGCCTTCGTGAATGGCACTTTTTCAACCCCATTCCAGATCTCTAATGGTACTGGCCAGGGGTGTCCTCTCTCTCCCCTCTTCTTTGTTATAGTGATGGAACACCTGGCTTGTGCTATACGTCAAAATGAATCAAATACAGTGTATCCTCACCCCGTCTTCTTACCATAAAATTACCTCTCCCTTTTCCACGAATTCTCTAGGTTTGGGATGTTTAGTAATTTCAAACTCAACACCTCTAAAACTGAGGCTCTCAATGTATCTTTATCAGATATTACGTTGTGCCAACTTCGCTCTAATTACTCTTTCCAATGGCAACCCAAGGGCATCTCCTATTTAGGAATTACAATTCCAGCTGACTTATCTAAATTGTATTCTCTTAATTACGCTCCTATGTTATCTCATATTACAAAAGATCTGGAATCATGGTAATTCCTCATTGCCTTGGATGGGCCGTATTAATACTTTAAAAAATGGACATTCTCCCTAAATTGCGCTATCCCTATTCTAGTCCCCTAAATTGTTTTATTCCTCTTTACGGTCTCTTTCTATCCGTTTTATTTGGAATTGGGGCCTATCTAGAGTTAAATACAAACTACTTACCATCTCAAAATCCCATGGGGGAGCGGGTGCCCCAGACTTTGAACTCTATTGTAAAGCCACTGTGATGGCGCGCATTGTGGAACGATTTCCTCGACCCTTTTTGAAGGCCTCTATTATGGTTGAACAGGACCTCTACCCAGTAGATCTTCGATCCCTTCTTTGGGCTATAGTCATGAAATACCTCGCCTGCACTCCATTTCCCTGCTGACACACTCTGCTTTAAAATTATGGTATACGAGGGGTCTCTGTTCTATTCTCTCCTCTGATCCATCTCTGCTTACACCATTGTTTGATAACCCGGCCTTTCCTATAGGAGAAGGGGCCTCCATGGTTGGTACGTTTACCCCAGCTTCTTGGCCAGTCGCACTTAATTTTGTGCACCCTCCTTCAGTCGCATCCCATGATACGACCAACTGGTTGACTTCCTTACATCTTAAGTCCTTTTTCAGAACTTTATCCCTCTCCCCTAATGTTCATAGGCCACCTACGAAGTTTGAACTGTTCTTTTCTCTGCGAGAAATCCCTGGCCATCTCTTATCCTCTCTTTACTGTTTGCTCCAGACGCTCACCCAACCTGATCTGCCTACATACACCGTGCATTGGTCTAGGGACTTGGGCAAGACATTTACCAAAGCTGAATGGCAAACCTCTTTTTTTTTTACGCATAAGCCCTCCATTTCATGTTACACGCAAGAAAATAACTTTAAAATTGCATCATGATGGTATAGGGATCCACAGACATCTACATAACATTTCCCCTCCACTTTTTCGTTCGGCTGCTCGTCAGCTTGTTCCAATATTTTGGGACTACCCCTTTGGCCATCTGGGTCTTAACCATGAATGATATTATGCGCATGGAGGAGATGTTGGCCTTGGATAACAACACTTACTCTAAATTTAGGACCTTATGGCCTGCTTGGTCACATTTCTGCTCCTCTGACTCCCTTAAAAATATGCTCTTCTCTCCCTAATTTCAAAAAATGTTTTTGACTTGTAATTTTGGGTGCTTACCCGTGGCCTCCCCTGGTTCTTTTCCTGGTCCCTCTCCTTGCCGGTTTATGGCTCTACTGTTTCTTTGCTGTGTATTACTTATAGTTAATTATTTTCTCTGATATCCCATCCATACTTTTCCTAGTTCTTTCTCTCTTTTTTCTCTTTTTTTTTTTATTTTTCCCTTTCTCCTCTCTTTCTTTTTTCTACTCCACCCCCCCCCCCCCCCCCCGCTTATACTTGGAAATTATTAATTCTTTTTTTACCCCTTACAGACCTTTTTATTTGATGTACGACAGTTTTTTTCTCTTTTTTTCTTTTACATCCTCTTATGAGGGATAGCCAAAAGCTTTCTTTGGTATATTGAGTCTATTTAACTCATATATTTGTATGGCTCCATGGCTCCCAATTATTTAATATGAAACTGTATTTGTTGAACCCCAATAATGCTTCCTGCTGTTAGATTTTATTTGTTTTCAAATTTTGGATTCTATACACTCATATTGTCTGTAATACTTGATTTGTTTATTGTTACAATTTTTCTACATTAATAAAATAAAATATATGTTCACTCCTAAATGACACCTTTTTGCAAAATGGAAAATTGAACGTATGCAAAGGTGTAAATAACCACATTTCTCTAAAAATCTGAGGGTATTCATTGTTCCCTTACAGCTTTCAGAGTTTGTTAAAGACCCACCAAACCATATATTTTCTGAAAGCATAGGACTAGTAGAATACAAAGGAAGGTGCTACTGATTTTTAAGGCCCCACGATATTTGTGCAAATGTTTACCAAAACAATATTTTCGCTAAAAATACACTAAAATCATTATTAGCCGATACAAACTCAGCAAATTTTACAAAATTCCTGCTAAATTTCTACTAAATATAAAAGCGTAACCTGTATTGAGTTAACAAATTGCTAATATTTGTAAATATTATATTGAACCTTTTTGCGAAATGGTGAAAACGAAACATACACAAAACTATAAATAACCACATTTCTCAAAAAATCGGGAGGATCTCATTTTTCACTTTTAGCTTTCAGAGTTTTTAAAAGCCCACCCAAACTATACATTTTCTAAAAGCAAAGGGCCAGTAGAATCAATTTTAGATTTTAAATTGTGCCTTTTTGAGAAATTGTGAAAATCAGATGTACGTAAATATTTATCTAAAAATCTGGAGGTTTTCCTTTATCGCTTACATCTTTCAGAGTTTGTTAAAGACCCCCCCAAACCAATATTTTCGCTAAACATACTCTAAAATCATTATTAGTGGATTCATACATGGCAAAATGTACAAAATTCCTACTAAATATAAAAGTTAAAACTGTATTGAGTTAATAAATAACAAATATTTGTACATTTTAAATTGTACCTTTTTGTACACCTTTTAAAATCCTAAGGTACGCAAAACTGTAAATAAAAACAATTTACTCTAGAAATTCAGTGGTTACCATTTTACACTTACAATTTTCAGAATTTAAAAAGTTCCCTCAAATCAGACATTTTCTGAAAGCACATGACCTGTAGAATAAAAAAAGTGCTACTGATTTTTTGGGCCCCACAATAATTGTGCAAATGTTTATCACTAAAAAATACACTAAAATCATTCAAGCTGTAGTATCCCGCTTTTTTTCACTTTTAACTAGAGGTAAGCCTATAATAAGGCTTACCTGTAGGTACAATTAATATCTCCTAAACCGCCACAGTTTAGGAGATATTTGCAGTGCATGCGCTCTGAAGGTCTGGCGGACCTTCAGCTTCCCTTGCCGGGAGCTTGCCGGAAAATGACTCCTGCGCGCATGCGCGGGAGTGACGTCATCGCGGCTCCGGCCAATCACAGCGCCGGAGCCGCCGAACCTGGAAGAGACGCCGTGGGATCATGTCAGCACCCGCATCGGTGTCCGGGGGTCCGTGTCGGGGCTTCGTTCTAAGGTAAGTAATTCATAATGAGCTAGTATGCGATGCATACTAGCTCATTATGCCTTTGTCTTGTAGGTTTTTTTTTTTTTTTTTTTATTTTAGGTTTACAACCGCTTTAATAGTGAACATAAACACAACATAACTTACAAAATTTCTGCTAAATTACTACTAAAGCATTGTTCACATGTGGCATACTAAAGTGTATATCCATGGAGGGCCATGTTTACCTGCACAGGGATGCACAGGTGTTCCGTGCATCCCATTACAGGCAGTCCCATTTATGTCAATTGGGATGGAACAGCTGCACAGGCATAGCTGCTGTTCCCAATCTGACATCCATGTGGGTGTGGGTGCATGACCCCGAACGCAGACAGTGTAAGCTCAGGGACATGCACGTGGGCCTACATGGATGTAAAATTGGGAGCAATGGCTTTGTTCATGCTATATCCCAATTGAGAATGGGACTGCCTGCACAGAGATGCACGAAACACCTGTGCATCCCTGTAAAGGTACGCTGTGTATGTCTAGTGTGAACAAGGCCTGAGGACCCTTTCACACAAGCAGACCAATCAGGTCTAGCTATCCATTTTTCAAGCGGGCCCAAACGGATTCGGACCTGTCATCCGCCTGCTCAGCAGGGATCAGCAGACTGATCTGCTTGACAGAGTCTGCTCCATGTTTTTTTTTATTATTTATTTATTTTTATTTTTTTTAGGGGAGGGTGGGGCATGTGGGGGTCTTTGGTGAGATATTTGAGGTCTAAACAGACTCCCATATCTCTTTTTTTGAAACAGAGAAAGGGACATAAGATACTCCCTTTTGCTGCAGCACTTTCCATGAATGAAATAGGGAGTCTGTATAGAGACTTCTTGTCCATTCATAAACTGACAGTCTGACACATAGTAACTCGGTTTACTATGACAGGCTTTCAGTGGACATAGGAGCAATTGGTAGTGACTGCTGCCTATGTCCACTGTACTACAGGGAGGGGGCTGGTAAACCTATGTTTACTGAGCCCCCCCCCCGCCCCAGCTTCACTCACACCATTAACACCACCCACCTGCTCTCAGCCTGACAGCTAGCCGTAGCTTAGTGCCAGGCAGCAGCTGCTGGAGGCGGGAGGGAAAGGAGGGATTTCGCTGGAGCAGGGATGGATCAGGGGTGCAGGGGCCAGTACAGGGGGGGTTATCGGACTGGCGGAGGGGACATGCTGTGATCCCCTCTAAGCCCCTGTAGCACCTGAAGCTGGTTGGGGTGGCAGAGAAGGATTGCCAGTTTCTAGAGGTGGCTGCAGAATCCGGTTTGCGGGGGGGGGGGGGGGGTTGTCAGATCAGGTGTAGGGGAGGGGACTCAGTGCTGGGGGGAAGGAACCTGGGTGAAGGGGATAGGAAAAGAGAGTGAGGGGAGCAGTTTTATGTGACAGAAAGCGGGCGGGAGGTGGAGATGCTGGGGACAGGGAAGCAGCAGCAATGGGGGGGGGGGGGGGGGTGAGTCACAATTTAGGTTAATAACTCTAATCAGCGGATTGTAATCTGCTGATCAGAGTTATAGAATTGTTCAGCAGAGTCTGCTGAACAGATCTGTTATAAGTTCATTGTCATTGAAGAACCATGAGCTTATAGAACGGGGAAGAAATTAGGTCTGTATGGCGTATGGACCTGGCCAGCTGCAGGCAGTGCTGTAGGTCCATATGCAGTACGGACCTGGCAGTAAAAAGGGTTAAATCAAACAGGAGAACCAACACTGGAACACTTACAAAAATATCCAGAATCGATAAACAAGGGGTTTACAAAGGAGGGAACCTCGAAAAATTACATCACATTCTAGTGTTTTAAGGTGAGAGAAGATGAAGAGAAATAAAAAAAGAGTGAAGAAAGGAGAGAGAGGGCAGAAAAAGGAAAGAGAAAAAAAGAAGGAAAGGAGGTCGGACCAAGACTTGGTGTTCATGGGAGGACAAGCCTCAAGGTTCTAGGAGGGACTCATCAAAGTCTAAGGGAAGAAAATGGTCCACCCAGGGTTGCCAAATCCTGTGGTGATTGGGTATTTTATCTTGAATAGTTGTCTCAATTTTACTGTGTATCAGCCTGAGTGACTCTATGTTTAGTTTCAATGGTGCAAAGGGTAGGGGACTTCCAGGCACTCGCTATAGTTTTTTTGGCTGCTGTCATAAGTTGTGCTCTAGTGCAGTCCATGGTATTGTGGTTCAATAGCCCAAGTGATGGGTCAGGATCAAGCGTGTCACCAACCAGGGTGGAGGCCATTCTGAAAATTTCAGTCCAAATTGTTGCACAACTGGACATGCCCACCAGATGTAGGAATGAGTACCCTCTTGACCACAGCATGGAAACACAATGAGGAGTAACCAGGAAAAAATGTGGTGATCCTTGCCAGGACCAAATACCAGCGCATGAGAACTTTATAGTTCGTCTCAAGGGCTAGAATGTTCTGAGAAGAGGATTTAGTGGTCGTCCAAATAGCATCCCAATCCTCTAACTCCAGATGCACCTCAAGGTCTCTAGACCACTGTGCTGTGTAAGATGGCATACTGGACGAAGAGGGCGTGAGATGAATGTATAAACCTGATATGATGGGGATGCGGGTCAGAGTTGCATATACCTTCGTAAAGAGACAGACTAGTAAGGGAGGAGCGAGTGTGTATGATGGTCCTAAGAAACTGAACAATCTGAAGATAATTTAAAAGCTATTTTGTTCATTTTTATTATTCAAAGCAAACTCACCCATCCATCCATGTCTCCATGTTTTATTTTGTTGAGAAATCACTCCATAGCATTTCTAGCTGCAGCCATCTTGAGTAAGGGCAGAAGATTCATGTAACATTTACTTCCTGGGATCCATCTGTTGTTACCTCGGGCATGCAGGCAGCAGGGTGTGCTTAACTGAGAAAGCCCCTCCTTCTCACCTCCCCTCCTGATGACTCCTAGGATGTACCAGGAAGCAACTAAAGAAATAAAAAAAAAAAGTTTAAAATAAATAAATATAATATACCTTCCTATCTATTTACTAATGCTAGCAGCATAAGGATTATCTGCTTCCCACCCATAGCATAAAATGATGGACGGGCGGGAAGCCTATTGTTCTGGGAGGAAATACCTCGCACGGCCACTCTCCGGCTCGATCTTTCACTCGCTGTGTCCGGTAGATGACTGATCAATATACCGGCCCGCTGTCAGTATCATGTGATCGCTGTGACCAATCACAGAAAATCATATGACAGTTGTAAACAATGAATGATTTCCTATCATACCATTCATTGTATGCAATTGTGTTGCTAGCTGTGATTGGTCACAGTGATTACATGGTACAGACTGGGCCAATCACAGCAAATCACAACAAAAGACAGTGTCTACGCACTGTCATTCAGTAAAAATATTTGCTTATAACAGAAAAAAATGTAAAAAATTCAATGAAAAATATTTTTATAAATTGAAAAAAAAAATTATTATTATTTTTTTTTTTTTTTATACATACTGTCACCAGTCAGTGTCCCTGTTCACCGCCACACCAGTTATATGATGAAGCTGTACTGCACTGGTGATAGTATCTGAAAAATACTATTTTTTTTTTTTTTCATTTTGCAAAAGAAAATTTACAACAAACAATGCGCCATGCCTCTTACTAAATACCGTACATCAGAATGTCTACTTTCCAAAAATTTCATTTTGAGGATATTTGTACTGTCCTGGCATTTTCAGGCCTCAAGAAATGAAATAGGCCGTCTGTACATCAGAATTGATCGATATTCATATACTGTATATATATATATATATATATATATCATAGATTGGGGACTCTATAACTTCCCTACAGACTAAATGAGAAATACTGATTTGGAGGTATTTTCACCACAAAATGTAGCAGAATACAATTTGGCCTGTAACCTTCTGTAGGCGCAGGTAAGGAAAACCCTGTCTCTGCACAAGATTAAGTAGGTTGCTCTCAATGCCACAGGGCTCCCAATTCTGGATCCTCTGAGGATTCCTCAGGCAGATGCCTAAGTTGGAGGAGGTCAATAAGCCCATTGGTGTTCTGAGCGGTAGAGGCACCTGTTGTTATGTGTCTAAGGATAAGTCGTAGAAACTTTTTGTTAAAAAAAAAAAAAAAAAAGGATGGGTCGGAGTGATCAGGTTTCAACAAATATACAAATATCAAATTACTTTATTTCACAAGATGTGTTTCATTCCTTTAAATTGCCACTTCCTCAGTTCAGGGTCATACACTGATGTTTGAAGATTCCTGGTTTGGTGCTTCGTCGAGTGGTGAAAGAAAGTAATTCGATGTTTGGTAAACATGATGACTCGGATGATGACTCGGACAAAACAACGGGCTTCTTTGCTGAGTGGACCATTGACAGATCTTTAGCAAACCTTGACGCGTGTCTATGTGTGTGTCAAGGATTTCTAAGCAACCAGGAATCACTGAACCTCTATCAAACACTGCATAAACTGATGAAGCGGTGTATTAACCACAAAACACATTTTTACTGTTACCAATACATTTATATTCAGTGCTTCTAATTACTTTGACCCTTTTATGACCACCAATCTACACAACTAAGAACGCCTCTGCTACATACACCCCTGAGGAGTTTTTGCTCTCCACCCACGAGGAAATTAATAAGACTTTATTGATAGAAACCTTAAGACTTGCTCTGCACTGATATCTTATTGGAAGTTTATTTTAATTTGTTATGGATCAGGAGGGTTTGCATCTGTAGAATCAGGCTGAACTTGGTAGACTCTTTTTCTGAAAATCTTGCTTTGTTACATTTATGTAGCTCTGCCCCCTCGAGGACTGCTGAGTATTTCATCTTTAGAATTCCCCTGGGTTACCCGTAGCACCTGCTTGCAGAAAATTGTTACCTTAAGTCCTTGGCTCAGTCAATGATCAGTTCAGGGGATGTTGTTTTGTAGTTTTATTTAGAACTGGGATAGGAGATGGATGAGTGGGATATTCCAACTAGCAACTATTCACAGTATTGAGGACACCTGACTTGAGGATGTGGCAAGGCTGCTGCTTCACCCCACCACTTGGATGAAGTTACTTTAAAGTGGAGTTCCGGCCTCAAAATACGAAAAAATCGATTTTGGCCCATCCGCTTGCTGAGGGATGACCTGAAAAAGAAATGGATGCTCCCAATTTTTTTTTTTTTTTTTCACTTACCTTGTTTTTGATGAAAATATACTCACCTTCCTTCCAATTCCTCCCTCTGCAGCCGCAGCCCACGCCGTCTCTTCCGGCTTGCAATGACTCCTGGGAGCTGAACGTCATCGCTCCCAGGAGTCAATGCACCTGCACCGGCCCCACTCGTCACTTCCTGTGCAGGTGCGGCATTCCCTGCTAAACAGCTTCTGGGCATGCCCAGAAGCTGTGCAGGGATGCCGCGCCTGCACCAGAAGTGACGAGCGGGGCCGGTGCAGGGCATTCTGGGACTCTGACATCACCGAAGAGGAGAGAGAAGAGGACGCGCTGGCTTCAGCTGCCCACCCCTGAGATGGCAGCACTGGAGAAGACATTTTAAAGGTTATTTTTTTCCTCTAAAAGTTAAGTGCGACCCGGGACAGTACAGAGGCTATCCATTGTGGAATGTAATAGCCCTGACTGTCCCGGGGGTATTTTTATCTAAAATTCACCCCCGAGGCCGGAACTCCGCTTTAAGTGTTCCTGCTTGTAATTCTCTTCAGGGTTCTAAACTTGCCACCCCCTTTCTCTCTCTCTGTGTGATGACACCTGTCCACTGACTCTATACTCTGGAGTGGTCCCCTTCCTGGGCAGACCCATGGGCAAGTTCCTCTGTACTCATGGACACTGTTTTTCCAGAGTCACCGTTGCCTCCAACTCCACCAGTCAGCTTCTCCTGCACCTCCGGATTCAGCCACACACTCGCCTGCCTGTGACCACCATCCACTGCTACAGTAGAGGTGACAGCCCCCCCTCTTCCCTCTGAGACCTGGCTTCCCACCCAAAGACCCCCTGCCTCATGTGCCCCTGGCTTTTATACCCTATCCCACAATGCACCGCTCTCAGTGCCAAACCCATGGGATAATATCAAAGCCTGTGTGTCATTGGCTGGGTTTCCTCCTCTATCCAATAGTCTCACTATTGGACACAGTGGTCATGCTCCCCTTATAGGCAGAGAGCAGCTATGTTTTGCCTGCTGCTCTCCTGATAGGCAGGCAGAGCCAAAACTACTCTCCCTACCTACCACCTATCTAGGAGGGTGCTACATCTAGAAAAATAGATACACTCTTTTTCACTAGAGCCAGGAGATCCTGCAAAGCAAGGAAATACAAGCATTGGGACTTAATGAAAACACCTTTCTTTTGCATCTTATGTTGCTTATAAATGACCCTTAACATGTTTCAGCAATCAAATCTCAATAACATTTTGAGAAATATGCATAAGCTCTCATGTAAAATAAAACTGTGTGAAAGGAATCATTGCATGTTTCAATGCTAATTAGCTTCTCGCATCTGCAATGTAAAGCAGCAGAAGAGAGTTTTCTTCCCATACATCAGGTGCATGCCATGTAACAGCAGCAGCAACTGCAAATCATGCACATTTGTCATTCCTTGGCACTCGCTGACAGTTCTGACAATTCATTAGGCTTGACAGCGTAGAGGTGCAGGAGAGCTCCAGAAAAGTGCTGCTCTTGTTGTGCTTGCTATAAAGACTAAGACCAAGTTTGCATATTATTACTGTAATAAGTCTGACATTCACAGTATACCTAATGTAGGAGGGCACATAATGCAGTGGTAACCAACTGAACTCTTCAGTCAAGGATGTGCCAGCTATTTGGAGTCCTATGTGGCTCCCAGCTTAGCCTAAGTTATTTGTGGTGCATATTACAATTGTGTTAATTTGCTAAACAGTCTTTACTCAGGAATGTTCCTTTTGGCTTTTTCAGCCTCGATGAACATCCACGATCCGTAACATTGAATTAACTGTACATTTCTACCACCGAACTTCGTGATGCAATGACATGCATGGCTTCCATGTGCTGCTCTGTAAACTGAATGATGCCCCTGAGTGGATTCAGTCCTTCCCCTGACACTGCCAATGAGTCAGGTAGATTATGTGGACAAAGAAATTGGTGCGCACAAGGCAAGTAAAGACTAAAGAAGGGCAAAAGAAGGTTGGAAACACGTGAAAAATAAGTGCACCCTTAAATTTTATGGCCTGTGTATGAGTGACTTTGTGTTTTATACAGGTATAATTAAACTCTTGTCTGACATGTGATAGCTATTGATATTGGGGACATTACACCCTTTACATATCCTTTTATCGCCATTTTGAAGGTTCTTGAGAATACTTGAGCGTTTTTAATCATTAAAGGTAATTGTAGACCCTTTCTGTTAATAATTAGCCATGTTTGGGAAATGTTAAAAGAGAAGTTTGAATTAAAAATAAAACAAATGTGTAAGGTAAACCAGATTCCCAACATCAGAAAACTGGTGCGGGCTTATGCTCATATTCATGCATGTGTGCTTTGCTCACATGCTAATACCTCTAGGCAAAGAGACAATAGATGTACTATTCTAGGTCATTATGCTTGCATTCTTACTTTCACTAGCACACATGCACATACAAATTAGCATGCATACTTGGCACCCAGTTGCCCATTTAAACTGGCCTGTCACCATTAACATTTGCTGAAGGGTCTTCAGCTTGTAGCTGTATTCCTGTGACCTGATCCATTGAACCTGCTTACCTGTGTATGACCCAGCTGTCTCCTGAACTTTGCCTTTGCTCTTGCATTAACCTTGTTCACCTGATCTCTCAGACCTTGGCCTGTTTACTGGACTCGTCTTTGCCTGCTGATTCTGTGCTACACTGCCTGGCTGTTACAGACCTTGGCCTGCTTTCTGGACTTGCTCTGCCTGCTGACTCAGCCCCTTGTTACCCAGCTGCCACTGGTCGCTGCCTGCATATCAGTTCTGCTACCATCTCTTGCTCTGGTGCCAAGCTGTTTCTTTATCCAGTTCTTAGGACTGCAACCCCCCAGCTTCATCCACCTAAGAATGGACTTCACAAGCTAGCTACTCTGGCACTCGTGGCCCTCTGTGCCCTCACACTCTCGGTCTCCACCTTCAAGAGTGTTTGGCAGGAGGTGCAAGAGAGGCTTCCCCAACATTCCAATCATCCACAGGTACGTGATAAAATGCATCCCTAGCACAGTCCCTGTGTGCTGGGATGACTGATTCCTGTGCATATGCAGGAGTTAACCACTTAAGTCCTGGAAGATTTTACCCCCTTTCTGACCAGGGGGTATTTTGCGATTCGGCACTGTGTGACTTTAACGGACAATTGCGTGGTCGTGCGTCGCTGTACCTAAACGAATTTGGCGTCCTTTTTTTCCCAAAAATAGAGCTTTCTTTTGGTGGTATTTGATCACCTGTGCGATTTTTTGATCATGCGCTATAATAAAAAAAAGGGCGACAATTTTGCAAAAATAACAATATTTTTCAAATTTTTTTATATGAAATTTCCCCCAAAAAAATGTAAAAATCTAATTTTTTAAAAATTTTTGGCCAATTTGTTTTCTGCTACCTATGTTTGGTAAAAAAAAATCACAATAAGCGCATTTTGATTGGTTTGCGCAAAAGTTATTGCGTTTACTAACTAAAGGAAAGATTTTTGTAATTTTTGTTGTTTTTTTTTTTTTTAGCGAGTAATGGCGGCGATCTGTGATTTTTTTTGCGGGACTGCGACATTGCGGTGGACAGATCGGACCCTTGACTGACATTTTTGACACTTTTGGGGGTACCAGTGACATCACTACAGTAATCAGTGCTATACATATGCACTGTTACTGTAAAAATGACACTGGCAGGGAAGGGGTTAACTTTATTGGGGAAGGAGAGGTTAAGTGTGTTTCTAACTGTGCAGGGATGTGGCTGTGTGTGTAACAGCACAGATCAACGGTCCTACATAGCAGGACTGTTAGATCTGTGCTTTTACACAGGGGAGAATGACAAGTGGCTTTGTTTACATTAGCCGCCTGCCTTTCTCCCTTCACAGCGGACGATCGCGAGTGACCGGCGGACATCGGGTCCGCCGGTCACACGCACGGAGGTGTCCGTGAACGAGCCGGGGTGGGAGCGCGCCTCCAGCTACGCGCGCTCGCCTGCTATTGGCTCCCAGGCTAGTGACGTACCGGTACGTCGCTTTGCCTGGCTGGCAACCGGTTAAATCATCCCACGCCGGCCAATGAAGAAGCCCAAAGATTGGCTCTCAGAAGAAGATGCTGGCCCTGGTGAGGGCCGGGAACATTCATGGAAAGGTGAGTTTGGCTCCACTTCCCACTTGCCTACTGGGCACTTTCACTCCCTTCCTGCCCAGGTACATTTTCAGCTTTTAGTGCTGTTGCACTTTGAATGAATTTGCACGGTCATGCAACCTGCACTCAAACAACATTTTTATAATTTTTTTTAGACAGATAGAGCTTTATTTTTGGGGAATTTAATCACCACTGAGTTTTTTATTTTTTGCTAAACAAACAAAAAATATACCATTTTTTTTTAAGTGTTTTCAAAATATGTTGAAAATAAGTAATTGTTCTCCTTCACTGATGTGCGCTGATTAGGCTGCTCTGATGGGCACTGATAAGACATTAGTGATGGGCACTGATGGGGAGGCACTGATGAGGAAGTACTGATAAGGCTGCACTGATATGCAGCACTGATGGGCACTAATAGACGGCACTGATAGGCGGCAATGATGGGCACTGATAGGTGGCACTGATGGATACTGATAGGTGGCAATTATAGGAGGCACTGACAGGCATCACTGATTGGCACTAACAGGCAGCACTGATGGGCACCGATTGGCAGCACTGGTGGACACTGATTGGCAGCACTGGTGGACACTGATTGGCAGCACTTATGGGCACTAGCTGGCACCACTAGTGGACACTGAATGGCAGCACTGGTGAACACTGATTGGCTGCACTGGTGAACACTGTTGGAGCTGCACTGCTAATCAGGACACCGATGATCGGTGCCCTGATTATCAGTGTAGATGTCCTCTATGTGGACTGCCGCTTATCAGCTGTCCGCGTAGGAAGAGGATTGCCGATAACCGGCAAATCCTGTTTACAGTGTGATCTGACACAGCTGGACACATTGTAAAGAGCCGCTATTATTTACCCCGATCTGTGATCAGATGTGTCCAAAGAACACAACGATCATAGATTGCTGCCGATGTGCGCCACCGGGGGCTATAGGCTATAGCGCAGTCGTGAAGAGGTTAAGATACTGCAGGCAAACACACATAAGAGATGCTTAAGAGACGATGATGATATAATAGTGTAAAATTGGCCAGCAGCAGGACAATTTTGATGAGCAAAGCTAGGCCCACATTTTAATAGAGACGCGAGCACAGGCTGGGGTTTTACTGCAAGAATTATGACACTGTAAAGGGTAGAACAGTGTAAAATTGGCCGCCGGCGTGAGAGTTCTAATCTAGGAGAATAGGGCTAATAGGGCTAACAGTTCAAACAGGTGTGTGAGAGGCAGTATATCACCTCCTCATATTGCCTCCTGATATCCTGCTAACTGCGAGCCAACCATTGCTAATGTAGCACTACTCCCATGGGAGCTTCTGGGGATGGGTTTCCCTGGGTTACCATTAGCAACAGTAGAACATTCAGGCATGTTTCCAAGTGTTTTTACCTCAGTCAAGGACCAGTCCAGTTTCTTTGGTTTTTATGTTTTATTAGGAACTTGGGTAGGAGAAGGGATGAGTGGGATACTTCTATTGAACTGAACTATGCACAATAGGCAGGGACAATACAGAAAATGCTGACTGACGCTGGTTAATGCTGATTGAGCTAGTCACGGCTAGGCCGCTTACTTTACTTCACCTTTGACTGTGAAAGAGTCCTGTTAGCTTCCTAAGGTACTCCTTTCCTGAGGTACAGTAGCTGACTTTAGTAGTAGACTGCACTACCGAGCAACTTCAGGGCCCTTCCTGGCGCCCCCTTTACTCCCTAATCTTCAGGCAGGGCCGGCCTTTGGGGTGTGCGAGCTGTGCGGCCGCACAGGGCACCATGGGCAACAGGGGCGCCGTGCGGCCATCACAGCTCGCAGATGACCAGGCCGCACAGCGGGAGGTAAGAGGCAACCGCGGCCTGGAGGTTCAGTGTGGGGGTCTCTGATGTAAGGGGAGCTCTGTGTGGGGGTCTCTGATGTAAGGGGGCTCTGTGTGGGGAGTCTCTGATGTAAGGGGGGCTCTGTGGGGGTCTCTAATGTAAGGGGGTCTTTGATGTAAGGGGGGGCTCTGTGGGGATCTTTAATGTAAAGGGGTATTTGATGTAAGGGGGGCTCTGTGAGGGGTCTCTAATGTAAGGGGGGCTAAGTTATTAGTGATCATAAAAAAGAAAAGTCAAATAAAGTGCAAGAAAATGTGCGGAGGGTGGGGGTCACGCGCGCGGTGGGGGGGGGGGGGGGGGGCGCCGCCACAGGATTAGCTCGCACAGGGCGCCTGAACACCTAAGGCCGGCCCTGTCTTCAGGACTTTACAACTTGGCACCCCCTTTACTGTAACACTCTGGGTTAGCTGGCTCTCTGATCCCCTTTACCTCTCTGGAGTGGTCCCCTCTCTTAGGCAGACCCCTGGGCAGATGCTTGAGTACTCACGATACTGTTTTTCCAGAGGTATTCTGCCCAGCAGCTCCGCTGGTAGGCACAGTGGATCCTCTGCATCACAGCTCAACCTCTGGTCCCTAGGCCAACAGCCTGGACCACCTTCCTCACTCCAGCAGGAGGAGAGACAGCCATCCACCTCCTCCTGGGACTTTGTTCCTGCCAAAAGACACCCTGTCACATGCTCCCTCGGGATTTATTCCCAATCCCAGGATACATTGCAGCAATGCTCACCCACTGGGACAGTCATAAACCCTGATGTGCTATTGGCTAGGTTTCCTCCACTGTCCAACAAGGCACCCATTGGATACAGTGGGGAGACTCCCCAGACTCAACAGGTCACACCTGGAAGCATATGACAGGCTAACTAAAAGATCAGACCTCCAGGGGAGGACTAGGCCAGGGGGGCAATTCCCCCCTGGGCCACTCTGATGCTCCACCACTTCTGCCACACACATGCCTAAAGGATTCCTGGTGAAGAGAAGTAAAAAGTCCCCACTGCTGACCTACTGAGTGCGAGTTGAAGACCCCCCCCCCCCCCCAGCATGGATGGTGTAAACTGTGTCATAGCAGAGGCCGGTTCCATGCCATACTGGAGACTCTTCTGCCCCAGACAGCCCCAACCGCGCTGGGCAGAGCTTCAGCTTGGAATGGGGGTAAGGCGGAGGACTGGGAGAGTGAGAGGGGGTTGAGAGAAAATGGGAAGTTGGCCGAGTCGCTGCACCATGGGCCTCTGGTCTGTACTTGACCCCTGGGCCGAAAGTTGGCAGTCTGCCCCTGCAGACCTCTCTGATGAGCAGAACAGGGCTACATATATGCTTTACCTAGCACCTACCTAGGAGGGTGCTACACTAAAAAAGCAATCCACCATGAAAATCTAGTCAGGAGCTATGGCCATGGCAAAGGGACCTAAGTGTTCCTAAGTGTTCCAGAACTGCAACAGAGAAAACCAGGTCTACTGCAATGCAAGAAAGAACTGTATAGTGTGACAGGGCTGTGTGTATCTCAGAACTGAATAGACAAAAATGCAACCATTTGTCAGTAAACAGCTCCCCTTTATGTATTTCATCTGCGTATGTATCTGTTTACCTGGGGATCAGATTTAATTTGCATAATACTTTGACCATGACTCTGTTGCAAGTGACTGTAGGCATCTTTATATGTGCAGAGCACTGCGCATAAGGTTAAGAATGTAATATGAATTTGTCTACCATTGACAAGAATCTTCCAATCCTTTTGTCTCTCTAATTAATTATGATGACCTTCGCACCAAGCTTAAAGCTCATGATTTAAGAATGCAGAACTTGGCAACCGATATATTGAGATCCACCTGAAACATTCTTTCAAGTCCAATTCAATATAGCACTTAAATTAAAATGCCAGCGAGAGCACCTTCACTGCTATTGTATGATGATAAAAGGTAGAGAAATCATTTTAGTTAATTAACAGAGTAGATATAGTGCTGACATGAGTTATAAGTGCTGGGCGAATCTCGATAGACAGTGTGATGTCATTTTATTCGCCAACCTTCTATGTGAGCTTCCATTAAATAACTGTAATGAGAAAGTCACCGATATCTTTAAATATATCATTAAGCAATGCTTATACCACAAGGACTCTATGGCTGAGATATATCAAAAGATGCTAGGCTTAGCATTGCTGAAAAAAATAAAGTAGTCTGAAATGTTCCGAGCTTTTTTAACTTAAAGCATTCTAAGAAAGCAGTTATACGTGCCCAAAAATATTTATTTTTTGCCTTGGTCAATACTTACATACTTTGATGATCACCTCCTCCGGCCCCAGGTCACTCAGCCACCACTTCCCTGAACTTCAGGTAGTGGACACTGTAACGGGAGTCACTTTGGGTGGGGTGCTTGTGGAACCCAGCTTACCTTATGGCACTTTTCCACTGCAAGTACCGGCTCGGCTCTACTCGGCCCTGCTTGGCCCGGTTTGCTTTTCCACTGCTGGTACCGCATGGTACGGTGTTGGAACGGTTTGGTACGGTACGGTATGGTTTGCTTTTCCACTAAAGTAGTACTAAAGTTAAGTGGGTTGGATAACAACGGGGTGGGTGGGATTCTCTGACCAATCAGTGGCTAGTAGTGACTGCAAAGGATTGTGGGATATGGTACCGGGTATGGTACCTCTTGGAACCACAATCGAGGTGGTACTGTTTTTGAGAGCCGTACCGTTCGGTTCCATGCAGTGGAAAAGCGCCGCCGTACCGTACCGAACCGTTCCTACACCGTACCATGCAGTACCAGCAGTGGAAAAGCACAAAAGCGAGCCAAACCGTTCAGTTCCATGCAGTGAGTGGCCCCTCTTTTGTGTAAGTCACCCTAGGGTGACCGAGAACCCCAGCAGACTCCCAGTACAACCACACTGGACTCAGCATTTCATTTTACCCCTGTTATACTGGGACTTAAATGTGTGGTTTGTGTTGAAAGAATGAAGGAGCTCTTTCATTTGAGACAGTAAAATTTATCAACAACAATATTGTGACAGTACCAGTCCCATTTAGCATCTGTCCCAACTCCCTTTTCACTGGGATATCGGCCTCCTGAACCAGCCAGGCTGTCTATGTTTAGAACACTGACATTGGACATGACATTGCTGTCACTGGCCATACAGCATTTTGTTGCTCAAATATAAAGTGTGACCGCCGTACCTTGTTCCTAATGGCGCTTTTCCACTGCATGGAACCGAACGGTTCGGCTCGCTTTTGTGCTTTTCCACTGCATGGTACCGCATGGTACGGTGTTGGAACGGTTCGGTATGTTACGGTACGGTACGGCGGCGCTTTTCCACTACATGAAACCGAACGGTATGGCTCGCTTAAACAGTACCACCTCAGTTGTGGTTCCAAGAAGGCTGTACCGGTACCATATCCCACAATCCTTTGCATGCAGCCTTGACTGTTTGTCACTACTAGCCACTGATTGGTCAGAGAATCGTTTTTTATCCCACCCACTTTACTTTTGTGGAAAAGCAAACTGTACCAAACCATACCGAACCGTTCCAACACCGTACCATGTGGTACCATGCAGTGGAAAACCAAACAGAGCCAAGCAGGGCCGAGTGGAGCCGAGCCGGTACTTGCAGTGGAAAAGTGCCATAAAGTACCGGGCAGCCACACTTTTTCCAGCAAAGCCTATGGGGTTAATGCCAGTCACTAAAACTACCCCAGCCAGGGCTGTCTTTAACACAGGGCAAAAGGGGCAGCTGCCCCGGGTCCAGTCATTTGTTGTGGGGCCCAAAGCAGCTGCCCTTTGAGCCCGCACTGCCTGCAAATAGTTCAATAATAAAAAAGACGTCCCTGACCCCACCTTCTTTACTGTTTGTATTATGCATGTTCCAAGCATGAAGACCAGAGGTAGAGTAAGAAAGGGAAAAGTTTCCTCAAGTGTCCTTCCCATGTACAAAGTTGGCTGCGTCACCAGCAGTTTTTGTTTATAAGATTTGGTGAAATGTTTGAATGTACCTGTGCCTCATGTTATTGGATGTACAGTTTACCCACCATGTGTCTCTATGTCAATAAGGAAGGGGGGTTGTCCCTAGTGATATATACTTGTGCCTGTTCTTCAATAAAAGTCTTAAGTTTTCTTACCACCCTACACTGAGTTACGGCTAGTGACTGGGTGGGCTGGGAGCATATAATCACTGGGTTACAGGGTCTCTGAAGCAAGGCAGCAGTAACGGCGGATCTACCCCGCCCCGAGTACCGTACCTGCACAGACTCTACATGTCCCATGGCCTCTTGCAAATCCATCATACTGATTGCCATAAAAACACTAAGGACCCCAACCACACAGTGTATACAGTATGTGCCCCTAGCACAGCACTCAAGCGGACACACTCCAAAAACCCTAGCCACGCTGCTCTTGTTTGAGACCAAACCCCTCTGTCCCTTGTGCAGCCTCAGTTGTCTCTTTTTGGTCTAATGTGTACATCTCTATACAAAACATACTATTTTACTATCAAAAATGTTATGCTGTACTACATTTTTTTATACAATTTCTATATTACTGTATTTATTATTTTGGAAAGCCAGTATAAGGAAAGAATATAGGTCTGTAGCACCCTCCTAGTATTTCATTTTTGGCACCTGCTGTAACTGGAGGAGCAATGATTGTTTAGTTTTGTCTGCTCAGGGCTGCATTGGCTGGGAGTTTGATGGCTTCCCCCTGCCTCTAGAAGTGCCTAGGGTTTAGGAAGGGAGAATTTAAATGACCAACCCGGAATATTGAGTAGGACCCAGCCAGGTGTGCCCAGTTGGTGGCTGGGAGTGCTGTTAAAGCGGAGTTACACCCATTTTTTCAATGTACTTGCATCTACATAACCATGCCTGGACCATAGGACAGATGGGGGGCTGTTTTTTTAAAAGCCAGTAGCTACACTTTTTGTAGCTGCTGACTTTTATTTTATTTTTTATAGGAGCCTGGAGCTCCTCTTTAAGGAGAAGCTTGTCCTTTAATTGCTATTTGTCAGTCATTTTGGAGTATCCCCTATTCACCTCCCAAGTTTCTACTAGCAAATAAACTGCAAAAAAAAAAAAGACAAACCCCGGTGTGTTCAATGAGCCGGAGTAGATGGACCATTACTGTGTGCCTGGCTGCCTCTGCACTGCATGGGAAAGAACCTGTGAATCCTAACAACTCCTTTGGGGGTATAGCTACAGGTCAAAAAAACATTTGAGTGGTTTCACCAATCATTTCCTTCATGTATGATCTTTGTGGTCTGTGTAACTGGGACCATGGCAGGGGCATGTTCCTTGCCAAAGTACTATGTGCTAAAAGTTGTCCCACTTCATCATTTCAGAATGTTATGAAGTATGCTAAGTATGCTAACTGGTTCGCCATTTCTGCTGCCTAGGTCAGTTCTCATTGGATAGGGGTAAAGATGTCTAGTGGGGAAGCAGGATGCAGAGAGGTAACATGGAAAGTTCAATTGCTCAACCAGGAAGACTAATTGCCTAATCAGGAACTTTGTGTTTCTCTTGTTTGTCTCTACAGTGTGGGAAGTGTTCTTAAATCACAAACAGGTTAGGGGAATAGCATTTATTGTTTTGTTACAATGGCATCTGAAAGTCGTGGGTTATATTAGGCAGCAAGTTTGCATATTGTCCCTGAAGTTGATGTGTTAAAAGCAAAATAAATGGGCATCACAGTTTGTTGTGTTTGGGGTTACGTAGTTGCAGACCGGTGAGGGTGCCCATGCTCACCTGTGTCCACAGCCAAAAGTGCCTACAATGAACACGTGAGCCTCAGAACTGGACCAAGGAGCAATGGAAGAAGGCGACCTGGTCTAAAGAATCACGGTTTCTTTTATATCATGTGGATGGCCAGGTGTGTGTTTCCGTCCCTTACCTGGGAAAGAGATGGCACCAGGATGCAGTATGAGACGAATGCAAAGTGGCAAAGGCAGTGTTATGCCTATTGGGCAATGTCCTGCTGGGAAACCTTGGGTCCTGCCATTCATGTGGATGTTACTTGACACGTACCACCTACCTAAACATTGTACACCCCTTCATGGAAACTGTATTCCCATGATGGTAGTGGTCTGTTTCAGCAGGATAATGCACCCTGCCACACTGCAAAAATGGTTCAAGAATGGTTTGAGGAACACAATTTGGTTTGAGGTGTTGACGCCTAATTCTCCAGGTCTCAATCAAGCATCTGTGTAAAGAAGTGGGGCATCCGGTGAAACGCAAAGCAGCACAAAGAGAGGAGTATGAAGACCCCCTAATACAAATTGAGAGAATCTATGTTATATGAAATCATGGTGTCCAGCATGGCCAAATTGGATGTTTTAATTGTGCATATTATGTTTTCACATTTATTTTTAATAAAGATTAGAAAAGAGATTTTGGTCAGTTCATCCTTTAGCACTATTAAAATCCAGGAGGGACAATTGCATCTACAGAAGCCTTTCACAACCTTTTCAACTTTGAAATAAGTTTCCGGTATCAGGGAACCCCTGCTAAAAATAACTATATGTACAACCCATGATACATTGGTGTGAGGGTTAGTGGGAAGGGTGTCCCTTACACTTGTGGACATTGGCAACATCATTGGTATCAGTGGGAACTTATCTGAGAGGCAGAAATTGCTCATTGCTCAAGGAACTTCTAGCAACCTCTGGAGGAACCCTGGTTGCATAATTGGAAAGGGAATTTTAAACTTGAGGCCAAAGTAGCAGAGTTGGAATAATTCTCCCATTCAGCTGCACTACTTCTGCCTAAAGTTTAAAATTCTGATCACAATTCCCTGCAATTCTAAAGTGTCAAATCTGCTCAGGTGTGACCATACAAAAAATGTAATATGCAAATATAAATAAAGTGCAAAATGCAAATAAGTACATTGCCGGGACGATGTAAATTACCCGGGACAGGCTCCTATTTGCCGGGACCGTCCCGGCAAAAACGGGACAGTTGGCAAGTATGTGGTTGAAAAACCCTGATCTACAGATTCCTTTCCAGCTGTACAATGACACAGTGCCACCTACTGGATGGAGGAACATTTACATCTGCGTACATGCGCATAGGTGTACAACCCTGGATGTAGAGTTGTATGCCTGTATCCTGTGCAAATTTATTCAAGAGCCAGCATTAACCCTTGTATAGCAGCATACAGCTATTCATTGCTATGGAGGCTTTATGCTGCAACTGTGGCCCCCTTACGCAGGATACTTCTCCTCAATGCATGCTGTAGGCCCTCTTGCAGCCACTTGCATGAAGCTTTTGAAAGTATACCATTCAGCTTAATGCTCATTGATAAGTATAGTGCACTTTGTCATCGGTTGAAAACCCAAAGCTCTGCCCCGATCTAAACAAAAGCAGGGTAAAAACCAAACAAAACCTCTACAACAACACAAAGTGAATTTTTTTTATATATTTTTTTTTATTCTGCAGGCATACTGGGGCTCCTCTAAAATGATGTATGGGGCAATTGTCTGCTAGGGGCTGATGGGATGTAAATGAAACTAATTAAGGAAATGTCAAACATAATTAATAAAACAGGTTTAAGTTGCAAAAACACTGTCAGCTGAATGAATGGGGACACGGGCTCTTCTGCTATTGTTTTTCTTTTTCCTCTTCAGTCTTTATTTAGCATGTTCAATTAGGTCGTAGAAAACCTCTTGAAGAAGCTTGCTTTCCACCTCACCTCCTCTTAGCCGGTCCCATAGAGAGGGAGGAAAATAAATTTGCCTGTCGGCCTGCCGCCTGGAAAAAATTAATTGCCAACTCCTCATCTTTTCCAAGTACTACAGGACATTAACATAACCAATTTGGCTGAACTCCTCACTGAGTGCCTAATAGAGCATCTGAGCAGCTGATAAGACCCCGGTCCTGACGATACCTCATATTAGCATTTTCATAATATCAAAATATTACAGCAGCGTGATTCACTGGGCTCCATTTATTATTGATAAGAACAAAAAAGGTTTTTATAAATAACATAAGGGGTGAACGACCTATAATTATGGAAAGCAAATTAGGGTGTGCAGCCGACTCAGTTACATTTGCCTAGGAGTAATGATGCCCAAGACCTTTTTTCTCCCAGGGGATGAGAAAATAATAGATTCCCATGCAACTGCAGATGGGGTAGGGAAATGCTATCATCTATGACACTGTTTACATAAGCTGGGTGACTATGTGGCTTTCCAGCCAGGTTGTGCTCGTTCACTTTCTTCCATAAAAGCAGAAGCATTAGCTTACTTGACTATATAGGAGAAGAGCAGTTAGAAGAGTGTGAGACATGAGTTAAAGTGTAAACAAAGCCAAAAAAAATTCCAGTTTTGGATGGAGTGTGGAAGGGGTTAAAATAGCTGCTGGGTTTTTACTGCTATAGAAAGATTTACACTTACTTCCTGTCCTGCTAACAGTGGTTTCACCAGACAGGAAGTGAGGAAAAAAACAGAATTGGACACAAGTAAACATGTCCCTGGTTGGCCACCAGCAATGACCATGTTGGCCTAGGGCACTTCCCTTCGTCTTCCTAAAACAGGAACAAGATGTCAGGAGACTAGCCAGAGAAGAGTTGTCCATAGGCCTGGCACAGTGGCCAATTTCCAAAATGCATGCAGTTTGTGGAGGTGAACTTGTGCGCGCAAATGTGCCATGGCGTACACAGGTGTGACGGTTCACACAATGCACGACAGATTCTGGAGTTTTCTGGCCTTTAAAAGAGTGACTGTTGCACATGGACATTGCTGACTGGTCTTCAGCTTCCTGCTTATTGTTCCCTTGTTTTGCTTATGCTCCTTTTTTACCCGTTACCGACCGGGCTTGCCCTTGGAAACCTCTTGTGTCTCTCCTGGCTTTAACCTCGGCTTGTTCACGGATCTACTCTTGTCTCCTGTCCTGTGTATGACCTAGGCTTATATTGCCATGTCTCTGATCTCCTGTCTGCTGACCACTGGCTCACTGACCTCTACTACCGTCCCTGACTATGCCTTCTGCTTTGCTCTGCCAGCTGTGATCCACCTAGGTGCCTACCTGTTGTACCCAGCCCACTGTATGTGCCTGAAGTACCTACTTGTTGCTACAGCCTTCTGTACTTACCTGCTGTATCCAGCCTACAGCACTTTCCACTGTAACCTGCTTCAGGCTGTGTGCAGTCCACACAACCATCAGCTCTCCTGGGCCCTGCTGCCCTCCTCATCTGGTATCCACCTTCAGAGAGACGGCTACACCTACATCTCTCATCTGTGGAACAGCCAGTAATACATACTTCTTTGGGCTTTGTGTTCCCTGTTCTCACCTTCAGGGACACCGGACACTCAGCCGCATGGAGAGCCCTCTCTGCATTTCAGCTTCAGGACCAGGTACATAACACAAGATGGGGTATCAAACACTTTAACCACTTGCCGACCGCCGCCCGACTATATACGGCGGCAGTCAGCCCCTCCCAGGCAAAGTGACGTACCGGTACGTCACTAGTCTGGGAGCGAATAGGGGACAAGCGCGTGCCGCCGGAGGCGCGTTCCCGCCCCCGCTTGTACCCGAATAAGCCGGCGCGTGTGACCGGCGGACCCGATGTCATCGGTGGAGAGGAGAAAGGCAGGCGGCTAATGTAAACAAAGCCGCCTGTCACTCTCCCATGTGTAAAAGCACAGATCACACGGTCCTGCTACACAAAGCCACATCCAATAACAGTAAGATACACGCCCCTAGGGACACACTTAACCCCTCCCTCTCCAATAAAGTTAACCCCTTCCCTCCCAGTGTCATTTTTACAGTAACAGTGCATATGTATAGCACTGATTACTGTAGTAATGTCACTGGTACCCCCAAAAGTGTCAAAAATGTCAGTCAAGGGTCCGATCTGTCCGCCGCAATGTCGCAGTACCACAAACAAAATCGCAGATTGCCGCCATTACTCGTTAAAAAAAAACAATAAAAATGACAAAAATCTTTCCCTTAGTTAGTAAACGCAATAACTTCTGCGCAAACCAATCAAAATACGCTTTTTGCTATTTTTTTTACCAAACATATGTAGCAGAAAACAAATTGGCATAAAATGTTAAAAAATTTTGATTTTTACTTTTTTTTGGGGGGGAATTTCATATAAAAAAATGTGAAAAATATTGTTATTTTTGCAAAATTGTCGCTTGTTTTTGGTTTATAGCGCATGATCAAAAAATCTCACAGGTGATCAAATACCACCAAAAGAAAGCTCTGTTTGTGGGAAAAAAAGGACGTAAATTTAATTTGGGTACAGCATTGCACGACCGCGCAATTGTCAGTTAAAGTCACGCAGTGCCGAATCGCAAAATAGGCCCTGGTCAGGAAGGGGGTAAAATCCTCCGGGGCTTAAGTGGTATGGAGGAGCTCCACCATCCTGGCTACTCACATACTCCCGCCTGAGGCCCGCTTTCAAGAACACTGCTTTTTCAAATAAACAATTAATCACACTATTAACCTTTTTGCTGTAGATGCTTTACTAAATGTATAAGTGGTATAAGTGGCACAAAGCAGTTCCAACATTTTCTCCTTCTACCTCTTTCCGTAATCTTTGGCAACTCTTGTATCAAACCACAGAATATCGCTCAACCTTTCCATATTGAGTTCACAAATAGGTTTCTTTGGCTCAGACTCTCTTCTTCCATGAATGCCTTAGGGACTACCACTCAGGGGGTAATTCTTCAACTCCCCTATGCCTTACATGCCGCTAGCATTAGGGCACTATTTCCCATGAGAGCCTCTCCTCCTTCTCTGCAGGGGAAATATATATACAAAAAGGGGACCAACGCCCACCCCTATACTCCCTGGCCCTGGACCAGACTTGTATAAAGTACTCGAAATTTCTACTTGAGTAAAAGTACAAGTGCTCGATCAAAAAATTACTTGAGTAGAAGTGGAAGTGCTCGCAGAAAAAGTTACTTAACCGGTTGCCGACCGCCGCACGACTATATACTGCGGCGGTCAGCCCCGGCCAGGCAGAGTGACGTATCGGTACGTCACTCGCCTGTCACTGACTAGCGAGCCTATCGCGGGCGGGCGCGCGCCCGCCGAGGCGCGCGCCCGCCGCGGCTCGTTCACAGGCAAGTCAGTGCGTGTGACCGGCGGACTCGATGTCCGCCAGTCACACTGCGATCGCTCCTGTGAAGGGAGAAAGACAGAGCAGCTTGTGTAAACAAGCTGCCTGTCAGTTCTCCCTGTGTAAAAGTGAAGATCTGACCGTTCTACTATGTAGAACGGTTGATCTTTGCTTTTACACCAATAGGAATGTCCCTACACAGTAGAAAGCACGCCCCTAGGACACACTTAACCCCTCCCTGTCCAATAAAGTTAACCCCTTCCCTGCCAGTGTCATTTTTGCAGTAACAGTGCATATGTATAGCACTGATTACTGCAGTAATGTCACTGGTAACCCCAAAAGTGTCAAAAATGTCAGTCAAGGGTCCGATCTGTCCGCCGCAATGTCGCAGTACCGAAAAAAAAATCGCAGATCGCCGCCATTACGCGTTAAAAAAAAAAACACCAAAAATGACAAAAATCTTTCTCTTTGTTAGTAAACGCGATAACTTTTGCGCAAACCAATCAAAATACGCTTTTTGCGATTTTTTTTACCAAACATAGGTAGCATAAAACAAATTGGCCGAAAAATGTTAAAAAATTTTGATTTTTACTTTTTTTTGGGGGGAATTTCATATAAAAAAATGTGAAAAATATTGTTATTTTTGCAAAATTTACGCTTTTTTTGTTTATAGCGCGTGATCAAAAAATCGCACAGGTGATCAAATACCACCAAAAGAAAGCTCTGTTTGTGGGAAAAAAAGGACGTCAAATTCGTTTAGGTACAGCGTCGCACGACCGCGCAATTGTCCGTTAAAGTCACGCAGTAAAAAATCGCAAAAAAAACCCTGGTCCTTTAGCAGCCAAATCCTCCGGGGCTTAAGTGGTTAAGTAGAAGTACTAAAGTATTCAACATTTTTTTTACTTAAGTATTGCAAGTAGTTTTTTCAAAAAATTTGCTACTTAAGTACTAAAAGTAAAAAGTACCAGTAGTTTTGAAAAAAAAAATCCTACTCAAGTACTGAAAGTAGAAGTACAAGTACTGTGTTATGTAGTTATTAAAGAAATAAGTCAAAAGTTTGAACATCATATTGTTTTTATTATTTCAAATGATTTATTCAAATGATTAACCTGTGTTTGTTAGTAGTTTCTTGATGCACTTTAAGCGCTGTAGCACCATTTATTTGTTTGTTTCATATTTTCTTTTTATTGGAAAGATTTGGTATAGCAGCTTTTATTATACACAGCCTTTATTTTCGTATGCGCTGATTTACAAATGACATTATACACATTTTTTTGAGCTTTATGCAACCTGCCATCTACTGTTCTGGCACTGGTAATTTTTTTAAAAGTAACGAGTAACTATGCAGCACAAAAAAAAAATACTTGAGTAGAAGTATCGAAATCATCGAAAAAATGTAGTGAAGTAAAAGTAGAAGTAGGAGAAAAAAATTCTACTCTAGGAAAGTACAGATACCGCATTTCGGTACTTAAGTACAGTACTTAAGTAGTTCTACTTCGTTACTATACATCTCTGCCCTGGACTTACATATGAAGTGCATTAACCCCCTATCTGTACACAAGCAAAAATAGAAATCTAGAAAAAGAGTGGGGCACTGGACACAAACTTTCAGACGGTCAAAGGGGTTTACCTTCACGACTGGTTAACCTAATTTAGACAGCTCTACATTATAATGGTAAGTCCCTCAATAGAACAAGATTACCCAGACTGGGAAATCCAAATGTTTCCCTTATTCAAATATAAATGAATTATAAGCTCCCCTTCCCCAGCTTGAAATTATTTGTACACTCCTCCTTCCCAGATATAAAGGAATTTTACACCCCAAAACTCAGCTAATGGTTGTAGTTCCAGCACATCACAGCCCAGCCCAACATTTGTATAACCAGCAATGGGCAACTGCCACACCTTGCTTGCTTCCTGCATGAGTCATCTTCTCTTAGGCCCACATAGTCACAATTTGCACCTCCTTGGCTCTCCCTTTACTCAAAGGGTCAGCTTCTCTGAGTTTCTCTTAGGCCAATATGGTGTCAGTCTTGCTAGAAAGGAAAGCGTGCTACCTATTTAGAAATAAGGTACTATAAGGATTTGGAGGAGGAAGCACAGCCAACACCTGCTCCCGACTCCTTTCTTCTTTAGCTTGCGGCTCTGTTTTTTATATGATAGGAGCAGTGACGCTACTGTCAGTCTATAGCAATGAAACAGGAAGCAAATGCAGGTTGCCAGGAGTCCAGGCTGCTTAGCCAAAGTCTCCAGACCAGATCCGAATCAGCAAAGCTCATGCTCCAAGTTGATTGGAGGGCTCTGGCTCTGACTCAGCAGGGGGCATTTTAAACCTCTGCAAAGAGATCACTGCTTTTCCGCACAGAGAGCAAAGGTTCTTCTCTACAGCATTCTAGCAGGGGAGAAGCTTTCCTATTCAGGCTTTGGTTGTAAGTAGGGATGGGCTCTGTGTTGGAGTTAAACATAAGTTCGACTTGAACATCAGATGTTCATGTGTTCACTGAACACACGACCTTATGGGGCGCTCGGCGGAAAGTTCGCAGACAAGAGCCCCATAATGCTCTGCGCTGCTACAGCGCATACAGTATATTGCTGATGATTGGCCAAAGCATGCACCTGACCTATATGCTTTAGCCAATCACAGCACAATGTCCTGTCAGAGCCATGATTGGCCAAAGGCAGGGTGCCTTTAGCCAATCATGGCCGTGGGGCTAAGTCCACTCCCCACACTATATAAGGCTGCTGCTTACACAGCAGCCATGTATAGTGTGTGACAATGGAGATTAGTCAGGTAGTTAGTGGATAGTGAGTTCAGTCAGGTTAGTGTACAGGCTTACCCACATATGAATATATTGTAGTCCTGGGTCTCCCGGTGCTCCCCAAGTTTTGTGTCCCTGCCACTTATGGTTTGGGAGCAGTGCCATGTCAAGATGTCCAATATTTCCCATAGACACCAATGTTAAAGACAGGAAGCATTGCCATGTCAAGCTGTCCAATATTTTCCATAGACGTCAATGTTAAAGACAGGAAGCAGTGCATGTCCAATTGACCAAGATTTCCCATAGATACCAATGAGTGCTTAAAGCTGAAAATTGGTCTGAGCAGGAAGGGGGTTAAAGTGCCCTGTATGTAAGTGGTTAAGGGGAACCCTATGACAGAACAAAAAATAAATAAAAAACGGCTCTTTGGGTCTGGCACAGATTTAAGGGGAACTCCACGCCAAAATTTTAAAAAAAAACGGCGTGGGATCCTCCTAAAAATCTATTTCAGACCCTTATCCGAGCATGCAGCCTGGCAGGCAAGAAAAGGGGGGAATGAGTGAGCGCTCCCCCCCTGAACCATACCAGGTCGCTGCCCTCAACATGGGGAGGCTGCTTTGGGGTGCCTCCCAAAGCACCTTGTCCCCATGTTGATGGGGACAAGGACCTTTTCCCAAAAACCCTGGGATGTGGTTGTTGGGGTCTTCGGGTGGGGGGGCTTATTGGAATCTGGAAGCCACCTTTAAGAAGATGGACCCCAGATCCTGCCCCCCCCTATGTGAATGGGTATTGGGTACATAGTATCCGTACCCATTCACCAAAAAATGTAAAAAAGTAAAAACCACAGAACAGTTTTTGACAAGTCCTTTATTAACAAAAAAAAAAAAAAAAATTTCCATCAATGTAAATCCATTATCATTTGTTCAGACCCGATGCATGATGAACCCAATACCCATTCACTTAGGAGGGTGGGATCTGGGGGCCCCCTTGTTAAAGGGGGCTTCCAGATTCTAATAAGGCCCCCACCTGCAGCCCCCCCAACAACCACAGCCCAGGGTTGTCAGAAAGAGGCCCTTGTCCCTATCAACATGGGGACAAGGTACTTTGGGGTGGGGTGATGCAGAGAACCCCCCCACCCCATGTTAAGGGCATGTACTGCCTTTTGTTTCACTTGACCCTCCCTTCTAGACTGTAAGCTCTAACGTGCAGGGCCCTCTGATTCCTCCTGTATTGAATTGTACTGTAACTGTATTGTCTTCCCCCACATTGTAAAGCGCTGCGCAAACTGTTGGCGCTATATAAATCCTGTTTAATAATAAAAATAATAATGTGGCTTGGTATGGTTCAGGAGGGGGGCACTCTCTCATCCCCCCTTTCCTGACCTGCCAAGCTGCATGCTCAGGTAAAGGTCTGGTATGGATTTTAGGGGGGACCCCACACTGTTTTTTTAATATTTTGGTGTGGAGTACCCTTAAAATCTATTGGACTGGACTGGACAGGGGGGCTACACTGATTTTTTCATTTTTTATCTGTATTGCTGGGAGCCGACAAAACATTACAGACGTGAGCAAGTTTATATTAAATTTTTTTCTTTAGAAAGGTCAGTATTGCTGCAGCAGGTTCCATACATCGTACAGATGCGCTACTTTACAGCCAGACTAAGGGGACCCCCGAAGCACGATACTTAAAGGAATTTCTCATTTTTATTGTTTCACTTTAAGTATCATTAAAATCACTGCTCCTGTAAAAATAATTATTTTACATTTTTTTTTTTTGCATTGATACATGTCCCCAGGGCGGTACCCGGGTCCCCATACACTTTTTATGGCAATAACTTGCATATAAGCCTTTAAAATTAGGACTTTTTATTTTTTATGTTCATGTTCCATAGACTTTAATAGAGTTTGCATGTTTGCTAGAACTTTTTTCCTGTTTGAGATGTTCTGGTGCGAACCGAACAGGGGGGTGTTTGGCCCATCACTAGCTGTGATCTATACTGGGAGGTTGTCATTGACATAATGGGCTCAAAGAAGCTAGTTGAATGGTGCTGAGCACGCGCTGATTAGGGTGTTAATCTTTAGATGCATTTTCAGTAGGTCACATTGGCTGACTTTATGTGGACTATTTAGCCACACAGCCACATCATATGTACATACCTATAACAGTTCTTATCACAGAGTAAGTTACTTGAAAGTCCTGAAGTGAGGATCGTACACATAGGCGTGCGCACAAGGTGTGCCAGGTGTGACTGGGCGCACCCTATTCACCCTGTGCTGTACAGATTCCCCCTGCTGCTTGGCTGAAGAGAAAGGGGCTTGGGAATCTCTATCCTCAGTCCCTTTCTCTGTCTCAAAAGTAAGACATCAGGGGTCTGTTTGGACGCCTGATGTTTCACCAAAGCCCCCAATGGGGCTCCTAAAAAAATGTAAACAAAACATAATAAGGAATTTTTATTAAAAAAAAAAAAAAGAAATAGTAAAAAAATATTTATTGTAAAAAATAATAATAAAAACAAATTATAAAAATAAACTACAGACACCAATCTCTGCCCTACTGACACTGAACAATCCTCTACTGACACCAACCTCTGCCCTACTGACATGGTCTACTGCTCTACTGACACTGCCCAATGCCCTACTGCCCTATATATATATATATATGTTGTATATATACATATATATATATATATATATATATATATATATATATATATATATATATATATATATATATATATATATATACTGTATATATATATATATATATATATATATATATATATATATATATATATATATATATATACTGTATATATATATATATATATATATATATATATATATATACTGTATATACACACACATGCATGTGTGTCTGAGCTTTGGGGTGCACCCTCTAATGCAATAGGCTGCACACACCTATGATCATACACATGTAAAAGTCGGATTAAGCAGATACGTTTTTTCTATCTCCTAAGGGGTAGAACAGCTGCAAAGCAGCAACAGCATGGCGCTGTTGTAATCACAAGCTCCAATGGGCATTGACATTATTCTGGCATTTGGTTTTCTTTCGTTTACATTGTTACATATGGAAAATCCCTTCACCAATAGTGAAGAATAAAAAAAAAAAGAACATTTATTAAACATGAGCTTTCTTTTGGGTGCTTGATTCTTTGATATCATGCTACTTTTAAATTGAGGAAATTCAGCACAACTGGCCCAATCATTTACCCATGTACAGTATTTAAATCAGGACTTACTAAGTAAGTGAAGCAAGGATGAAAACTCCAGAGCTTGCAGCTTTAAAGATGCTTAGCAATGACATCTCCTACATTTCTATCCTCACAGGCAGGGTCGGGACAAGGGGTGGGCAGGAGGGAGTGGTTGCCCTGGGCGCAATGGTTTATTGCAGGGATAGGGGGCGCCTTGACCCTAACCCTAAAGAAGGGGGGGGGATCTTAGTTTGGCATCCTTGCCCTGGGCACTGGATAATCTTGTCCCAGCACTGCTCACAGGTACCCTTTAACTGAACCTTCAGTCCACGTTTATGGCAGACAACAATAAGGCAGCTCTGTTATGTACAACACACCAACCTGCAATATGAAGCCATAATGTTAATGGATAATTAAAGTAATACTAAACCTGTATAATAATAATAATTCAGCATTGGGTGGCAAATGTAGCTTGTGTAGGGACCTGCCAAAGGCTGGAGTGTCCTCATTCCTAATTTAGGCAGTAGTCAGCCTGAGCTCTGATTGTGATTGATTCATTGGGTTCCCCCTAAGGCTGCATTCACACCTGAGCTTAGTGTCTTTAAAAAGTTTATTTATGTTTTTTATTATTTTATTTAAATGCATTTTTGTGCATTTCTATACAGTATATTTGACCTTTGGCGTTGTTTTATTAGCCAATAGAGAAATTATCATCTGTTGCATCATTTGTTGCCAGGTTTTCAGCTTTTTTAGCTTTTCCATCAGCTTTTAGCTATTTCTCAGCTTTTATTTATTTTTTTTTATTATTATTATTCATTTATTATTACTTTCTGTTGTTAGGGTAAGGGGTTAGAGATAAGGTTATGTTATGATTAGGATAAAGGGTCGGAGTTGGGGTTGGGTTAGGATTAGGGGTTAATATTTTATTGTCTTTTTATTATTATTTATTTATTTGTTTATTTTTTGTTAGGGTTAGGGTGTTAATACTACTACTAATAATAAAACTAATAGTAATATATGAATAAATAAATGTAAAATAAATAAAAACAATCATAAATAAATAATACAATACAACAAATGAATACTATGTAATAAATAAATAAATAATTAACCTTAACCCCTAACCCTTAAAAAAAAAAATTATAATAATAATTATAATAATAATAATAAAACAGTAAATAATAATAAAATATTATAATATAATAATAAACATCCTAACTTTAACACAATTTAAAAAATAAATTATTATTATTAATAATAATAATAATAATAATAATAATATTACTAATAATAGTAAATTATCCGTACATTTCTATCCTCACAGGTACCCTTCAAATGAACCTTCAGTCCACGTTAATGGCAGACAACAATAAGGCAGCTCTGTTGTGTACAATACCCCAACCTGCAACATGAAGCCATGATGTTAACGGATAATTAAAGTAATACTAAACCTGTATAATAATAATAACAATAATAATTCAGCATTGGGTGGCATATGTAGCTTGTGTAGGGACCTGCCATAAGCTGGAGTGTCCTCATTCCAAAATTAGTGGGCAGCAAGGCAGTAGTCAGCCTGAGCCCTGTTTGTGTTTGATTCTGCATTCATTGGGTTCCCCCTAAGGCTGCATTCACACCTGAGCATAGCATCTTTGAATGTTTATTTATGTTTTTTTTTTATTTTATTTATGTGCATTTTTGTGATTTTCTATACAGCATTTTTGAACTTTGGCGTTGTTTTATTAGCCAGAAAGAGAAAGAGAAAACTATCATCTGTCGCATCATTTGTTGCTAGGTTTTCAGCTTTTTTTTAGCTTTTCCATCAGCTTTTATTTTTTTTTTTTATTATTATTCATTTATTATTGTTTTTTGTTGTTAGGGTAATAGGTTAGAGTTAAGGTTATGGTTAGGTTATGGTTAGGATAAGGGATTGGGGTTGGGTTAGGACTAGGGGCTAGGGTTTGGGTTATGAGTTAATATTTTATTGTCTTATTATTATTTATTTATTTGTTTTTTGTTAGGGTTACAGTGTTACTACTACTACTACTAATAATGATAAAAGTAATAAATTAATGAATAAATGTAAAATAGATACACAAATAATGAAAAATAATTATAAATAAATAATACAATACAGCAATACAACAAAACAATAAATGACTATGTAATAAATAAATAATTAACCTTAACCTTAATAAAAAATAAATACATAAATAATAATAATAATAATAATAATAATAATAATGATAATGACAATAATAAAAATGTAAATAATAATAAAATATTATAACATAATATATAAAATATTTACAGTATATATAATAATAAATAAACATTCTAACTCTAACACAAAATAAAAAAATGAATTACTATTATTAATAATAATAATAATAATAATAATAATAATAATAGTAAATTATCCTTTTCCATTATTTCAATGGGAATACAAATGTGCCAAAACTGCACAAATCTGCCCAATTTAAACTACACAAAAAAGTTACAGACCTTTTTGGAGCTTCAGGTGTTTGGCTTCAAATGACTTGGAGTGACGATGTGAACCAACTCCATAGAGAAATATTGCTTATTTCTCATCCAGCGTTTTGGAGCTTCGAGCTTCAAGCTGCAGAACGCTAAAGTGTGAATGGGGCTTTAGACTAGGAAATTGTTCACTTCTACTTGCTTCTGGGAAGTGTTCTCAAGTTGAAACAACAAGAAAATACAATGGTAGTGGTTACGCATGTTTATATTACTCTGACTAATCACAAGGAGTTTTATTGCCAGTGATGTTGGCTGGGGAAGGAGATAGATATTCAGGGAACCCTTCTAGAAGGGCCTCTTTGCCTCCTAGGCTTTGCCTGGTGAGGATGTAGTGTTGCAAATTCCTTTGCCCCCAGGCCTACTGCTTAGAGAGAAGGTGACTGAAGAATAATTCACTTTGCCCCCTAGAGCTTCTGCCTGGGGGGGGGGATTGATCCAGAGCCAAGTCCTAAGGATCGGGAATGGGCTTATGCTAGGCCCTGGAACACAGGAAGATGGCTGCTAAGTGGACCAATGTCAGGACTGGATTGCTCACTCCATTGTTGGTCTTGGCTTAAAGGCGCCCAACATTTCATTGTCTCCTGAGAGGGTAAGTCCTACACAAGTAAAGATTAAAGCTCAATTGAGGTCCTATAAATAGATATTCAGTCACGTAGATATCATACACACAACCTCCATTTTCATAGTCTTATCCGTGTGGCCCTATAGGCAGCAGAGTTAAGATCCAGTGCTCTCGGGATTCAGTAACCAGTAACAGAATGGGTCTGAATTCCCCATCCACATCTTTGTAGTACAAGTCTATGTAGGAATAGCTGTTCTGAGGGGTGTAGCTGCTACCCAGCTCTGCCAACACAAAGCTCTGCACTGTGAGGCAACAGACAACAGTTACACTTTAAAAAAAATGTATTTTAAAGCAAGCAAAATTATGACATACAGGAGCACAGGACTAAGAGAAGGAAGAGGGTTAGACTTCAGCTGGGCTTTATGTTGAAAGCTGTATGAACAAAGCCTTAAGTTGTATAAATATATATATATATATATATATATATATATATATATATATATATATATATATTTATATATATATATCATTTTTTATTTTTTATTTATTCACAGTTTAAATACTAGAAGATATCAACTCTGGAGACAGTACCATAACCACATCCAAAATGTAAGGAACTGAAAATATAGGCATATAACCATGTGGTCCTGGAATCCAACTATGATCATGCCTAATTGTAGGACTTAATAGGGTCTGAGAGTGTCAGTAAATATGGTAAGCATATATAAAATGTATTTATTTACAGTATCTCACAAAAGTGAGTACACCCCTCACATTTTTGTAAATATTTTATTCTAAATATAAATTCTAAATATGTTTGTAAATATTATATTTCCAAGAATCAACCTCTGGATATGAAGCTGAGCATGTTTACTCAACTTCTTTGGTCAACCATGCCGAGGCCTGTTCTGAGTGGAACCTATCCTGTTAAACCGCTCTATGGTCTTGGCCACCATGCTGCATGCAGCTCAGTTTTAGGGTCTTGGCAATCTTGGCTAATTGGGCCCAATTTGGACATTTGCACTTAGGGGTGTACTCACTTTTGTTGCCAGCGGTTTAGACATTAATGGCTGTGTGTTGAGTTGTTTTGAGGGGACAGCTGTACACTCACTACTTTACATTGTAGCAAAGTGTCATTTCTTCAGTGTTGTCACATGAAAAGATATAATAAAGTATTTACAAAAATGTGAGGGGTGTACCCATTTTTGTGATATACTGTATATATATATATATATATATATATATATATATATATATATATTGTGGTATGGTTGATACAACAAGAACTTAGAATATGTCAGAGTTGCCAGATGCCAAACCAGCTAATAGGCAAACATTCTGTTGATGGACTTTCAATTTGATTTCTAAAAGTGAGGTTTCTCTTCAAAAAAAATGTAAAGCCCATTTGAATCTGAAATGTTGTAGTTTACAGATCCAGAACAGTAAAAAAGTTAGTGGTTATGAGTAGTGTTGAGCGAACACGGACTGTATTATTCGTGTTCGTACCGAATAATTGGATTTTTTTTACCCGAACACGGACACGGACACTTTACTGTATGTTCGGGTAAAAATCCGTGTTCGGTCGTTTTATTTCCGGGTTTTGCATGCTTTGGCGCTCTTTTCATGGCGGGCTTTCAACAGCCAATCAACAATCGTTTAACTGGTGTGCCTTAAGCCATCCCAGCCATGCCTGCAAATGTCTTAGTAGCTGTGATTGGCCGTCTGAAGCATGTGACCAAGTCTTTATAAGTTCGAGGCAGCCGCCGCAGCAGCGTCATTCTGCTGCTTAGCTAAGGGACAGAGCACACATCAATGTGCTGGCTGCTGATTAGGGAAAGATAGGCAGGAAAAAACCATTTGTGTCCGGATAGAATTGAGGGACAGGTCGGAGTGTTTAGGCAGGGCGAGTTGTAGGCATTTTAGGGATAGAGTCTGCTGAATTATAGGGTCAGTGTCTTCTACAAACTACAATCGATATTGCTGTGTGGGGGGTGGGGTGAATCTGCACTCAATCCTGATCTACGATCTCTTCTCAATCCTGTTAGGGACAGAGTCTGCTGAATTTTAGGGAAACTGTGTTCTACAAACTACAATCGATATTGCTGTGTGGTGTGGGATTGGAGATAGGCAGGTGTCAGTGATCCACATCCATTTTTCTGTGTGTGAGCTGCAGTGAACACAATCTTTTTGGGCTGCAGTGAACACAATCTTTTTGGGCTGCAGTGAACACAATCTTTTTGGGGTGCAGTGAACAAAATCTTTTTGGGGTGCAGTGAACACAATCCTTTTTGGTGTGCAGTGAACACAATCTTTGTGGGGTGCAGTGAACAAAATCCTTTGTGGGGTGCAGTGAACACAATCTTTTTGGGGTGCAGTGAACAACATCCTTTTTGGGGTGCAGTGAACACAATCTTTTTGGGGTGCAGTGAACAAAATCCTTTGTGGGGTGCAGTGAACACAATCTTTTTGGGGTGCAGTGAACACAATCTTTTTGGGGTGCAGTGAACAAAATCCTTTTTGGGGTGCAGTGAACAAAATCATTTTTGGGGTGCAGTGAACACAATCTTTTTGGGGTGCAGTGAACACAATCTTTGTGGGGTGCAGTGAACACAATCTTTTTGGGGTGGAGTGAACAACATCCTTTTTGGGGTGCAGTGAACAACATCCTTTTTGGGGTGCAGTGAACACAATCTTTTTGGGGTGCAGTGAACACAATCTTTGTGGGGTACAGTGAACAGAATCTTTGTGGGGTGCAGTGAACACAATCTTTGGGGGGTACAGTGAACACAATCTTTTTGGGGTGCAGTGAACACAATCTTTGTGGGGTGCAGTGAACACAATCTTTTTGGGGTGGAGTGAACAAAATCATTTTTGGGGTGCAGTGAACAACATCCTTTTTGGGGTGCAGTGATCAAAATCCTTTTTGGGGTGCAGTGAACACAATCTTTTTGGGGTGCAGTGAACAAAATCCTTTGTGGGGTGCAGTGAACAGAATCTTTGTGGGGTGCAGTGAACACAATCTTTGGGGGGGTACAGTGAACACAATCTTTTTGGGGTGCAGTGAACACAATCTTTGTGGGGTACAGTGAACAGAATCTTTGTGGGGTGCAGTGAACACAATCTTTGGGGGGTACAGTGAACACAATCTTTTTGGGGTGCAGTGAACACAATCTTTGGGGGGTACAGTGAACACAATCTTTTTGGGGTGCAGTGAACACAATCTTTGTGGGGTGCAGTGAACACAATCTTTGGGGGGGTACAGTGAACACAATCTTTTTGGGGTGCAGTGAACAACATCCTTTTAGGGTGCAGTGAACACAATCTTTGTGGGGTGCAGTGAACAACATCCTTTTAGGGTGCAGTGAACACAATCTTTGTGGGGTACAGTGAACAGAATCTTTGTGGGGTGCAGTGAACACAATCTTTGGGGGGTACAGTGAACACAATCTTTGTGAGGTGCAGTGAACACAATCTTTGTGGGGTGCAGTGAACACAATCATTGTGGGGTGCAGTGAACTCAATCTTTGTGGGGTACAGTGAACACAATCTCATACTTCTGAAGATTTGAGGGTGCTGCCTGTTCCATACTCCCCCTACTCCTCATCTAGCCTTTTAGGGGTACAAACAATAGTAATTGGGGCCTAGTGTGGTTGTGTACGTGTGATATACATACACTTTTTTTGGATCATATTTTCTATTCCGCTATTTAATCAAAAACCTTTGGGGATCAGTTAAATTGGGGGATAGTCTGTGTTGGTACGTGTGAGAGAGATCCACCTTTCCAAGTTGTTGGGGTTCATCTCATACTTCTGAAGGTTTGAGGGTGCTGCCTGTTCCATACTCCCCCTACTCCTAGCCTTTTAGGGGTACAAACAATAGTAATTGGGGCCTAGTGTGGTTGTGTACGTGTGATATACATACACTTTTTTTGGATCATATTTTCTATTCCGCTATTTAATCAAAAACCTTTGGGGATCAGTTAAATTGGGGGATAGTCTGTGTTGGTACGTGTGAGAGAGATCCACCTTTCCAAGTTGTTGGGGTTCATCTCATACTTCTGAAGGTTTGAGGGTGCTGCCTGTTCCATACTCCCCCTACTCCTAGCCTTTTAGGGGTACAAACAATAGTAATTGGGGCCTAGTGTGGTTGTGTACGTGTGATATACATACACTTTTTTTGGATCATATTTTCTATTCCGCTATTTAATCAAAAACCTTTGGGGATCAGTTAAATTGGGGGATAGTCTGTGTTGGTACGTGTGAGAGAGATCCACCTTTCCAAGTTGTTGGGGTTCATCTCATACTTCTGAAGGTTTGAGGGTGCTGCCTGTTCCATACCCCCCCTACTCCTCATCTAGCCTTTTAGGGGTACAAACAATAGTAATTGGGGCCTAGTGTGGTTGTGTACGTGTGATATACATACACTTTTTTTGGATCATATTTTCTATTCCGCTATTTAATCAAAAACCTTTGGGGATCAGTTAAATTGGGGGATAGTCTGTGTTGGTACGTGTGAGAGAGATCCACCTTTCCAAGTTGTTGGGGTTCATCTCATACTTCTGAAGGTTTGAGGGTGCTGCCTGTTCCATACCCCCCCTACTCCTCATCTAGCCTTTTAGGGGTACAAACAATAGTAATTGGGGCCTAGTGTGGTTGTGTACGTGTGATATACATACACTTTTTTTGGATCATATTTTCTATTCCGCTATTTAATCAAAAACCTTTGGGGATCAGTTAAATTGGGGGATAGTCTGTGTTGGTACGTGTGAGAGAGATCCACCTTTCCAAGTTGTTGGGGTTCATCTCATACTTCTGAAGGTTTGAGGGTGCTGCCTGTTCCATACTCCCCCTACTCCTAGCCTTTTAGGGGTACAAACAATAGTAATTGGGGCCTAGTGTGGTTGTGTACGTGTGATATACATACACTTTTTTTGGATCATATTTTCTATTCCGCTATTTAATCAAAAACCTTTGGGGATCAGTTAAATTGGGGGATAGTCTGTGTTGGTACGTGTGAGAGAGATCCACCTTTCCAAGTTGTTGGGGTTCATCTCATACTTCTGAAGGTTTGAGGGTGCTGCCTGTTCCATACTCCCCCTACTCCTCATCTAGCCTTTTAGGGGTACAAACAATAGTAATTGGGGACCAGTGTGGTTGTGTACGTGTGATATACATACACTTTTTTTGGATCATATTTTCTATTCCGCTATTTAATCAAAAACCTTTGGGGATCAGTTAAATTGGGGGATAGTCTGTGTTGGTACGTGTGAGAGAGATCCACCTTTCCAAGTTGTTGGGGTTCATCTCATACTTCTGAATGTTTGAGGGTGCTGCCTGTTCCATACTCCCCCTACTCCTAGCCTTTTAGGGGTACAAACAATAGTAATTGGGGCCTAGTGTGGTTGTGTACGTGTGATATACATACACTTTTTTTGGATCATATTTTCTATTCCGCTATTTAATCAAAAACCTTTGGGGATCAGTTAAATTGGGGGATAGTCTGTGTTGGTACGTGTGAGAGAGATCCACCTTTCCAAGTTGTTGGGGTTCATCTCATACTTCTGAAGGTCTGAGGGTGCTGCCTGTTCCATACTCCCCCTACTCCTAGCCTTTTAGGGGTACAAACAATAGTAATTGGGGCCTAGTGTGGTTGTGTACGTGTGATATACATACACTTTTTTTGGATCATATTTTCTATTCCGCTATTTAATCAAAAACCTTTGGGGATCAGTTAAATTGGGGGATAGTCTGTGTTGGTACGTGTGAGAGAGATCCACCTTTCCAAGTTGTTGGGGTTCATCTCATACTTCTGAAGGTTTGAGGGTGCTGCCTGTTCCATACTCCCCCTACTCCTAGCCTTTTAGGGGTACAAACAATAGTAATTGGGGCCTAGTGTGGTTGTGTACGTGTGATATACATACACTTTTTTTGGATCATATTTTCTATTCCGCTATTTAATCAAAAACCTTTGGGGATCAGTTAAATTGGGGGATAGTCTGTGTTGGTACGTGTGAGAGAGATCCACCTTTCCAAGTTGTTGGGGTTCATCTCATACTTCTGAAGGTTTGAGGGTGCTGCCTGTTCCATACCCCCCCTACTCCTCATCTAGCCTTTTAGGGGTACAAACAATAGTAATTGGGGCCTAGTGTGGTTGTGTACGTGTGATATACATACACTTTTTTTGGATCATATTTTCTATTCCGCTATTTAATCAAAAACCTTTGGGGATCAGTTAAATTGGGGGATAGTCTGTGTTGGTACGTGTGAGAGAGATCCACCTTTCCAAGTTGTTGGGGTTCATCTCATACTTCTGAAGGTTTGAGGGTGCTGCCTGTTCCATACCCCCCCTACTCCTCATCTAGCCTTTTAGGGGTACAAACAATAGTAATTGGGGCCTAGTGTGGTTGTGTACGTGTGATATACATACACTTTTTTTGGATCATATTTTCTATTCCGCTATTTAATCAAAAACCTTTGGGGATCAGTTAAATTGGGGGATAGTCTGTGTTGGTACGTGTGAGAGAGATCCACCTTTCCAAGTTGTTGGGGTTCATCTCATACTTCTGAAGGTTTGAGGGTGCTGCCTGTTCCATACTCCCCCTACTCCTAGCCTTTTAGGGGTACAAACAATAGTAATTGGGGCCTAGTGTGGTTGTGTACGTGTGATATACATACACTTTTTTTGGATCATATTTTCTATTCCGCTATTTAATCAAAAACCTTTGGGGATCAGTTAAATTGGGGGATAGTCTGTGTTGGTACGTGTGAGAGAGATCCACCTTTCCAAGTTGTTGGGGTTCATCTCATACTTCTGAAGGTTTGAGGGTGCTGCCTGTTCCATACTCCCCCTACTCCTCATCTAGCCTTTTAGGGGTACAAACAATAGTAATTGGGGCCCAGTGTGGTTGTGTACGTGTGATATACATACACTTTTTTTGGATCATATTTTCTATTCCGCTATTTAATCAAAAACCTTTGGGGATCAGTTAAATTGGGGGATAGTCTGTGTTGGTACGTGTGAGAGAGATCCACCTTTCCAAGTTGTTGGGGTTCATCTCATACTTCTGAATGTTTGAGGGTGCTGCCTGTTCCATACTCCCCCTACTCCTAGCCTTTTAGGGGTACAAACAATAGTAATTGGGGCCTAGTGTGGTTGTGTACGTGTGATATACATACACTTTTTTTGGATCATATTTTCTATTCCGCTATTTAATCAAAAACCTTTGGGGATCAGTTAAATTGGGGGATAGTCTGTGTTGGTACGTGTGAGAGAGATCCACCTTTCCAAGTTGTTGGGGTTCATCTCATACTTCTGAATGTTTGAGGGTGCTGCCTGTTCCATACTCCCCCTACTCCTAGCCTTTTAGGGGTACAAACAATAGTAATTGGGGCCTAGTGTGGTTGTGTACGTGTGATATACATACACTTTTTTTGGATCATATTTTCTATTCCGCTATTTAATCAAAAACCTTTGGGGATCAGTTAAATTGGGGGATAGTCTGTGTTGGTACGTGTGAGAGAGATCCACCTTTCCAAGTTGTTGGGGTTCATCTCATACTTCTGAAGGTCTGAGGGTGCTGCCTGTTCCATACTCCCCCTACTCCTAGCCTTTTAGGGGTACAAACAATAGTAATTGGGGCCTAGTGTGGTTGTGTACGTGTGATATACATACACTTTTTTTGGATCATATTTTCTATTCCGCTATTTAATCAAAAACCTTTGGGGATCAGTTAAATTGGGGGATAGTCTGTGTTGGTACGTGTGAGAGAGATCCACCTTTCCAAGTTGTTGGGGTTCATCTCATACTTCTGAAGGTTTGAGGGTGCTGCCTGTTCCATACCCCCCCTACTCCTCATCTAGCCTTTTAGGGGTACAAACAATAGTAATTGGGGCCTAGTGTGGTTGTGTACGTGTGATATACATACACTTTTTTTGGATCATATTTTCTATTCCGCTATTTAATCAAAAACCTTTGGGGATCAGTTAAATTGGGGGATAGTCTGTGTTGGTACGTGTGAGAGAGATCCACCTTTCCAAGTTGTTGGGGTTCATCTCATACTTCTGAAGGTTTGAGGGTGCTGCCTGTTCCATACTCCCCCTACTCCTAGCCTTTTAGGGGTACAAACAATAGTAATTGGGGCCTAGTGTGGTTGTGTACGTGTGATATACATACACTTTTTTTGGATCATATTTTCTATTCCGCTATTTAATCAAAAACCTTTGGGGATCAGTTAAATTGGGGGATAGTCTGTGTTGGTACGTGTGAGAGAGATCCACCTTTCCAAGTTGTTGGGGTTCATCTCATACTTCTGAAGGTTTGAGGGTGCTGCCTGTTCCATACCCCCCCCTACTCCTCATCTAGCCTTTTAGGGGTACAAACAATAGTAATTGGGGCCTAGTGTGGTTGTGTACGTGTGATATACATACACTTTTTTTGGATCATATTTTCTATTCCGCTATTTAATCAAAAACCTTTGGGGATCAGTTAAATTGGGGGATAGTCTGTGTTGGTACGTGTGAGAGAGATCCACCTTTCCAAGTTGTTGGGGTTCATCTCATACTTCTGAAGGTTTGAGGGTGCTGCCTGTTCCATACCCCCCCTACTCCTCATCTAGCCTTTTAGGGGTACAAACAATAGTAATTGGGGCCTAGTGTGGTTGTGTACGTGTGATATACATACACTTTTTTTGGATCATATTTTCTATTCCGCTATTTAATCAAAAACCTTTGGGGATCAGTTAAATTGGGGGATAGTCTGTGTTGGTACGTGTGAGAGAGATCCACCTTTCCAAGTTGTTGGGGTTCATCTCATACTTCTGAAGGTTTGAGGGTGCTGCCTGTTCCATACTCCCCCTACTCCTAGCCTTTTAGGGGTACAAACAATAGTAATTGGGGCCTAGTGTGGTTGTGTACGTGTGATATACATACACTTTTTTTGGATCATATTTTCTATTCCGCTATTTAATCAAAAACCTTTGGGGATCAGTTAAATTGGGGGATAGTCTGTGTTGGTACGTGTGAGAGAGATCCACCTTTCCAAGTTGTTGGGGTTCATCTCATACTTCTGAAGGTTTGAGGGTGCTGCCTGTTCCATACTCCCCCTACTCCTCATCTAGCCTTTTAGGGGTACAAACAATAGTAATTGGGGCCCAGTGTGGTTGTGTACGTGTGATATACATACACTTTTTTTGGATCATATTTTCTATTCCGCTATTTAATCAAAAACCTTTGGGGATCAGTTAAATTGGGGGATAGTCTGTGTTGGTACGTGTGAGAGAGATCCACCTTTCCAAGTTGTTGGGGTTCATCTCATACTTCTGAATGTTTGAGGGTGCTGCCTGTTCCATACTCCCCCTACTCCTAGCCTTTTAGGGGTACAAACAATAGTAATTGGGGCCTAGTGTGGTTGTGTACGTGTGATATACATACACTTTTTTTGGATCATATTTTCTATTCCGCTATTTAATCAAAAACCTTTGGGGATCAGTTAAATTGGGGGATAGTCTGTGTTGGTACGTGTGAGAGAGATCCACCTTTCCAAGTTGTTGGGGTTCATCTCATACTTCTGAAGGTCTGAGGGTGCTGCCTGTTCCATACTCCCCCTACTCCTAGCCTTTTAGGGGTACAAACAATAGTAATTGGGGCCTAGTGTGGTTGTGTACGTGTGATATACATACACTTTTTTTGGATCATATTTTCTATTCCGCTATTTAATCAAAAACCTTTGGGGATCAGTTAAATTGGGGGATAGTCTGTGTTGGTACGTGTGAGAGAGATCCACCTTTCCAAGTTGTTGGGGTTCATCTCATACTTCTGAAGGTTTGAGGGTGCTGCCTGTTCCATACTCCCCCTACTCCTAGCCTTTTAGGGGTACAAACAATAGTAATTGGGGCCTAGTGTGGTTGTGTACGTGTGATATACATACACTTTTTTTGGATCATATTTTCTATTCCGCTATTTAATCAAAAACCTTTGGGGATCAGTTAAATTGGGGGATAGTCTGTGTTGGTACGTGTGAGAGAGATCCACCTTTCCAAGTTGTTGGGGTTCATCTCATACTTCTGAAGGTTTGAGGGTGCTGCCTGTTCCATACCCCCCCTACTCCTCATCTAGCCTTTTAGGGGTACAAACAATAGTAATTGGGGCCTAGTGTGGTTGTGTACGTGTGATATACATACACTTTTTTTGGATCATATTTTCTATTCCGCTATTTAATCAAAAACCTTTGGGGATCAGTTAAATTGGGGGATAGTCTGTGTTGGTACGTGTGAGAGAGATCCACCTTTCCAAGTTGTTGGGGTTCATCTCATACTTCTGAAGGTTTGAGGGTGCTGCCTGTTCCATACCCCCCCTACTCCTCATCTAGCCTTTTAGGGGTACAAACAATAGTAATTGGGGCCTAGTGTGGTTGTGTACGTGTGATATACATACACTTTTTTTGGATCATATTTTCTATTCCGCTATTTAATCAAAAACCTTTGGGGATCAGTTAAATTGGGGGATAGTCTGTGTTGGTACGTGTGAGAGAGATCCACCTTTCCAAGTTGTTGGGGTTCATCTCATACTTCTGAAGGTTTGAGGGTGCTGCCTGTTCCATACCCCCCCTACTCCTCATCTAGCCTTTTAGGGGTACAAACAATAGTAATTGGGGCCTAGTGTGGTTGTGTACGTGTGATATACATACACTTTTTTTGGATCATATTTTCTATTCCGCTATTTAATCAAAAACCTTTGGGGATCAGTTAAATTGGGGGATAGTCTGTGTTGGTACGTGTGAGAGAGATCCACCTTTCCAAGTTGTTGGGGTTCATCTCATACTTCTGAAGGTTTGAGGGTGCTGCCTGTTCCATACTCCCCCTACTCCTAGCCTTTTAGGGGTACAAACAATAGTAATTGGGGCCTAGTGTGGTTGTGTACGTGTGATATACATACACTTTTTTTGGATCATATTTTCTATTCCGCTATTTAATCAAAAACCTTTGGGGATCAGTTAAATTGGGGGATAGTCTGTGTTGGTACGTGTGAGAGAGATCCACCTTTCCAAGTTGTTGGGGTTCATCTCATACTTCTGAAGGTTTGAGGGTGCTGCCTGTTCCATACTCCCCCTACTCCTCATCTAGCCTTTTAGGGGTACAAACAATAGTAATTGGGGCCCAGTGTGGTTGTGTACGTGTGATATACATACACTTTTTTTGGATCATATTTTCTATTCCGCTATTTAATCAAAAACCTTTGGGGATCAGTTAAATTGGGGGATAGTCTGTGTTGGTACGTGTGAGAGAGATCCACCTTTCCAAGTTGTTGGGGTTCATCTCATACTTCTGAAGGTTTGAGGGTGCTGCCTGTTCCATACTCCCCCTACTCCTAGCCTTTTAGGGGTACAAACAATAGTAATTGGGGCCTAGTGTGGTTGTGTACGTGTGATATACATACACTTTTTTTGGATCATATTTTCTATTCCGCTATTTAATCAAAAACCTTTGGGGATCAGTTAAATTGGGGGATAGTCTGTGTTGGTACGTGTGAGAGAGATCCACCTTTCCAAGTTGTTGGGGTTCATCTCATACTTCTGAAGGTTTGAGGGTGCTGCCTGTTCCATACTCCCCCTACTCCTAGCCTTTTAGGGGTACAAACAATAGTAATTGGGGCCTAGTGTGGTTGTGTACGTGTGATATACATACACTTTTTTTGGATCATATTTTCTATTCCGCTATTTAATCAAAAACCTTTGGGGATCAGTTAAATTGGGGGATAGTCTGTGTTGGTACGTGTGAGAGAGATCCACCTTTCCAAGTTGTTGGGGTTCATCTCATACTTCTGAAGGTTTGAGGGTGCTGCCTGTTCCATACTCCCCCTACTCCTCATCTAGCCTTTTAGGGGTACAAACAATAGTAATTGGGGCCCAGTGTGGTTGTGTACGTGTGATATACATACACTTTTTTTGGATCATATTTTCTATTCCGCTATTTAATCAAAAACCTTTGGGGATCAGTTAAATTGGGGGATAGTCTGTGTTGGTACGTGTGAGAGAGATCCACCTTTCCAAGTTGTTGGGGTTCATCTCATACTTCTGAATGTTTGAGGGTGCTGCCTGTTCCATACTCCCCCTACTCCTAGCCTTTTAGGGGTACAAACAATAGTAATTGGGGCCTAGTGTGGTTGTGTACGTGTGATATACATACACTTTTTTTGGATCATATTTTCTATTCCGCTATTTAATCAAAAACCTTTGGGGATCAGTTAAATTGGGGGATAGTCTGTGTTGGTACGTGTGAGAGAGATCCACCTTTCCAAGTTGTTGGGGTTCATCTCATACTTCTGAAGGTCTGAGGGTGCTGCCTGTTCCATACTCCCCCTACTCCTAGCCTTTTAGGGGTACAAACAATAGTAATTGGGGCCTAGTGTGGTTGTGTACGTGTGATATACATACACTTTTTTTGGATCATATTTTCTATTCCGCTATTTAATCAAAAACCTTTGGGGATCAGTTAAATTGGGGGATAGTCTGTGTTGGTACGTGTGAGAGAGATCCACCTTTCCAAGTTGTTGGGGTTCATCTCATACTTCTGAAGGTTTGAGGGTGCTGCCTGTTCCATACTCCCCCTACTCCTCATCTAGCCTTTTAGGGGTACAAACAATAGTAATTGGGGCCCAGTGTGGTTGTGTACGTGTGATATACATACACTTTTTTTGGATCATATTTTCTATTCCGCTATTTAATCAAAAACCTTTGGGGATCAGTTAAATTGGGGGATAGTCTGTGTTGGTACGTGTGAGAGAGATCCACCTTTCCAAGTTTTTGGGGTTCATCTCATACTACTGAAGATTTGAGGGTGCTGCCTGTTCCATACTCCTCCTCCTACTGCTCAACCATCCTTTTAGGGGTACAAACAATAGTAGTTGGGGCCTAGTGTGGTGGTGTACGTGCGAGATACATACACTTTCTTTTTGATCATATTTTCTATTCCGCTATTCAATTAAAACCTTTGGGGATCAATTCAATTGCGAGATAGTCTGTGTCGGTACGTGTGAGATCCACCTTTCCAAGTTGTTGGGGTTCATCTCATACTTCTGAAGATTTGAGGGTGCTGCCTGTTCCATACTCCTGCTCCTACTGCTCAACCATCCTTTTAGGGGTACAAACAATAGTAATTGGGGCCTAGTGTGGTTGTGTACGTGCGAGATACATACACTTTTTTTGATCATATTTCCTATTCCGCTATTCAATAAAAACCTTTGAGGATCAATTGAATTGCGGGATAGTCTGTGTCGGTACGTGTGAGATCCACCTTTCCAAGTTTTTGGGGTTCATCTCATACTTCTGAAGATTTGAGGGTGCTGCCTGTTCCATACTCCTCCTCCTACTCCTCATCCATCCTTTTAGGGGTACAAACAATAGTAATTGGGGCCTAGTGTGGTTGTGTACGTGCGAGATACATACACTTTTTTTGATCATATTTCCTATTCCGCTATTCAATAAAAACCTTTGAGGATCAATTGAATTGCGGGATAGTCTGTGTCGGTACGTGTGAGATCCACCTTTCCAAGTTTTTGGGGTTCATCTCATACTTCTGAAGATTTGAGGGTGCTGCCTGTTCCATACTCCTCCTACTCCTCATCCATCCTTTTAGGGGTACAAACAATAGTAATTGGGGCCTAGTGTGGTTGTGTACGTGCGAGATACATACACTTTTTTTGATCATATTTCCTATTCCGCTATTCAATAAAAACCTTTGAGGATCAATTGAATTGCGGGATAGTCTGTGTCGGTACGTGTGAGATCCACCTTTCCAAGTTTTTGGGGTTCATCTCATACTTCTGAAGATTTGAGGGTGCTGTCTGTTCCATACTCCTCCTACTCCTCATCCATCCTTTTAGGGGTAGAAACAATAGTAATTGGGGCCTAGTGTGGTTTTGTACGTGCGAGATACATACACTTTTTTGGATCATATTTCCTATTCCGCTATTCAATAAAAACCTTTCTAGGGCAAGATCTTAAATTACAGAAATATGAGGAGACCGTCAAATAAGGGCCGTGGCCTGGGTCGTGGTGCTGCTGGTAGAGCTCCTGTTGCAAGGAGAGGACGTGGTCGATCTGTGCCAGCTACACGCACAAGTGAAACACCTTCCTCAAGTGTGAGTAGGCGACAGAACCTGCATCAGTATTTGGTAGGGCATCAAACGCCCCTAGAAGTGATGAGGCCAGAACAAGTTGAGGCGATAGTAGATTGGTTTGCTGCTGACAGTGCCTCCAGTTCCTTCACATTGTCTCCCACCCAGTCTACTGCAGAAAGGTCAGAGTTGGCACCTGCAGCCAATGTCCAACCGTCTTTCACCTCACCCCCTTGCAAATCAGGCCAGCAGTGTGAGCCCCAAGCCATACAGCAGTCTCTTATTCTTTTTGAGGACTCTGTCAGCAGGGTTTCCCAGGGCCATCCACCTAGCCCTGCCCCAGAAGTGGAAGAGATTGAGTGCAGCGATGCCCAACCACTTATTTCTCAAGATGAGTACATGCAAGGATCATCGCAGCACGTCTCCGATGATGACGAAACGCAGGTGCCAACTGCTGCGGCGTTCAGCATTGTGGAGACCGACAAGGAGGGCAGGGGTGAAGACTGGGTGGAAGATGATGTGGAGGACGATGAGGTCCTCGACCCCACATGGAATGAACGTCATGCAGGTGACCTGAGTAGTTTGGAGGAAGAGGCGGTGGTCGCACAGAGCCACCAGCACTGCAGAAGAGGGAGCAGGGTGCAGAAGCGGAGCGGCCGTGCCCTAGACACTACGCCCGCTACTGCCCAACGCAGCAAGGGAACGAGCGCACCAAAGTCAGCTCAAAGGAGTTCTCTAGCGTGGAAGTTCTTTAGAAAATGTGCTGATGACAGGACACGAGTGGTTTGCACCCTGTGCAATCAGAGCTTGAAGCGAGGCATAAACCTTCTCAACCTGAGCACAACCTGCATGATCAGGCATCTAAGTGCAAAGCACGAGCTGCAGTGGAGTACACACCTTCAAAACCAAGAAACGTCTCTGGCTCATCCTGCTTCCTCTTCTGCTGCAGTCTCGGCCGCTCCAGCCACATCTGTAGTGATACCGGCACCTGCCACCCCGCAAACAGACGATCTGTCAGCAACACCACCACCTGGGTCACCAACAACCATCTCCACAATGTCCCGTGGAAGCGTTCAGCTTTCCATCTCCCAAACACTTGAGAGGAAGAGGAAGTACCCCCCTACCCACCCGCGATCCCTGGCCCTGAATGCCAGCATTTCAAAATTATTGGCCTTTGAAATGCTGTCATTCCGTCTGGTGGAGACGCACAGTTTTAAAAACCTTATGTCGGTGGCTGTCCCACAGTACGTCGTGCCCAGCCGCCACTACTTTTCCAGGCAAGCCATCCCTTCCCTGCACAACCAAGTGGGGGAAAATATCAGGTGTGCACTGCGCAACGCCATCTGTGCCAAGGTCCACCTAACTACGGATACGTGGACCAGTAAGCACGGTCAGGGGCGTTATATCTCCCTAACGGCACACTGGGTAAATGCAGTGGCGGATGGGCCTGAGGCGGATAGCAATTTGGCGCATGTCCTTCCACCACCGAGGATTGCAGGGCGCTTCAGTTTGCCTCCTGTTCCTAACTCCTCCTACTCCGCTTCCTCATCCTCTACCGCCTCCTCATCCGGACAGCGTAACACCTTCACCACCAACTTCAGCACGGCCAGGGGTAAACGACAGCAGGCAGTTTTACAACTTGCCTGTTTGGGGGACAAACCACACACCGCGCAGGAGTTGTGGAGGAGCATGGAACAGCAGACAAATGAGTGGTTGCTGCCAGCGAGCCTCAAGCCCGGCCTGGTGGTGTGCGATAACGGGCGAAATCTCATAGCAGCTCTGGGCCTAGCCGGTTTGACGCACATCCCTTGCCTGGCGCATGTGCTGAATTTGGTGGTGCAGAGGTTCCTTAAAAACTACCCCGATATGTCAGAGCTGCTGCAGAAAGTGCGGGCCGTTTGTGCGCACTTTCGGCGTTCTCACCCTGCTGCTGCTCGCCTGGCAGCGCTGCAGCGTAACTTCGGCCTTCCCGCTCACCGCCTCATATGTGACGTGCCCACAAGGTGGAACTCCACCTTGCACATGCTGGAAAGACTGTGCGAGCAGCAGCAGGCCATAGTGGAGTTTCAGCTGCAGCACGCACGCGTGAGTCGCTCTGCGGAACAGCACCACTTCACCACCAATAACTGGGCCTCCATGCGAGACCTGTGTGCCTTGTTGCGCTGTTTTGAGTACTCCACCAACATGGCCAGTGGCAATGACGCCGTTCTCAGCTTAACTATCCCACTTCTATGCCTCCTTGAAAAAACAATTCGGGCGATGATGGAAGAGGATGTGGCACAGGATGAGGAGGAGGAGGAGGATGAAGAGGTAACATTTCCAAGGCTTTCAGGGCAGTCATTCGCAAGGGGCTCCGAGGGTGGGTTCCTGCACACGCAAACGCCAGGGACGCAATTGTCCAGCAGGGGCACAGTTCTGGAGGATGAGGAGGATGAGGAGGAGGAGGAGCTGGAGGAGGAGATGGAACCATGTTCACAGCAGGGTGGCACCCAGGCCAGCTCATGGCCATCACTGGTGCGTGGCTGGGGGGATACAGAGGACACGGACGATACACCTCCCACAGAGGACAGCCTTTCGTTGCCTCTGGGCAGCCTGGCACACATGAGCGATTACATGCTGCAGTGTCTCCACAACGACCGCCGAGTTGCCCACATTCTAACTTGTGCTGATTACTGGGTGGCCACGCTGCTGGATCCCCGTTACAAGGACAACGTACCGTCCTTAATTCACTCACTGGAGCGCGATCGCAAGATGCGCGAGTACAAGCGCACGCTGGTAGACGCCATGCTGCTGGCATTCCCATCTGACAGCGGGGCCACAGTGGAAGCACAAGGCAGAGGAGGAGGAGGAGGAGGTCGCCAACGCAACCAGGGCACCGCCAGCACCTCAGAAGGCAGGGTTAGCATGGCCGAAATGTGGAAAAGCTTTGTCAGCACGCCACAACAAACAGCAGCACCAGCAGCTCAGATGGAACGTCTTAGCAGGAGGCAGCATTTTACCAACATGGTGGAGCAGTATGTGTGCACACGCCTACATGTAGTGAATGACGGGTCTGCCCCCTTCAACTTCTGGGTCTCCAAATTGGGCACATGGCCTGAGCTTGCCCTTTACGCCTTGGAGGTGCTGGCGTGCCCTGCAGCCAGTGTATTATCTGAACGGGTATTTAGCACGGCTGGGGGCGTTATAACAGACAAGCGCAGCCGCCTGTCCAGAGACAATGTGGACAAGCTCACGTTCATTAAAATGAACCAGGCATGGATCCCACGGGACTTTTCCGTACCTTATGCAGAATAGCAATGGATACCGACCTTACCCACCCATTGTTCCATTTTTGCTCTTTCTCACTCTTTTGGGGTGTACCCTCATTTAAAATTTTTGAAAAGAAGCAGTGTTGGCTACCTCGTCCTCCTCCTCAGGGCCAGATTAATGTAGGGGCTATTGGAGCTGCAGCTCCAGGCCCCTACCTTTTATATAGGCCCCGGGTTGGCCATATTCACTGTTACCGCTCTTCTGTCACTTGTAAACACAGAAGTCTGGCTTCTATGCTCGCTTCCCCAGGCAGCACCCTCAGAACCTCCCCACACAGCGTGAAGGCCGGACAAGGAGGGACAGTTGGCGATGCATGGATGTGTTTATGGGCTTCAGAGACAGCATCCCATGTTGAATTAGGCATGCATGGCTGCACCCTTCCTCCTCTGGGTGCATGGCAAGGCACGGCCCTTAAGGCCCTTCAAAATCCTCAGCACCAAGCCCATGATGCTGTTAATCCGGCCCTGGTCCTCCTCCACCGCCGCTTCCACCTACACCGCCCATAGGTGTGCGCAGCCTATTGCATTAAGGTGTGCACCCCAAAGTTGAAATACACATGCATGTGTTTGCCAGCAGGGAGAGTAATGTATCGGGGCCATGTACCTGTAGGCAAGGAGAAATAGAGCAGAGCAGGTCCCAGGGAGATCTTTCCCATCTCCTCACTGGCAATGCTATGTGCCCTAGGTGATTAGGGTGTGCCCAGGCACACCCAGCACACCCTGTGCGCACGCCTATGTCACCGCCACATCCACCACCACCTCAACCTCCCTCCTACTCCATATGGGCCTCGTCCTTCAGAGATGAAGAAGAACATTGTTTTATTTTTCTGTTTTTTTTTGTTGTTTTAAGTTATTTCCCTATCCACATTTGTTTGCAGAGCACTTGCCATGCTCTTAATTACGTTTTGCTGCCATTTGCAGCACTCTAGCCCTTTCCTTTGGTGTTTTAGAGCCATTTTAGTGCCTTAAAGTTCGGGTCCCCATTGACTTCAATGGGGTTCGGTGTCCGGGAAAAGTTCGGTAAAAGTCCGGGACACGGACCCGGACTTTTTTTTAAAGTTCGGCCGAACCCGTCGAACACGGACATCTAGGTGTCCGCTCAACCCTAGTTATGAGTAAGCGAGTGTAAACTCGGGAAACGCGTCAACCTTTTGTCCTTGTCTGTGATGTTTTGATGTTCAGCTTTGGATCTACAGTGGTTAGAGTTGAGCGGACACCTGGATGTCCGTGTTCGGCGGGTTCGGCCGAACTTTAAAAAAAATGTCCCGGACCTTTTCCGAACTTTACCCGGACACCGAACCCTGTTGAAGTCAATGGGGACCCGAACTTCCAGGCACTAAAATGGCTCTAAAACACCAATGGAAAGGGCTAGAGTGCTGCAAATGGCAGCAAAATGTAGTTAAGAGCATGGCAAGTGCTCTTAAAAAAAACCCCTTTAAATTTGTAATTTTTAAATAGCAGATTAGAACAGCAATCTGTAGTAAAATATAGCTGAACGCTGCACACAACAGACTGATAAAAATATTTTTTTTTCTCCCTCCTCCTCCTCAGTGGGCTCAAGTGAGGGCAAAAAGTTAGTTCACTGCACCACACCCCACACAGCAAAATCGATGTAGACTGTCCCTGCCTAATCTCTCCAGCCTGTCCCTAAAATGCTCAAATAACTGTCCCTGCCTACACTCCGACCTGTCCCTGCATTCTTTTCGGGCACAATTTTTCACTGTCTGTCCCTGATCAGCAGCAGCCAGCACATATGATGTGTGCTCTCTCCCTAAACTACAGCAGAATGACGCGCCGCGCTGTGGCTCTTGAACTTATAAAGACATGGGTCACATGCTTCAGATGGCCAATCACAGCTACTAATACATTAGTAGGCATGGCTGTGATGGCGCACACCAGTTAAACGCTTGTTGATTGGCTGTTGAAAGCCCGCCATTAAAAACGCGCCATTACATACAAAACAGGAAATACAATTACCGAACACGGATTTTCAACCCGAACATACAGTAAAGTTTTCGGGTCCGTGTTCGGGTAACAAAAATCCAATTATTCGGTACGAACCCGAATAATACAGTCTGTGTTCGCTCAACACTAACAGTGGTGAATAAACTTCACATGTTCACTTACATCAGTGTGCGGTCATCACTTTGTGTTTGAAGATATTGCTGGAGACTACGGATCTGACCTGCACCTGATTATAGATCCTAACCTGAGCGGCTCATCTGCATTTGTCTCAGATCCAAAACAGTGCCTGGGCCCGTTCCATGAATGGACTACATGCATGTTTCTAGGCTACATAATCCAACCATAACTCCCAAGAGCAGTGTGACAAATTTCACTCATACTGCAGATGTAATGCTCCCTGGCACTCGCAGCTATTACACCCAAGTATGATTTATGAGATAAATGGCACAGAAAAGCTGGTGCTTTACCGGCTGTGTCTACATTCTATTAGTACCAATTGGGGTTTTATAGAGATGAACTGTAGTTTAGAAAGACGCTCATTTAGAGCGGCTTATATGTCATGCTCACACACCGAAAAGCATCTGCGGTTCATAGACAGGTGACCAAAAGTAAGGCTGGAATGGTTAAAAGCCACAGATCAGACCAAATTCAGTCTGGCTGAATCACATGTAAATGTATATGTACTTTTACCAAAGAAAAACAAAATTCTAGGTTTTAGCTCATTCCAAGCATCTTCCAAAAAACAAACAGTAAATAGTCAGTTATGGCAATATTGGTAAGTCGTTCTCAGAGTAAAATGGCTGTGAGAAAGTTTGCATTTAGATACAGTGCCTAGAAAAATTATTCATACCCTCCTTAACATTTTCCACATTTTGTCATGTTACAACCGAAAACGTAAATGTTTTTTATTGGGATTTAATTTGATAGACCAACACAAAGTGGCACATAATTGTGAAGTGGAAGGAAAATGATCAATTATTTTCAAAATGTTTCACAATTAAATATCTGAAAAGCGTGGCATGCATTTGTATTCACCCCCCTGAGTCAATACTTTGTAGAATCACCTTTCTCTGCAATTACAGCTGCAAGTCTTTTTGGAGATGTCTCTAACATATTTGCACATCTAGAGAGTGACATTTTTGCCCATTCTTCTTTGCAAAATAGCTCAAGCTCTGTCAGATTGGATGGAAAGCGTCTGTGAACAGCAATTTTCATGTCTTGCCACAGATTCTCAATCGGATTTAGGGTCTGGACTTTGACTGGGCCATTCTAACACATGAATATGCTTTAAACTTTGTAGCTCTGGCTGTATGTTAAGGGTTGTTGCCCTCCTGGAAGGTGAACCTCCACCCCAGTCTAAAGTCTTTTACAGACTCTAACAGGTTTTCTTCTAAGATTGTCCTGTATTTGGCTCTATCCATCTTCCCATCAACTCTGATCAGCTTCCCTGTCCCTGCTGAAGAAAAGCATCCTCACAACATGATGCTGCCACCACCATGTTTCACGGTGGGGATAGTGTGTTCAGGGTAAAGTGTTAGTTTTCCGCCACATATAACATTTTGCTTTTAGGCCTAAAAGTTACAATTTGGTCTTATCTGACCACATGTTTGCTGTGCCCCCACATGGCTTCTCGCAAACTGCAAATGGGACTTCTTATGGCCTTCTTTTAACAATGGCTTTCTTCTTGCCACTCTTCCATAAAGGTCAGATTTGTGGAGTGCACGACTAATAGTTGTCCTGTGGACAGATTCTCCCGCCTGAGCTGTGGATCTCTGCAGCTCCTCCAGAGTTACCACGGGCCTCTTGGCTCCTTCTCTAATTAATGCTCTCCTTGCCCGGTCAGTCAGTTTAGGTGGACAGCCATGTCTTGGTAGGTTTGCAGTTGTGCTATACTCTTCCCATTTTCGGATGGTGGATTGAACAGTACTCCGTGAGCTGTTCAAAGCTTGGGATATTTTTTCATAACCTACCCCTGCTTTAAACTTCTCCACAACTTTATCCCTGACCTGTCCGGTGTGTTCCTTGACCTTCCCGATGCTGTTTGTTCACTAAGGTTCTCGAACAAACCTCTGAGGGCTTCACAGAACAGCTGTATTTATACTGAGATTAAATTACACACAGGTATTTACTAGTTAGGTGACTTCAGAAGGCAACTTGTTCCATTAAATTTTAGTAAGTGGTATCAGAGAAGGAGGCTGAATACAAATGCACGCCACACTTTTCAGATATCTATTTGTAAAAAGATTTTAAAAAATAATTTATCATTTTCACTTCACAATTATGTGCCACTTTGTGTTGGTCTATAACATACAATCCTAATAAAATACATTTACGTTTTTGGTTGTAACATGACAAAATATGGAAAATTTCAAGGGGTATGAATACTTTTTCAAGGCACTGTATCGTCATAAATAAAATAAACAGAAAAGTGGGACTTCATATAGGCCCTAGGAATAATAAAGGATGTCATTTTCATGAGTAGATCAACTCAACATATGAGTGAAGTTTCAAATGTAGCCAAGACCAAGACTCCCAAAGGCATCATTCCATATATTTAACAAAAAAATGAAACAAGTAGGAAAGTGGGATTTTATGTATGTATTAGGGTGTCAAATAGACAGAACAATCAATAAAAACAAATAGTGTTTTTATTACAAATAGTATTCACATAAAAACATTTTTTTTTGGACAATTATAATAACTTTTAAAACTTTGAACAACATGTCATAGATGGCATTCAAGGTGGTGCAAGTCGGTCTACGTGTTTCGTGGATCAACCTGCTTCGTCAGGACCATAAATATTGTGTTTACAAAGCTATTTGATAATATATGCGTATAATGGTATTACAACCAAGCATGTACAACATCCAATCAAACAGATGAATTGAAATCTATAAATAGGCTTCTGTCCTCATCAGCAGCTGATGATGACAGAGGTCTATTTATAGATTTTGATTTATGTATTTTTATTTATTTATTACAGGTACTAATATAGCACCATCAATTTACTGTACTGTATATTGTACAATCAAATCAGTCCCTGTTCTCAAGGAGCTTACAGTCTAAGGTTTATATGTTTGATTGGAACCTGTACATACTTGTAATACCATTATCACGTTGTATGTTTGCTTTTTAGTACAAGTTGCATTAAACAAATAGCTCTGTAAATAAAATGCTTACGGTCCTGATAAAGTGGGGTGACCCGCGAAACACATAGACCAAAACGAATTTACATGCATTTGCAATGGTAATGGACAAACAGCTATACCATATTAAATATACTGTACCACTTAGTGTGAGATTTTCTTAATAATACATTTGAAATAATATTCTTGAAAATACTTCAGGTAGAACAAACATTTGGTTAGAGCCTACCTGGTGATACTCTTTTGGATATGGGAGAACTGTAGTGTGACGGACACGGGTATCAGATCCCTGCCCTCCCCACTAACTCGTGACAAAGGCCTGGCCAATCACACTCTCTGCCACTCTCAGCTTCACCCGGCACAAAGATTTTCCAGCTCACGGGACCACAATCTAGGTGCCAGCAGCCTGAGAGCAATTGTCACTGGGCTAATCAAGCCATTAACCCTTTAACTGCCACTGCCCCCTTAGACAGAACAGGAGGAATTCGTAATTTTAGTAATACCTATTATGATTTTAGAGTATTCGTCTGTAACAGGTAAAGTCTACAGGCTTGGAAAGATCCATTTGTAAATGGATAGAAAATTGGCTAAAAGATAGAATTCAGAGAATAGTGGTTAATGATTCTTACTCTGAATGGTCTAAGGTTATCAGTGGTGTACCCCAAGGTTTAGTGTTGGGACCCTTACTTTGTAATATCTTTATAAATTATATAGGGTCTGGGATTAAAAGTACCATTTCAGTCTTTGCAGATGACACCAAGCTTTGCAGTGGAATAACTTCCTTTCAGGATGTCTCCAATTTACAAGCTGACCTCAATGCACTGTTTCATTGGGCAACTATGTGGCAAATGAGGTTTAATGTTGATAAATATAAAGTTATGCACTTGGGGGCTAAGAATATGCATGCATCATACATACTAGGCAGAGTAGAACTGGGGGAATCCATAGCAAAAAAGGATCTGGGTGTTCTGGTAGATCATAAGCTTAATAATAGCATGCAATGCCAAGCTGCGCTCTCCAAAGCAAGCAAAGTCCTTTCTTGGATTAACAGAGGCATGGACTCCAGATAGAGAGAGATGTAATTTTTTCCCTGTACAAATCATTAGTAAGACTTCATCTGAAATATGCAGTTCAGTTTTGGGCACCAGTTCTTAAAAAGGATATCGGGGAACTGGAGAAAGTGCAGAGAAGGGCAACCAAACTGATAAGAGGCATGGAGGAGCTCAACTATGAGAAAAGATTAGAGGAACAGAATTTATTCTCTCTTGAGAAGAGGAGATTAAGGTGGGATATGATCAACATGTATAAATACATAAGGGGTCTATATAGTGAACTTGGTGTTGAGTTATTCACTTTAAGGTCAACACAGAGGACAAGGGGGCACTCTTTACGTCTACAGGAAAACAGATTTCATCTCCAAATACGGAAAGGTTTCTTCACCGTAAGAGCTGTGAAAATGTGGAATAGACTCCCAGAGGTGGTTTTGGCTAGCTCACTAGATTGCTTTAAAAAAGGCCTGGATTCTTTCCTAGATGTACATAATATAAATGGGTACTAATATTTATAGATAAAGTTGATCCAGGGAATATCCGATTGTCTCTCAGGGGATCAGGAATGATTTTTTTTTCCCCTGCTGTAGTAAATTGGATCATGCTTTGTTGGGGGGCTTTTCGCCTTCCTCTGGATCTACTGCAGGTATAGGATTGTGTATATGGGATTGTATGGTTGGGTTTTCTTTACTGATTTTTTGTTGTTTTTTATTGGTTGAGCCAGATGGATGTCTTTTTTCAACCTGACTAACTATGTAACTATATGTAACTATGTAACACACACTGTCACCACAGACAGGTATGTTCACTGGATTTATCCTATACAGTAGCACTCTTCAAGAGACAGGTTCTTTTTTAGCTTGCAATAAAAGCTTAGGGACAAGGTTAACACTTTTCAAAATAAGTTTTTAATAATGAAAAGGTAAAAATTGATGCAAATAAAATATTTACAGAAAAAAATTGTTTATGGAATATGAAATAAAGAAACGGTCCTTGGGTTTGCACTGATGGAGAGTTCAGAGCTTCTAAACTTCTAATACAATCTGGTAGTCTTGGTAGAGGATAGACTAAGCAATAGCATGCAATGTCAAGCGGCAGCTGCCAAAGCCAGCAGAATATTAGCATGCATAAAGAAAGGGATGTATTCCAGAGATAAAACTATAATCCTACCACTTTATAATACTCTGGTCCACCCGCATCTGGAGTATTCTGGAGTATTCTGCCCAGTTCTGGTCGCCAGTCCTCAGGAGGGATGTCTTGGAGCTGGAGAGAGTCCAGAGAAGGGCAACTAAACTAATTAGGGGGTTGGAGGACCTTAATTATGAGGAGCGTCTGCAATCGCTTGACTTATTCTCCCTGGAGAAGAGATGCCTGAGAGGGGACATGATAGCAATTTATAAATACCTCAATAATGATCTCAGCATAGAAAAAAGCTATTCAGTCGAAAGGATTGCATGAGGACTCGAGGGCATACAATGCGATTAGAGGAGAAGCGTTTTAACCTCAGGCAACACAGGGGGTTCTTTACTGTTAAGGCTACAGGATTGTGGAATTCTCTACCACAAGAGGTAGTTTCTGCGGGAAGTATGGTTGCTTTCAAAAGACTCTTAGACATACATCTCAATGATCAGAACATTCAGGGGAATGAGAGATGATTACGGCCACACACACCTACACAGGTTGAGCTGGATGGACTATTGTCTTTATTCAACCTCAACTACTATGTAACAAGTGTTGATCAAAAAGCATGTGGCCTTTATATATCTAGCCAATAGTTATGTAGGTTGCAAAAGTGCACCAAAATGTCAGAGACTGCAAATATATAAAAACAAGCTCCTCCTGATCATTTTCTTTGTGTTTGTAAGTGCATATTTACAAGTCTGACAGGAGGGTAAACGTAAGGTAAGGTAAATAGTATAGTGTTATTCTATGGAAGAGTACTGTATAGAGTCTCAATCTGAGTGCTCAGCCAAACCTGCTAAATTGTATTTACCAAATTTAGGTGTGTAGCATCCTCCTAGGTAGGTGCTAGAGAGTGAATATAGTTCTTGTCTCTGTCTGCCTTTCAGAGGAGCAGCAGGTAAATTCTATATTTCTCTCTGCTTAACAGAGAGCAGGATCTGTGAGTTAGGTATGCTCAATGTGCTCAGTGTGTGATTCATGTGGTCTGGGGGAGTGTCCCCACTGTGCCCAATGGGGAGGTGCATTGGACAGTGGAGGAAACCTGGCCAATGGATACACAGGCTTTGATACAGCCCCAGTAATTGGCACAGACTGCTGTCTCAGTGCATTGTGGGGTGTAGTATAAAAGCCAAGAGCACATGTGCTCAGGGTCTTTGGCTGGTGAGCAGAGTCCCGGAAGGAGGGTGGCGGCTGCCTCCTCTTCTGCAGAAGTTGGTGTATGGTCACAGGCAGTCGGCCTGGTGGGCCAGAAGTGTGGAGCTGAACCCAGAGGTCCAGGAGAGCTGACTAGGAGGAGTTGAGACACTGGAGAACCTGAAAAGCAGTATTGTGAGTACAGGGGATCGTGTCTAAGGGCCCGACCAGGAAGGGGGCCGCTCCAGAGTAGAGTAGTCAGAGGACGGGGGCCAGCTGGCGAATAGAAAGGGGGTGCTAGGTGAGTACCCTGAAGATAAGTGCTCAAGAACATTACCTCAGATTCATCTAGTGACAGGATGAAGTTGCAGCCTTGCCGCGTTCTCAGATAGAAATCCTCAGCATTGTGAATAGTTTAAGTGTTGGAGTATCCCACTCATCCCTTCACCAATCCCCATCTAAAATAAAACAACAAAAAAAATAACCCCTAGACTGTTCATTGACTGAGCCAGAACGTAAAGTGTTAAGATTCTGCATGCAGTTGCTATCAGTAACCTAGAGGGACCTGAAAGGTGGGAAATCCAGCAGCCCTCAAGGGGGCAGTGCTACAGGTGCATAGCTCTAATGTTCATTCATTAGTCAATTAGTAGATAAGTGGAATAATGCATGTTAATCCACTTTTGATGAGAGAGCAGGGCTATTCATTACTTAGTGATAATTTTACATTCCAACTAAAAGGTCTTTAAAGTAAAATAAAAGTGTTTGTTACCCCAAGACTTCATATTCCTGATATGTGCCTGCTGTACCATGTACTTGTATAAAAAAAATATCCTGTTCTCTTTGCATTGCTTCCTTTGTGTGAAATCCCTGGTATCCCTGCCAGCCCCTCTGCTTTACTATTAAAACTGACCTTTTAAAACTGGGAAAGAATCTTCTTAATCTCACAGAGGGCTCCATCAATGTAACAACCCAAGAAAACAATTATAAAATTGCCAACCGATGGTACAGAACTCCTTCACTTCTACACCAAATCAAACCTACTCTGCCGGACAAATGCTGGCGATGTCACCAGGAACGTGGTTCTATGCTCCACATCTGGTGGGAATTCCCCCGTATTCAGCCATTTTGGTCCCAAATCCACAAACTAATACCCGAAATTTCAACATACTCCCTTGAGTATAACCCTGCTCAATTCCTACTTCATCATTCTGACTTGCCCTTTGGGATGTATCGCAAAACACTGTCCATTCATTTGATTAACGCAGCTAAATTATGCATCCCTATCCACTGGGGCTCCAGCCAGGTTCCCACCATTCCTGAATGGTTCAAAAGAGTGAACGAAATCTCAGAAATGGAGGAGCTAATATATATCTCGAAAGACACACCTTCAAAATGTTATACTACACGGGCATGCTGGCTTCACTTCCAAACGACCCAACAATACTCTGGTCTTATAACAGGTACCCACCCACAACAAGCCGGTAGTTAGTTCAGTATGCTTTTGATATGGTTCTAGTAGTGAAGTCTCCCTAGTCCGCTCACTAGAACATGCTCGAGTTTGGGTGTTTCCCCACCTAAAACAAGGGTTGTGAGGGGAAACTCCCGATGATCATTAAGCGGATATAGGTGAATTAACATTGTACACTCATATTTTCGCTATATTCTACTTTGCATTCATGTATTTTGCCTTTACCTCAATTTACTCTGAATATCCATCTTTCTACATAGTCTGGTATACAAATAATCACTTTATATTGGAAGGACTCCACCTCCACCCAATGTCTACCCCCGCCTCTACCCTATCCCTTTGTCTTATTTTGGTTTTCTTTCTTTTGTTAACTCACCTCTTGACATCTCATAGCACCGATTGTATGTGATCAACAGAGTGTTACCTCTGAGAAGACATATGTTTGTTATTATTCGCTTTCTGTTTACAATTGCTTAAGTTTGTAAAATTCTCTTTTTTTGAATAAAGATTTTATGGATAAAAAAAAAAAAAACTGACCACAGTAAGCAGGAGGGCACACCGTGGTCAGTTCTCTAGCTATGCTGGGAACTCAGCCTGGTCTCCTCCAATGATCAGACTTGTCCTGACATGCCTCCTCTAAACAGCCATTCATTAGGAAGCTCAGTCTGCTGTTGCTTCTCCTCCCCCAGCTCTTATGTAGCTGAGATCACTTATAAAAAAAGGCAAAAAAGGTATTTTTATATATATATATATATATATATATATATATATATATATATATATATATATACAAACTTACCAGGAAAGGGTAAAGGACCTTAACATGTATAGCTATAGACACAGTTTTAAATTAGAGGGGGAAAGGTTTAAAAGTAATATGAGGAAGTATTACTTTACTGAGAGAGTAGTGGATGCATGGAATAACCTTCCTGCAGAAGTGGTAGCTGCAAATACAGTGAAGGAGTTTAAGCATGCATGGGATAGGCATAAGGCTATCCTTCATATAAGATAGGGCCAGGGACTATTCATAGGATTCAGATATATTGGGCAGACTAGATGGGCCAAATGGTTCTTATCTGCCGACACATTCTATGTTTCTATGTTTCTATGTTTCTATATTTTTTTAAATCTATAAACAAATGTTTTGCCTTTCATTTCAATTTTAAACTGAATGGATTGTTTTACAAGGTGTTTGTTTACAATTACTTTAAGGTTATATTTGTTTAGAATTAGATCTATATATTTTACCATGCAAAGGTTGTGATCCAGATTGACAGATGAACCTATAAAATTGAATAGAAGGCAAATTATTTAAAACCAGAAACACTGAGGACCAAGGTACAACCAAAGATAAAAGTGAATCTGGTCAGATATTGCATATAGAATAGATATGGGAGAGTTCTAAGGATATTCTGGCCATCTGCTTTGAGGTAATGTAGGATTTATGAGCATATAGAATTGAGTTATTGGGATTGATGAGAGGCAGCATTCTGTGAAATGCCAGATTAATGGATTTGGGAATTAACAGTTATTTTTAAATATCAGATTGTAGCTATTTGTCTCTGGGGTCTAACAGAAATAAAGATTACAACAGAAACATAATGGGAAGTGGTATTTTCTAGAGGTAGTTGAACACATTGAAATATATATTTGTAGAAATCAATAAAACATGCTTTGGGAAAAATATTTCTCAGAGTTTTGCAACTTACCAGAAGCAACTGTCTGTACTTTGTAACGCTTAAGGCCCCTTTCCCACATGGAGTCCCAAAGTGTCAATATTTTGTGTGGCCACCATTATTTTACACCATTGCCTTAACCCTCTTGGGCATGGAGTTCACCAAAGCTTCACAGGTTGCCACTGGAGTCCTCTTCAACTCCTCCATGACGACATCACGGAGCTGGTGGATGTTAGAGACCTTGCGCTCCTCCACCTTCTGTTTGAGGATGCCCCTCGGATGCTCAATAGGGTTTAGGTCTGGAGACATGCTTAGCCAGTCCATCACCTTTATCCTCAGCTTCTTTAGCAAAGGATTGGTCGTCTTGGAGGTGTGTTTGAGGTTGTTATCAAGTTTGAATACTGCCCAGCGGCCCAGTCTCTGAAGGGAGGGGATCATGCTCTGCTTCAGTATGTCACAGTACATGTTGGCATTCATGGTTCCCTCAATGAACTGTAGCTCCCCAGTTCTGGCAGCACTCATGCAGCCCCAGAACATAACACTCCCACCACCACGCTTGACTGTAGGCAAGACAAACTTGTCTTTGTACTCCTCACCTGTTTGCCACCAACACACGCTTGACACCATCTGAACCAAATAAGTTTATCTTGGTCTCATCAGACCACAGGACATGATTCCAGTAATCCATGCCTTTAGTCTGCTTACCTTCAGCAAACTGTTTGTGGGCTTTCTTGTGCTTCATCTTTAGAAGAGGCTTCCTTCTGGGACGACAACCATGCAGATCAATTTGATCTAGTGTGTGGCCTATGGTCTGAGCAATGACAGGCCAACCCCCCGCCCCTTCAACCTCTACAGTAATGCTGGCAGCACTCATATGTCTATTTCCCAAAGACAACCTCTAGATATGATGCTGAGTATGTGCACTCAACTTCTTTGGTCAACCATGGCGAGGCCTATTCTGAGTGGAACCTGTCCTGTTAAACCACTGTATGGTCTTGGCCACCGTGCTGCAGCTCAGTTTCAGGGTCTTCTTTTAACCTAGGCCATCTTTATGTAGAGCAACATTTCTTTATTTCGGATCCTCAGGGAGTTCTTTGCCCTGAGGTGCCATATTGAACTTCCAGCAACCAGTGTGAGAGAGAGAGAGCGATAACACCAAATTTAACACACCTGCTCCCCTTGTGGAGGCAAAATGGCTAATTGGACCAAATTTGGACATTTTCCCTTAGTTTTGTTACCCAGCGGTTTAGACATTAATGGCTGTGTGTTGAGTTATTTTGAGGGGACAGCAAATTTACACTGTTATACAAGCTGTACACTCACTACTTTACATTGTAGCAAAGTGTAATTTCTTCAGTGTTGTCACATGAAAAGATATAATAAAATATTTATAAAAATGTGAGGGGTGTACTCACTTTTGTGAGATACTGTATATCTGCAATGTTTTCTTATCTCTCTCCAAAGCCCTAAATCTGGTGGTTTTCTCCTGGTCCATTCTTCTGTTATCAGCATGATAACTTCTGACAAGTTCTCCGTTAACTGAGATAAAACCAGGCTGAATTTTGTGACGGGGTGTGTGCTATAAACAGATTAGCAGAGAGCTAGTATATTGACAGCATAGTCCTTCCTTCCTCTGCCTATGTGGAGAGATCCCCTGAGGAAGTCATGTGGTATAGTGACGCAACGCGTAGGGCGTACACAGAAGAAAACCCGGACGTGACGTGACGGGACGCTAGAATGAGGTCCCATGACTTTATCCGCACACTGTTTAAAGATATTTGATATAGTAACCCCGGAAGGACGCGCAGCCCCCCTAAGGAGCCCCCCCCAAGGAGATAGAGTGGCACCAAGGTGAGGCAGGAGTGAAGACCCCCCGGAGGAAGAAGAGCAGTACTAGGCTGAGCTCGGAGAAAAGGAGCCACATCCACCCCTGGAGGGATTAGGGATGATCGAACTTTTCAAAAGTTCGGTTCGACCAGAACACCAGAACTTCCAGAAAGTTCGGCCCGGATTTCAGAACCCCATTGAAATCAATGGGACCTGAACTTCGGTAATCAAAAAAACCCATTTTGAAGCCCTAAAACCCAATAAATGCCCATAAAAAGTGCCTAGGGTTCTGGGTCATGCCCCAGGGACTATTAATCACACAAAAAAAAGTTCTTAAAAATTGTCATTTTTGATAGAGAGCCAATTATTGAAAAAAAAAAGAGATTTCTTTGGATTTAGTGTCTGGGGGGTCTAAAAAGTGTACCTGTGAAGTTTCAGCTCTGTAGCATGTCCAGAACCAGAAAAAAAAAGATTGTTTCTCTTAGGTCACTTATAGAACAGGGATATGGCTCCGCTATTTTCACACCTTGCCGGTTTTGTAGCAAGCGTTTTTTTGAGCATTTTTTGGGGGTTATTGGAGGCAGGCATAACATCAGAACTTCTGTGTAGGAGTATATATACACACACACACTTATATGTATATATACACATACACATATATAGGTGTGAAAGTAGCAGAACACTATACTTGCGCTAATTAAATAATTAACACCCATATGGCTTCTCTGCTATCACACCTATATGTGTGTATGTGTATAAATACATATAAGTGTGTGTGTATATATACCCCTATACAGAAGTTCAGATGTTTTGTCTGCCTCCAAAGACCCCAAAAAAATGCTCAAAAAAACGCCTGCGCCCAAAAAAAAAAAAAAAAACGCCCAGGTGTGTTATTGCAGGCGTTTTTTTTTTTTTGGGCATTTTTTTGGGGGTCTTTGGAGGCAGGCAAAACATCTGAACTTCTGTATAGGGGTATATATACACACACACTTATATGTATTTATACACATACACACATATAGGTGTGAAAATAGCAAAACACTATGCTTGCGCTAATGAAATAATTAACAGGCATATGTCTCCGCTCCTATAACACCTATATATGTGTATAAATACATATAAGTGTGTGTGTATATATACCCCTATACAGAAGTTCAGATGTTTTGCCTGCCTCCAAAGACCCCAAAAAAATGCCCAAAAAAAACGCCTGCAATAACACACCTGGGCGTTTTTTTTTGGCACAGGCATTTTTTTTGGGCATTTTTTTGGGGTCTTTGGAGGCAGGCAAAACATCTGAACTTCTGTATAGGGGTATATATACACACACACTTATATGTATTTATACACATACACACATATAGGTGTGATAGGAGCGGAGCCATATGCCTGTTAATTATTTAATTAGCGCAAGCATAGTGTTTTGCTACTTTCACACCTATATATGTGTATGTGTATATATACATACATGTGTGTGTATATATACCCCTATACAGAAGTTCAGATGTCATGCCTGACTCCAAATATGTCCTCAAAAAAGCCCTATAAACGCCTGCAGCAAAAAGCAGGCTGACAGGCGAGAAGCCATATCACTGTTCTATAAGTGACTTAAGAGAAACGATCTTTTCTCTATAGCGTTCACCCTGACATGGAAGGGTTTGGTCACCCTGCCATAGCAGTCAGAGTCAGTTCACCCTACACTACACTACGGTCACCCTGGCACTTAACACTTTCCCTACAGAAACTAGATTTTTGAATCTAACTAAAGTGGAAAATAGCACCCTAACTACACTAGATATCCCTTTCCTCACACTAATAATTGCTAAATTACACTTTTGAAGCAGAAGTAACAGAACTGCTTCCACTCTCTTCCACGTCCCTGTATTACAGTGCTAGGAATTTGGCGGGGCTATCTTATATACTGGGGGGCGTATTCACTAATGATTAGCCTCTGGACCCCTATTCACTCCAATCACATTCTTAGCATTCTCCTGCCCCCTCAATTGGCTTTTACTGATGGTTCTGGTCCAATCACGGGCTTTTAAAGCTGATTTCCTGTCCAATTGCATTTTGGTCGGTTCTGGTTGCCGAATTCCGAACTTCGTCAGCAAAAAGTTCGGAATTCGGCCGAATTTCGAACGCCCAATGTTCGGGTCGTCCTGAACCGTTCGATCATCCCTAGTAATAATACAGGTGTATTATTAACCTTATTAAGATGAGCATTTAGTACACATAGAAGTGCCATCACTGAAACCTCTCACTCACGAGATCCTGAGGTGAAGGAGTATTAAATTATCGATCATACTAAGAAGGAAGCACTGGGAACAGACTTGTATAAAGTACTCAAAATTTCTACTTGAGTAAAAGTACAAGTGCTCGATCAAAAAGTTACTTAAGTAGAAGTGGAAGTGCTCGCAGAAAAAGTTACTTAAGTAGAAGTACTAAAGTATTCAACATTTTTTTTACTTAAGTATTGCAAGTAGTTTTTTCAAAAAATTTGCTACTTAAGTACTAAAAGTAAAAAGTACCAGTAGTTTTGAAAAAAAATTTCTACTCAAGTACTGAAAGTAGAAGTACAAGTACTGTGTTATGTAGTTATTAAAGAAAGAAGTCAAAAGTTTGAACATCATATTATTTTTTATTATTTGAAATGATTTATTCAAATGATTAACCTGTGTTTGTTAGTAGTTTCTTGATGCACTTTAAGCGCTGTAGCACCATTTATTTGTTTGTTTCATATTTTCTTTTTATTGGAAAGATTTGGTATAGCAGCTTTTATTATACACAGCCTTTATTTTCGTATGCGCTGATTTACAAATGACATTATACACATTTTTTTGAGCTTTATGCAACCTGCCATCTACTGTTCTGGCAGTGGTAATTTTTTTAAAAGTAACGAGTAACTATGCAGCACAAAAAAAAAATACTTGAGTAGAAGTATCGAAATCATCGAAAAAATGTAGTGAAGTAAAAGTAGAAGTAGGAGAAAAAAATTATACTCTAGGAAAGTACAGATACCGCATTTCGGTACTTAAGTACAGTACTTAAGTAGTTCTACTTCGTTACTATACATCTCTGACTGGGAATAATCACTTAAAGAATCGGACACTACAACACGCTTGAATATTGAACCTTTTATATATTTATTTTCATAATTAACTATACAACACTTGCACTGCAATACACCTGCTTATCCTTGTCTATATTATTATATGCACCTGCACTTTATAAAGAATTAGATATTGCACGAATACACTATAATATTTTTTTGAAGCACTTTATATTTATATCTTATGAGATTTGCAATATATATTTATTTGTTTATAATATTTATTCAGCAATTAATATAATTTTGGCATAATAAGAAATAAGACATATTACACACAGAAGAAGCACTTTATTTATTTATTGATTTAATTATTATTTAGACTGAATATATAAATAGGGATTCGTACATAGCAACCTTATCAAATCGCACTTTTATATAGTATTAAACATCTAGTTCCGTTATTGGTATGTGTTGATATGAGAGACATCTGTATATATATATATATATATATATATATATATATATATATATATATATATTTCTATAAGGATTCCCAGTTGGCACCCTTGAAGCGCAGTTACCCCCCCCCCCCCCCCCATATATTCAGTTTTCAAAACTGTTTAAGGTACCAGTACTGTACATGCAGCATCAGGGGTAACATTTTTGATAACCACCCCATGATAGCGCAGGAACAACACTCTTAGAGAGGGGGGGGGGGTGTGCCTTTCCTCCAATCAGCTGTCACACAGTGTATGCTCAGACTACACTCCCACTGCTGAACAGGAAGAGAACATTTCTAACATGATGTGCACTTTCTAAAGAATGTAGCGAGTTGAAGACAGCAGATATACATGCAAAACTTATGTAGAGAGATTTGTTTCATCTTTGTGTATCATCTGAGGCTGCTCACTTCACTGAGTACATGTGAGGGTTTACATCCACTTTAAATATATTATAGTGAAGGGTCCCCTTTTCCATTTGAAAGCTGGAGTTTGGATTCCTAAAAACAGCCAATGACAATGAGAAAATGCCTGAAGCGGGAATTTGGATTTGGGTTTCCAACAGCTTGTAGAGGTCCATATTTTACAGTAAAGTGCTTTGAGACGTTCAACAAGTTTCCAAACCTTCCATTTCTTTTTAAATTACAATTGGTCCAAAGCGAGTTCCCTCCTACCCATGGCAGGTAAGAGTGGGCTTATAATAGAAAGACCAGTAGGTTTTATCAATAAATTCATGACCCTGGAAGACTCTGAAAAGGAACCAAAGGAGCAGATACGAAATCTGGGCAGAGAGGAAACCATGAAGGGAGCACTAAATTCCCTTCTGCAGTGTGTTCTGTGAGATTTGCTAGCAAATCTTAAAGCCCATCTAAAACCAAAAGCAAAACTGTAATATATTGCAGATTACCAGTCCTTGGGGAAGCCTATTTGAAATATCTCTGCTTGCAGTGACACCAGAATTAAATATGCCTGCACAGAACTTTTTCAGAGAAGGAGTATTGAGCTTAAAAGGAAGGATTATTATTGATCCCTGTACAGCTCTCAAAAGACACGGGAAAGGTTATATTTGCAAACTTGCTCATTTTGTAGGATATATTAAAGGAAAATGGTGTTTTAGTATTATAATTATCCTTTAAAGTAGAAGTAAAGTTTTTTGTTTTAAATTGTACCTACAGGTATAGCTATAATAAGGCTTACTAGTAGGTACAGTGAATATCCCCTAAACTTGCACCATTTAAGGGATATTCACACTGCATGCAGCCAGTAAAGTCACCGGTGCATGTGCTCTGCCGGGACGGCACACCCGTGCCTTCCCTTCAAAGCTCTGTGCCGCAGCCTTGACTCCTATGCACATATGCGGGAGTGACGTCATCATGGCTCAGCCAGTCAGATGGCCGGAGCACATGAACCCGGAAGGAAGACAGGGTGAAGATGGAAGCCCTGTCAGTGGTGACAGCGCGCCCCTGGAAGGCTTTGTTCTAAGCTATGCATTTCATAATGTGCTATTATGCAATGCATACTAGCACATTATGCCATTGTCTTGCTGTATTTATTTTTAACCACTTCAGCTCCGCAAGGTTTTACCCCCTTAATGACCAGTCCATTTTTTGCGATTCGGCACTTTGTTACTTTAACGAAAAATTGCACGCTTGTGCAACGCTGTACCCAAATACAATATTGCTATCTGATCACCTCTGCGGTTTTTAGATTTTGCGCTATAAACAGAAAAAGAGCGACAATTTTGAAACAAACGTCATATTTTTTACTTTCTGCTATAAAACATTCCCAATACATTTTTTTTTTTTAATTGAATTTTTTATCAGTTTAGGCCAATTTGTATTCTGCTACATATTTTTGGTAAAAAAAAAATCCCAAACAGTGTATTTTAATTACCGTTAGTTTGCGCAAAAGTTATAGCGTTTACAAACTACGGGATAGATTTTTTGATTTTTTATTTATTTTTTTGTTTTTATTAGTAATGGCGGCAATCAGCGTTTTTTTAGCGGGACTGCGACATTTTGGCGGACAGATCGGATCCCTAACTGACATTTTTGACACTATTTTGGGGACCAGTGACATTAACACAGTAATCGGTGCTAAATATTATGCACTGTTACTGTATAAATTACACTGGCAGGGAAGGAGTTAACACTGGGGATGATCAAAGGGGTTAATGTATGCCTAAGTATGCTTGCTAACTGTGGAGGGGGGGGGGGTCTGTGACAGGCACAGATAGATCAGGGTTGTAGCTTAGCTGAAAGTCCTGATCTCTCCTTGCCTGTCTCACAGAAGACTCGCCTGCTTTGTTTACATAAGCAGGCGGGTCTTCTGTCAGTTTCTCTGACGATTGCGGGGCAATCGCCGCCGCTTCTCCATCGGCCCGCCTCCCGCTGTGTCTAAACACAGCGGGAGCGCGGCTCCGGTGGCACACACGTGCCGCCGAGACCTCGTGCACAAAATCACATAGTACTACTTGGTTTTGTGCAGCCAAGCCGCCCTGCAGCAGTAATACTACGGTGGGTGGTTGGCAAGAGATTAAAGAGTCTGCTGTTTACTAATGCAAAAGAAGGGTTGATTTGGTTAAATAAGCTATATTTTGCAATGATGCACCTGTCTCTTTGAACCCTATAGGTTTATGTTTTGCGTGGTGCGGTGGCAGTATTAACACAGACTCCGGTTGTAGAGAACAGAACTTGTATTAAAGCAGAATCCAGTAATTCACAACAAACCGGGTGGGAAGGAATAGGAACACTTATAGCAAGTAACAGCCATGTATAGCAGAGCAGGTCTCAGATGTGCCGAAAGCATCTGTCCTGAGGGGAAGATTGTGGCCTGGCCGGTCCAGACTTAAATGGGGAGGTCTCCAGGTAGAATAGTGTGTGCCTATCTGTTCCCTACTCATCTGGGACCTCTCCCTACCGCTAATCACTATTCCTGTGAGACAGAAGACCTGTCCCTACACTACCCACATACAAAATGCGCACCAATCCTGGGAGCCTTAAATAGGTTCTGCCTTGCCCAAGATGGCTGCATAGGGTGGTAGCATCCAATCTGATTGCTTCCCCAGTGACCCAGGAAACCACAGAGGAACCATGTTGCTCTTGATTTCCTCTCCCCCTGCAATGCTGCTTCAGTCGAGAGCACCTGCCTACATGTATCAAAATATCACTGCGTAAGTCTGCTCCTAGACAGATAAATAACCAATAACTATGCACAATAGATCTTCTTTTCTAGGCTTCAATCACATGATCAATAAATGTATACTTTTCTATGGGAAAATAGGGAAATAAACCTTCCTCATTCACAGTAATTTTTTCATGTTGAAAAGATTCTGAATGAGGATATTGAGCAATTTCAATGATCATTAAGGTTTTCTACTAAACAGATTCTTCTACTTCCCAGATACAACAAAAATGACCAAACTGGTCCTATTGCTTGGGTGTTTTGTATCATGTATAGCTGCACAAAGCCTTCAAAAATGCTTAAATCTGACTTCATCAAATACAGTAATTGTATCCATCCATCCCAACACTCTTAGGCAAAATTTTTGTATTACAACCTCTCTGGTTTGTGAGATGACCTGAGGAATCAGTAGGCTTACATTACAAATGCAAGGCAAGATGCTTCTAGCTGAGCAATTAATCACTGACACAAAGGAATTTCTCTTCTCCAGATGGGGAATCCATCCAAAAACCAAGAAAAATAATCGGGCTAATTAATTCTTATCTGCAAAGAGCAATTAGATAAATGACCTAAAAAAGGCCTGTCACCCCTAGTGAGCCACAGAGTTTCTAAATAGAATAATGTATCTGAGTGTCTCTTCACTGACTCATTTGCACCAAGGAGAAAAAAAAGATCACATAGAAGAAGAAATAGATAGAGAGGAGGTTAATTAGTGGTACAGGCAACATTTAATATTAAATATGCTGTCAATATTATCTGATCCACCATATCTTTCCTCTGCTCATTACATAGAAGGTTTGCAACACTGTTTTGTATATCACCATTGTCTCCATAATATAGACATTTAATTCTTTAAGCCTTGTTTAATAAGAAAATGTAACAACCAACTCATAGTAACACATGGTTCCCAATCAGAGATCATTGTAACAACATAATTGTTCCTTGCATTGCCACATCATGATAATCTATATTTGATATGCTGTTTTCAGGTAAAATTCACAAAATAATACATATCTCACAACTACAGTTTAAATGCATAAATGATCTTGGAAGTCCAAGGGCAATGGGTTCCTATGATTTTATATCCAGGGCCAGATGTTCAATCAGACACAGAAGGCCACTGCCATTGGACGGGACATGCAAAAAGATGGCTTTTCCTGTATAGTTACACAATTTATCCTCATTAAAAAAAAAAAAAAATGTATGGTCATCTAGTATAAGCTTATTTTAATATTATTGTGTCCTAATAGTCTAAGCCAGTTTAGGTAAAACAGATAAAAATGTTCTGCATAAAAGAGGTAACGCTAAGCAAAGGACTGTTACTTCGGGTGTCAAAAGCTCTTTGGCTACTTTATTTGAAATCCAGTCTTTTTACCATAGAAAATATCTCCATTTCTAATGATGCAAGAGGCTATAAGACCACATGAAAATCTCAGCTAAGATACAATATGTTGCTTATCTTCTTCTAACAATTATTATTATTATTTTACATGATTTATATAGCGCCAACAGTTTGCACAGCGCTTTACAATGTGAGGGAAGACAATACAGTTACAATACAGTTCAAAACAGGAGGAACTAGAGGGCCCTGCTCATTAGAGCTTACAATCTAGAAGGGAGGGTCAAGTGATACAAAAGGCAATAACCGTGGTGGATGGGTTGATGGAGAAAATGGAGGTACATTTGTTAGGGGTTGGTAGGATAGGCTTCTCTGAAAAGGAGGGTTTTCAGAGATCGCCTAAAAGCTAATAGAGTAGGAGATAATCGGACAGATAAGGGTAAGGAGTTCCATAGGATTGGAGAGGCTCTGGAAAAGTCCTGGAGGCGAGCATGGGAGGAGGTGACGAGGGGGCTAGAGAGCAGAAGGTTTTGAGAGGAACGAAGAGCGATTAGGTTGGTATTTTGAGACGAGGCTGGTGATGTAGCTGGGGGCTAAGCTGTGGATTGCTTTGTAAGATGCTGTTAGTATTTTGAATTTAATTTTTTGGGTGAGCGGAAGCCAGTGGAGGGCTTGACAGAGGGGAGCAGCGGACACTGATCGATTGGTAAGGTGGATAAGTCTGGTGGCAGCATTCATGATGGATTGAAGGGGGAATAGCCTGTGTAGAGGTATGCCAACAAGAAGGGAATTGCAGTAGCCGAGGCGCGAGATGACCAGAGAGTGAACTAGGAGTTTTGTTGTGTCTTTGGTTAGAAAGGGGCGTATTTTGGAGATGTTGCGGAGGTTGAGGCGGCAAGATTTGGACAGCGATTGGATGTGGGGTTTGAAGGAGAGTTCAGAGTCCAGGACAACACCTAAGACCTTGGCATGCGGGGATGGGCTGATAGTAATGCCATAGATATTGATGGAGAAATCAGGGGAAGGGGCACGTGGTGGAGGAAAAATGATAAGCTCGGTTTTGGATGGATTGAGTTTGAGGAAGTGGTGAGACATCCAGACCGATGATAATTTTGCTTGGCTGTTTTATTAATTCTGGAACAAATATCCAACAAGTGAGGTTAAAATAAGGTCAAATCATGGAATATATATGCATTTTGGGTATTAAAACTGTTGTCTTGAGAGGAAAGGAAGGGCTGTGGCTTGCCTAAACATATAGTTGGGCCAGGTTCTTAAACTTCCATAAAAGAAAACATGATTTGGTTAGAACATCCTTTGTTGACCAGGGTTCCTGTAGAGGTCGCTAGGTTCATTCTATGTAATAACCAGCAATGTAAAAGGGAATACTTACCACTAACCATTAATGTAGGGGGGCCTTTTACCATTGAACACAAATCTAAGAAGGCCTTTCTCCAGTGTAAAGGAAACCACCACCACCAATGTAAGCAAACACTAAATTGACCATAAATTTAAGGGGACATCTTTCCACTGACCACCAATGTAAGGAAGCACAACAATGACTGCCAATGTAAAGTGATCTGTAGTTAACACCAATGTAAGGGAGCACTTTTAAACTGACCACCAATGTAAGGGAGCACTATAGTCACCACCAATATGAAAGAGAAGTCTATACTGTTCACCAATTTAACAGAGTACTATACTGACCACCAACACAAGAGTGCACTATACTGACCACCAATGTAAGAGAGCACTATAATGACCACAAATGAAAGAGTGTACTATACTAACCACCAATAGGGAATTTCTCCATTGATAACCAAAATCAAAAGGGAAGTACTATATTAATTGTCTATGTACAAAATATGTTTGTCGTTTTGAGAAGGTGGGTGTTAAAAAATTATCAGCTTATGAAATATGCTACATTATTTATTCTTTTTTTAATATTATATGTACTACCTGCTGATCACACTAATGTACCATGAGCTGTAGATTTAATATTTTTTAGCAAGGGTTCATCGAAACCTGAAAAATATTTTAAGGATTCCTCAACATCAAAGAATTTGGGAAAGAGTGATAGATACTCCCATTTCGAAAGGAAATATAAACGAGTGCCCTTCTGGCCTTTTTCTAGATGATACAACCCGTTTAATGGTACTGTTCTTCTCTACTTATTCTGCATAGTTTATTAAAGATGTACCTAAGCCAAAAAGCTAAATACACAGATAAATTAAATACATTTAGGCTCTTTTTTTTGCCTTAGAATATTTAGTTGTGTCCATCCAGATGTGTAATCCAGTAATACCAGACAGCACAGCAAGATCAGGGACCCAACATTTCTCTGTTGCACCTATGCAGGACAGCCTGGTCACCAACCTGCCCTTAGCTTGGAAATGAACAAGGAAGGAGTGGTAGCACATTGATTAGGTCATCCCTCTGCTCTCCTACTGTAACAGAGGAGAGCAGAGAAGTCATTCAAACTCTTGACTCTTGACTCTATGTCAGAACCTGGATCACTTGCAAGTGGCACTGTGGTTTCCTGGGTGGAGGGTTGTCATACCAGTGTCCACCAGCGGGTGTCTCCTAGCAGCCAGCAGACCCCAGTAATTGCTTCCACCTGATGCTGGCTGCTGGGAGGGTGTTTAGAGACTTCCCTGATAAGAGCCTCTCGTTCCAGTGTTTTGCTGCTGCCAGATCCTGATCTTCCTCCTGTCCTGCATCATGTGCCCTGCTGTCTCTTTACTGCTCCCCTTGTATCTGATCCCAGTCCTGGGTCCCCCTTCCCATCTCTTCCCTGCATCTTCAGTTTACCCTGTTTATCCATGTTCCTTATTTTTGGATATATTGTATATAGTTAGTTCTTAATCAGGTTTCTGTTTGTTAGATTGATTAGTTGGGCTATCCGTCACTGTTTTTTTTTTTGGTTAAATTATATTTTTATGTTTGCTGTGCACTGGTGTTTGGATGGGTTTTGTTTTACTGTAAATAATTCTCACTTAAAACATACACAGCCTGGTCCTAGATTCCTGAGTGTAGCCACACAGATCTGGCCATCCCTGCGGCTGATTCCTAATACTCTTGTGCTTTTGGGCCAGGGAATACAGGATAATGCAAATCATAAGCCAAGGTGGCCGATATTACCGATATTTCGGAAAGTGCTTGTACTGAACTGATGCCTGCAGCTAGAGGCATCACCCCGGTACTGTCGTCTATAGCTGACGGTCGGCTGTCTTGTAATGACAACCGATGCGGCTGAGAGGCCGCTCGGCTGTCATTACAAGGCGGCGGGAGGGGACACCCCCCCCCCCTCCCGCCGCCTTCTGCGGCTCACCCAGGATACCCATCCCACCGGGAGACCTGGCAACCAGCCTGCACGGCCGCCAAAGACCCGATCAAAGCCGCATTCTGCATTGTTCGGGTCTCCATGCAAAAACCCGCAAGTGATGTCATGACATCACTTCCGGGTAACTGGCGCCAGATTAAAAAAATGACAGCATTCAAAACAGCCAAACTTGGGGTTTTGAATGTTTTTAAGTGCAGAGGAGGGGTTTGGGGTCTTTTTGACCCCCAGATCCCTCCACAAGAGTACCTGTCAAGTAAAAAAATAATTTAAATGTACGAAAATATCAGCCCATATCGACTGATACCGATATGCAATGGCCAAAATATCGGTATCGGCAATGAAAAACTAATATCGGTCGATCACTAGTACTTATACTACCTCTGGATAATTGGATTATTATGTCTGCCCATAAAATTCCAAATCATATCATGTCCTGCATATGTAAAAAAATGGGAATGCATAGTAAAATGTGGTATTATTTTAGGGTAGGTTGAGAAGTTTGTTATTAACCAATTAGAAATGTTTATTCATTGATAAGGGGTTCTGTAAGCTGAAATATAGTTAGTTGCAATGGTTAAGCACACTTTGCAAATTATTATTGTTCCTTACATTCTTATACTCATCTTATGACAGATAGAAACAGCCTGTTCAGACATAAGTTTAATGTGCTACTGTTTGTAGGTGAGAGGTCTTCTTTAATGATAAAGGATAGCTGCACGGCTAATTACCTGCTATTGTATTCCAGCACTTATCAGGCCTTTATGAGACACGTTCACATCCAAGAATGGCGAAAAGTGTTAATGGTTTCTCTCGAGGGACAACTGTGACAGAAAATTTTCTGTTTCAAGAAAGATTATGCCATGTATTATTCTAGTGATATTTCACACAGCAATTAGGCTGGGTATGCTTGTTTACATAGTTCTAATGACCACATAATTGCTGGTATTTTATTCGATTAATGATTTATTTGATAGTTTCTATTTTTTCTTTAAAGGAAATATTTTATTTTTTTAATTCTTTTTTTTTTTTTTTTTTAGTTTTTCTTTGTACTGCTTTATTTCCTGGCTCGAGAAAAAAGGTATAATTTTCAGTGGCAAAAGATGAAAGGGTTTTTTGTGCAATTTCTCATGAGAGTCACAACAGTGAGTGGACAGACACAATGTGATATTTAGTTTAACATGAGTTACAGCAATTGTGCATATAAAAAGTATTTTATCAACTTGAAAAGGAGAAATGGTCGTGGAATGCAACTCCTATAGGAGGTTGTGTAAATCACTATATATCTATCCAAAACATAGGATAGATCCTTCTCTGTCTGCCAATTACACCTTCTGAAATTTATTACTGCAACTTAGAGCCAGTTCTATTCATATAAGTGCCTTAAGCTGGCCATACATGGATTGAAATTCAGCCGATCAGTGTGTACCGACCATGGTTCAATCAATGTATGGGCAGGCTTATTGTACCACCGATCGATGTGGGTACAATCAGCCTGTCGGATTTCTCTTCATGTGTTTACTGCCAGCAGCTATAGCCACTAGCAGTAATCACTGTGCTCCGCCAGTTGAGAAAGTTCCCCATGCCGCCCCCCCCCTACTGGCAGAACACAATAGCGCTGCAGGAGGCATTCTTCCATCAACACTGACTGTGTTGATGGGGGAATCAAGAGATTTTCTTTCCTTCCACCCATGGTGGAAGGAAAGAAAATATAATCATCTATGGACTGCCTTAGGCTTGTAAGCAGGCCCTTAATTGGCCACCGGCAACATGCTGGCCCAGGGCACCTTCCTTTGTCTTCCTTGAATAAGAATAAGTTGGGGTCCCGAACACCATTTTGGCTGCTCACGAAATCCTGGCCTATGGCCACTTCAAAGAACACATGGTATTTTTGCTAATAAATGACTGTCCGCATGGTCAGCCTTTTTAGATGTTTTGCTAAAGAAAGATAAGTGGTGAATTTGGTACAAAGCTGTTCCAACATACAAAACAGTTCCCATACTTTATATTTCTGTCTCTCTCCATAAACTTTGGCAACTCTTGTATCCACCCAGGAGGAACTGCTCAGCTTGCCTTCCCAGATTCAGTCCAAACAAACATTGTCCTTGGCTAAGATCCTCTTCTCCCAAGTGTGCCCCTGGGCCTATTTTTGAGGGGTACATCTCCAAACCCTATTAGCACCACATGTTGCTAGTGCCAGATCACCATCAGACCCTTTTTCCCATCAGACCCTTCTCCCATTCTGCAGGGGCAATATACAGTATATGCAGAAAGGTGACCCAACTCCCCAACCACTCCCAGAGGTGGGGGTCTAACATATAAACGGCCCCCTGCCTACAGCTAGGTATCTTCTGTCCCCACACTCCAACTCTCATATGTCTACAAAAGTATTTTGTACTTCTCCCATGATTCCAGACTACCTATTATTACAGTAATATGACAACAACCAGTGTTGACCTCTTGTTTGAAAATGGTAGCTGCTGTCTCTCATGGATACCCCCTTGCTTCAGTACTTTGAGTCACTTTCCCAAGAAAGGCATGTGGTAAGAATGTATATTTTTTTCTAAACTACGTGTTATTTCTCATTTACTGAAACAGAGTGCAGGAAATAGCTCCTAAATGTCCCTTTTTGGAGGAAATGTCCCATTTTTGGAAGCAAATCTCTCTCCTGCTTTGTTATTCATTGCCCCTCTTTTTGTCTAATCTACAGGCCTTTATGAAATGAGGCTTTTGACCACCAAGAGTATTATACTACACTAAACTTTTCGTTCAACCTTTAAAATGAATAGTTGTATTTTGGAAGCCAGTACTTATTACATTGGGGGGGGGGGGGGTAAAAAAGATGTTATTGAATAATCAATCATGTTTTGTTTATTAATAACGGTCAATGTAACACCACAGGAAAGGGGTGTGTACCTTACCAACATATTTTTGCTAAAAGGTGTCCCTATTTTTATTATATCAGATAGATGGGAGCAGGGGTGTAGATAAGGGGGGAGATAGGGGGGTCCAACCTCCTCCAGAGCATCCATGGCATGAGCATTAGGACACTTGCCCTGCATCTCTTGCCTAGTGTGCCAAGACCCAAGGCTGTTGCCAACTATGCCTCATTTATGTCTATGATTGCCAGATATGCTTCTAGGCAGCCACATTTATTTATACAAGCATGAGGACAACCTTCATCAGAGTACATCGTGACAAGCTGTTTCTCCACAGTGTGTATATGGATGTAACAATACACTTGTAAGTGTGTGCATATAGGTATAACAGTGTATTTATATGGGTGTGCATGTGTATGCAAAGTGTGTGAATAGAGTGTACTACTGTGCTATACATAAGGTGCTGGTGAAATGCATCATCGAGGGTGCGGGGTTGTATATAAATATGACAATGCACTGTTTATGTTACTCATGCCTGACCTGTACACTATGTACATTGTATGCTCCTGACCCCTGCACTCTGTACATTACATATCTCTGACCCCTGTACCCTGTACATAGACTCAAATTGTAAGCCCCTCCCACTGTTAGGACAATTTGTACACACCCACAATGTGCCATGGCGCTCTGCGCATACCACCTCTAAGGGCTTTGAGTGCCTCTAAATTTTTAAATTTAGGCATATTTAATTTGAATCAAGCCTGCTTTGCTTTCAAAGTGTTGCCTTCCATTCGCATTATTTTATAGATTAATGAAACCAGAATTTTGATTAGCCATTATGTGTAAGTAGGTAAACTACTCTTTACTCTTTACTCAGTCTCTCAAAACTGGAAAGATAGCCCCTCTGAGACATCTATCACCTGAACAGGTTTCCCCTCACATCCTGCTCATGTACCACTTCAGCTCCAGAAGGTTTACCCCCCTTCATGACCAGGCCATTTTTTGCGATATGGCACTGTGTTGCTTTTACTGCCAATTGCGTGGTCGTGCGATGTTGTACCCAAATAAAATTGAAGTCCTTTTCCCCCCACAAATAGAGCTTTCTTTTGGTGGTATTTTATAACCTCTGAGTTTTTTATTATTTGAGCTATAAACAAAAAAAGAACCACAATTTTGAAAAAAACAAAACAACAATATTTTTTACTTTCTGATATAAAACATTCCCAATGAAAAAAAAATGTAAAACAAATCATTTTTTTTTCATCAATTTAGGTCAATATGTATCCTGCTACATATTTGTTGGTAAAAAAAAAAAAAAAAAAAACGAATAAGTGTACAGTATCTCACAAAATGAGTACACCCCTCACATTTTTGTAAATATTTTATTATATATTTTCATGTGACAACACTGAAGAAATTACACTTTGCTACAATGTAAAGTAGTGAGTGTACAGCTTGTATAACAGTGTAAATTTGCTGTCCCCTCAAAATAACTCAACACACAGCCATTAATGTCTAAACCACTGGCAACAAAAGTGAGTACACCCCTAAGTAAAAATGTCCAATTTGGGCCCAATTAGCCATTTTTCCTCCCCGGTGTCATGTGACTCGTTAGTGTTACAAGGTCTTAGGTATGAATGGGGAGCAGGTGTGTTAAATTTGGTTTTATCACTCTCACTCCCTCATACTGGTCACTGGAAGTTCAACATGGCACCTCATGGCAAAGAACTCTCTGAGGATCTGAAAAAAAGAAATGTTGCTCTACATAAAGATGGCCTATGCTAAAAGAAGATTGGCAAGACCCTGAAACTGAGCTGCAGCACGGTGGCCAAGACCATACAGCGGTTTAACAGGACAGGTTCCACTCAGAACAGGCCTCGCCATGGTCGACCAAAGAAGTTGAGTGCACGTTCTCAGCGTCATATCCAGAGGTTGTCTTTGGGAAATAGATGTATGAGTGCTGCCAACAGTGCTGCAGAGGTTAAAGGGGTGAGGGGTCAGCCTGTCAGAGCTCAGACCATACGCCGCACACTGCATCAAATTGGTCTGCATGGCTGTCGTCCAAGAAGGAAGCCTCTTCTAAAGACGCTGCACAAGAAAGCCCGCAAACAGTTTGCTGAAGACAAGCAGACTAAGGACATGGATTACTGGAACCATGTCCTGTGGTCTGATGAGACCAAGATAAACTTATTTGGTTCAGATGGTGTCAAGCGTGTGTGGCGGTAACCAGGTGAGAAGTACAAAGACAAGTATGTTTTGCCTACAGTCAAGCATGGTGGTGGGAGTGTCATGGTCTGGGGCTGCATGAGTGCTGTTGGCACTGGGGAGCTACAGTTCATTGAGGGAACCATGAATGCCAACATGTACTGTGACATACTGAAGCAGAACCTGATTCCCTTCTTTCAGAGACTGGACCGCAGGGCAGTATTCCAACATAACGACCCCAAACACACCTCCAAGATGACCACTGCCTTGCTAAAGAAGCTGAGGGTAAAGGTGATGGACTGGCCAAGCATGTCTCCAGACCTAAACCCTATTGAGCATCTGTGGGCATCCTCAAATGAAAGGTGGAGGAGTGATGTCGTCATGGAATAGTGGAAGAGGACTCCAGTGGCAACCTGTGAAGCTCTGGTGAACTCCATGCCCAAGAGGGTTAAGGCAGTGCTGGAAAATAATGGTGGCCACACAAAATATTGACACTTTAGGCCCAATTTGGACATTTTTCAGTTAGGGGTGTACTCACTTTTGTTTCCAGCGGTTTAGACATTAATGGCTGTGTGTTGAGTTATTTTGAGGGGAAAGCAAATTTACACTGTTATACAAGCTGTACACTCACTACTTTACATTGTAGCAAAGTGTCATTTCTTCAGTGTTGTCACATGAAAAGATATAATAAAATATTTACAAAAATGTGAGGGGTGTATTAACTTTTGTGAGATATTGTATATTGATTGCGTCTACAAACTATGGGATACATTTATGGACTTTTTATTTATTTTTATTGTTTTTACTAGTAATGGCGGCGATTAGCGATTTTTAGCGGGACTGTGACATTGTGGTGGACAAATCTGACACTACCCATGACACTTTTTGAGGACCAGTGACACCAATACAGTGATCAGTTCTAAAAAAAAAAAAAAATGCACTGTCACTGTATAAATTACATTGGCAGGGAAGGGGTTAACACTAGGTGCAATCAAGGGGGTAATTGTGCTTCTAGGGAGTGTTTTCTAACTGTAGGGGATAGTGGATGCACTACAGCAAAAGGTAGATCTGTGTTTCAGCTTAGCTGAAACAGAAGATCTCTCTTTGTCTCCCTGACAGAACAGCGGTCTGCTTTGTTTACATAGGCAAACCGCTATTTTGTTATTCCGCCCAACGATCAGTGGGTCCCAGGGGCCATTGTGGCAGTGGACCCACAGATTGGCTTCCGTTGTGTCCAATCACAGAGGAAGCGGTGCTCCTGTGGCCTGCGCTCGCCCCCGAAATCCCGTGCACAAAATCACGTACATGTATGTGATTTTGCACAGCCGGGCCACCCTGCCGCAGTATATATGCGCATATATATAGTATAGTATATATAAGCAAATAATCATTTTAGTTCTACTTTGCCAATACTCAGCATGGGTATAGGCTCATTCAGACTTTCTCGCCCATTATTATCAGCTCCAATACCATTTAAACGATGTGGAATATGTTATGGAACAGTAAGAGCCCATTCACATTAGCGCGACTTGTCAGGCGACTTGTCAGCCTGACAAGTCGCGGTCGGTCGCGGTCCATTGAGTAGTACAGGACCCGTTGTAATAGGAGCGACACAAGTCACTCCGACTTAGAAAAAGGGTCCTCTACTACTTTGGGGCGACCTCAGAGCGACTTGCATAGACTTCCATTATGTGAAGTCCCTGCAAGTCGCGCCGAAGTTGCGGTGCACAGCGGTGCACGCGACTTCACAGGTCGCCCACCGAAGTCGTGTTGCCTCAGTGTGAACCGGCGCTAAATGTGTCAGCAAGTGTAATTTTTTTTTTTTTCGCAAGTGTTCTGTTGTCCCACCAACAGTTTGGAAGTTGCTTAGGAGATCCCATGACCAGACGGCAGAGTTGGATGCATAGAATGCATTAGGATAAAAAACCTTCTGAAACCTTCATGAAACCATCAGGTATGGAAAGTGACGACAGCGACGATTCTGATGTCTCTTTCTGGCACATCGCTTGCGGAATTTGGGAAGTTTATCAAATGATTCTTCAGAATTTCCAACGGAGCGATGTGCCAGAAAGAGACATCAGAATCGTCGCTGTCGTCACTTTTCATACCTGATGACGAATTTTCCCACGAATCGCTATCGCTCAGTTCTTCAAATAACTCCGTTTCGTTGTCTTGTTTTCCAGTTCATCTAAAAGAGCTTTTGCGCGAAAAGAGGGCTTTTTGGACGCCATGGTCGTTCTCAATTTTCCAGGCACAAAGAACTGGAAAAGCACAGGCAGGGCACTGGAAAAGTCACCACTTGAAATCCTGTGGTAAAATGGAATGATACAGTGTAATCTGTTAGGATTACAGCTTTGTATCATATCATTTGGTGTATTTACATTTTCGAATTTGCCGCCGGTTCCACCCCTCTACATCGCAACGCTCTCAGGGAAGGGAACCCGAAGACAGGTGCCGGCATCGGCCGAGCACAAAGCGGGAGGACAGTGGAAGGACGGCGGGGGAGGACGGCGGGGAATCACAGGAAAGGTGAGTTTTAAAATGTAAAACAACAGATTTCCATGCAAAACAATGTATCGCTTTTAGCACAGAAATCCTGACATAATCAGACCGCCAGGGAGGTTAATTGAACAAGTTGAAGTCAGAAGCTGATTGGCTACCATGCACAGCTGCATCAGATTTTGCACTCTCCGGTTTTAGTAAATCAACCCCTGTATGTCTGTGGCGGGCATGGGAAAACATCATTTTAAAGTGCTCCTTACTTTAATCCCAAAATCAACCCTTTTATTCCCTAGAGCCGAGTTGAGCCGAGTAGAGCCGAGTTGATTTTTGCATCTCTTAATAGTCATTACTCCCCACGGGTTATGCTTGGTGACTGTTTTTTGCCAACAAAAAGCCTTAACCTTCTTAGCGGTATTCCCAAGCGTGGCTCAGGGTTAAATTTCAGAGCCAAAAGCAGTAGCCCCGAGCCACACTTGTCAACGGGATCCAGCGATATGTCCCGGCGGTGTCTCGCGGGGGTTCTTCCTCCTGATCGTCTCCGTGCCCCGGCTTCCGTCTCCTGTGACGTGACGTTCGCAGGGGGGTGGAACCGGCGGCAAATTCAAATGTAATTGCGGGTTCCGGCCAGTCGGAGAGAGCGGCCGGCAGCTCCATCCTGCGCATGCCCAGTGCGGTGGTGGCTTCGGCGGTGTCTGCAGAGGACAGAGGCGCAGCGGGGCCGTGTAGGAAGAGGCCCAGGCAAGCTGAAGGAGGATCGTCTGCCTGTCGGCGGCAGGGGGGGGATGGCAATCGGCCAGGCCCCTCTGTGCCTTCCAGCCCCATTCCAGATGTGGATCCAGAGGGGTCGGACGACCGATCGGAGGGAGAGCTGTCTGGCTCGGAGGAGGGAGGAGCTCCAGGACCTTCGCCAGCGGGGGATGCGGGATCTGCGGCTGTGGGGCCTTGCCCTGGTCGGCCTGGTGAGTCATTCACTGTTACTTCTTCTTCTTTGCAGTCTGCTTTACATGCTTTGTCTGGGATGTTAGAGTCGGGGCCTAGCCGGGGGGGTCCGGGGGGTCTGGGGGTCTGCTTTGCGGGTCTGGGGTGCCCCCTGCTCCCCACATAGCGGGCCAAGGGCCCGCTGCGTCAGGGGCGGCTGTGGGCCTTGGGGAGTTGCTGGCGGGTCTGCGGTCCTTGGTGCAGCGATTTGATGGGGGGGAGCTGACAGCGGGGCGCCGATAGCGGCTTGGGGGCAAGGGACACCCCCCAACTCGGCGGCTGCTAGTGCGGTGCCTGTAGGGCCTGGGTCGGTGCCTGCTGCTGCTGGGACCAAGGTGCTGTCGCCGGGGGTGGCGTCGCCTGCGCCGACGGCGGGGGACAAAGCTGCGGATCCTAAGACCTCAGGTAAGGATGCGGACACTATTCGTATCGCGGATGTGGCGAAATGTGAGGTGTATGTCTGCTTTGAGGGCCCCTTGGGGGCGCACCTCAAGCCTGAGGTCCGGGAAAAAATTTGGAAGGACGAATATGTGGAAATCTTTACGTTGCTTCCCTTGGAGAAGTTCAACCTGGATCGGTTGAAACTGGAAGAATCCAAAAAGGAGGATGAGGAGCGGCGACGGTTCAAGCTGATTCCGCACACTTTTGGTAATTGGTTACAGGCCTTTGCCATCTTTGCGAGTGTGGTGGGTGAAAAACATCCGGAGCATTGCATGGGGAGGCGCACAGGGTTTACGGTGGAGTTGCTTGGCTTCGTTATGACGAGCAATTCCGCCAGCGCAAGGCCTTTCGCCCATCATTGCGCTGGGATCACAAGGACATCAGTCTGGATGCTCCTTATGACGTCTGCGCGGGCGTCGTCCTTTTTTCCAAGCACGGCCGGCGGTCAGAGCTCCCCTGGACAGTCAGCCGCCAAGCGACGGGGTTTCTGTTGGCAATTTAATGAGGGAACGTGCAAGTTTGGGTCCTCGTGCCGCTTCAAGCATGAGTGCTCAGGCTGTGGAGGTGCGCACCCCCTCTCCCGTTGTTTCAAGCAGGGCAAGAACCGTTCCGGAGACGCTCAGCATAAGAGGGAGGACGCCGGTGAAAGTGGAAAGGATGCGCCCTTTTCTAAGTAAGTATCCGGATCGGGCGGCTGCTCGTCTGTTGGAGTCTGGGTTTTCGGTTGGCTTTCTTATTCCGTGCTCTCTTACCCGTATTCCCCCGGTGGCGGACAACTTGCGGTCGACAAAGCTTAATCCGGGGGTGGTGTCGGACAAGTTGGTGAAGGAGGTTGTGTTGGGTCGCATGGCTGGGCCATTCTCCCAGCCCCCCTTGGCTGACTTGGTGGTCTCTCCTTTGGGTTTGGTGCCCAAAAAGGAACCGCGTAAGTTTCGACTGATTCATCACCTTTCCTTCCCCAAAGGGGGTTCGGTCAACGATGGCATTGATCCGGGGGCCTGTGCAGTGTCTTACACTTCCTTTGATGCGGCCATTTTTTGGGTGCGTCATTACGGGCAGGGCACGCTGCTCGCGAAGACAGACATCGAGGCCGCTTTTCGGTTGCTTCCCGTCCATCCTCACAGCTTTCACCTGTTGGGCTGCAAGTGGTTGGATTATTTTTATGTTGACCGATGCTTGCCCATGGGTTGTTCGATCTCTTGCGCGTTTTTTGAGAAGTTCAGCTCCTTTGTGGAATGGGTGGTGCGGGAGGTGGCCGGGGTCAATTCGGTCATACACTATTTGGATGTTTTTCTGTGTGTTGGCCCTCCATCGTCCAAATTGTGCGGCATTTTGCTGTCCACTATCCAGCATGTGGCGGACTGTTTTGGCATTCCATTGGCTGCGGACAAGACGGAGGGCCCAAAGGAGGAGATCAGTTTTTTGGGGATAATTATTGATTCGGTGGCCATGGAATGTCGCTTGCCTATGGACAAACTGCTCGACCTTAAAGCGGAGATTTACCTGATGGTGGGTAAGCGTAAAGTGCAACTTCGGCGGTTGCAGTCTCGCCTCGGCAAGCTCGCCTTTGCATGCCGCATTATGCCGATGGGCCGGGTGTTCAGCCGACGCCTGTCGGCTGCTACGGCCGGTGTCCGGTCGCCTCATCACTATGTTACGCTGACTGCGGAGCATGCCGAAGATTTGCGGGTCTGGCATTTGTTCTTTACGTCATATAACGGTCGTTCGCTTTGGCAGAGGGGCCCGGTTAGTAGCTGTGATCTTGAGTTGTACACGGATGCTGCGGGCTCCACTGGCTTTGGCGCTTACCTCGGGGGACGGTGGTGTGCGGAGCGTTGGCCGGCGGAGTGGCGGGAGGCTGGGTTCTTGCGGAATCTGGTTCTGTTGGAACTTTTTCCCGTGGTGGTTGCGGTTGAGCTGTGGGGGGCGTAATTCGGTGACAAAAAGGTGCGTCTGAACTGTGACAACATGGGCATGGTACAGGTTATCAATCGGCTTTCTGGTTCTTCCCCGCCGGTTATCAGGTTGTTACGTCACTTGGTTTTACGTTGCTTGCAGTTGAATATTTTCCTGTATGCTGTTCATTTGCCTGGAGTGTCTAACACGTTGGCTGATTCTTTGTCTCGGTTTCAGCTGGACAGGTTCCAGGAGTTGGCGCCGGCTGCGGAGCAACAGGGGGAGCCTTGTCTGCTGGAACTGTGGCGCATTGCGTTGGGATCGCCTCTGGTTTGGTCAGACGGTCACTGAGTGAGGCCACATGGACTGCGTATTCCAAGGTATGGCGGGAGTGGGCGGGCCTCCTGGAGCAGGTCAGAGTAGGTACGGTGAGTATGGACTACCCATCCCTTTTGCTGTATTTCCTTTGTTTGAATTTTGAGCAAGGGGTGTCGACATCGGCCATCAGCCGTAAGCTGGTGGGTTTGGCATTCTTGTTCAAAATGTGGGGTTTTCCTGACTTTACGAAGGACTTTGTGGTTCAGCAGGCCTTGAAGGGTTATCGGTGGGGTTCTCGTCGGCCGGACGGCCGTCGACCGATCTTGTTTGGTATGCTGGGAGAGTTGGTGGGTCAGGTGCGTCGCACGTGCTCTTCCGGGTACGAGGCGTTATTGTTCACAACAGCCTTTGTTTTGGCCTTTTTTGGGGCGTTCCGTATAGGGGAATTGGTCAGCCCTGCCAGAAGGGTTCCTGGTGGCCTGCTAGCTGGGGAGGTAAGTTGTTCTGACTCTTCTGTGGTGATTTTCCTTAGGCGGTCCAAAACCGACCAAGTCGGCAGAGGTACGTACGTGCGCTTGTACCGGGTGGGGGGGTTCCCCCCTTTGCCGGTGTCCGTGGTGCAAAAGTTTCTGGGGGCACGCCCGCCTGTTGGGGGTTCTTTCCTGGTGCATCTGGACGGCTCGTCCTTATCCAGGTTTCAGTTTGGGTCAGTGTTTCGGCGTTGTCTCTCCGTTCTGGGTTACGAGGCTGGCAATTACTCTTCGCACTCCTTCCGCATCGGGGCGGCTACCGAGGCCACCAGGTGGGGAGTGGATGAATCGGTTTTAAAACGTATTGGCAGGTGGGAATCTAACCGTTTTAAGCTGTACGTTTACCCTCATTTGCTGTAGGTGGTAAGGGGTTTGGGGGGACTGTGCTTTGATTGGTTTGTTTGTCATGTTTTCTTGCTGTTTTCATTACAGAGGGAGCTGCCTGCCTTATATGGATCTTGGGGCATTCGTATGTGTTTTGGAGGGCCAGGCGGGCGGAAGTGCGGCCCAATGGGCGCCAATCGGGTTTCTCTAGGGCGGAGGCCACTGTCAGATGGATAGGTGTACCGGGCTTGCTTTGGTGCAAGGTCCTACCGGAAGTGCACCGCTTTGCTCGGTTGGATAGGGCGCCGGGCATCTTGGTGCTGCACGCTGGGGGCAACGACCTGGGAGTCCGGTCTATGCGCCACCTCATCCGAGATATCAAATTTGATTTAGCCCGCATTAAGGTGAACTCGGCTGTTAGCCGGTTTGTCTGTCGCAATGGGGGTTTGGTGGTCAGACACAGGGAACTGGAGGTGGACACATGGCGTTACCTGCGGAGTGACAGGGTGCATCTGAATGCTGTGGGGACCGACTTGTGGGCCCTTGGTATTCAGGATGGTATTCAATGGGCTCTGCGAGTGTGGCGGGGCTCACAGGTGTAAGGCTTCACACCTGTGCGCTGTGGCGGTTGGGGGTCTTTGGAGGCGTTTAACAGTTTTTGGTACAGTGCATAGGGTGACCCATCTAAGGTATGGAGCCCTCTAGTGTATCCCGGTTAGTAGTGGATTAACCGGGAAGTGGTAACAAGGAGGTATCAGTGGTGAAGTGTGTTTGTTCCCGAGCTGGTGTTGCGCGGCTGGGGACCGTTGGATTTTTGATGCTGATACCGTTTTAATTGGAATTTTTGGTGCCTCCCAAGACCAACAACCCTTTTATGTGATACTGGATTATTTATGGTTTCTGTTGTAAGAAAATGTTATTTTGGTTATTTGTTAATAAAATGGCCTACTAGGCCACAATTTTCTCCAAGTCTGTTGTCACTAGCATTTTGTTTAGAGTTTAAGAGAATGGGCAGTGGGTTAATTTTTAACCAAGAGTGGGCCTCGGTTATACCCTAATCAAGAGTGTGAAAAGGTAAATAAAAAAGAAAATCTGTTATATTTGGGCTCAATCACCTTGTCACTGACATATGCACCATCTAATCCTTCACTAATGATGTTCTAGTTTGTATAAACACAGGGCATGCATTAATATGTAATGCTAGATGTATAGATTTTCTTTTGTATGCTGGTAAGTTTTTCTAGCAGAAAAATTGCTGTTTTTAGGACGATCGCCACTAAGCAACATACTGGAGACCCTAGTTTTAATGCTCTTTTCGGGTCATGCCAGGTCTTTTGATTTCTCTAAAACAGTAGATAAGTACTGTACAACTGTAGTCTGTAAAACCTATAATATTAATAATCATTTGTTCAACTTTTGTGGTTTGTTGTTTTATTGCTCGTAATGCATGTTTAATGCTTTCACATTAGTACCTTCTATTAGACAACATTTTACAGATAATTTGTGATTGGCTGTTATTTGGCTTCAGGGACAGAATTTCCCAACAACATCCATTAACGTGATATTTATTAGCTGCTAGTGACAGGAAGGGCCGAACTGCTGAAGATGGCCATTCAATATAAACTGCCTCTTGGAAGTATAAAGCTCCAAGCAGGGAAAGCAGAAGACTAATAAATGCCAAACTATTTTAAACAATATCTGGATCTAGATTCTGCACCACTGATACGTCAGGAGATCTATGAAATGCTAAACGTTGAGTATAATATTGCTTTGTTGGAAAGGATAGGTTGGATGTACTTTTCATAGTACAAGAAGCAAAAACACTTCCTTGAAATTGTATTTCCTGATTGTAATAAAAGAACAGACTTGTGGTAAATCATGGACATACCTAGGGAGAACATGAATATTCCACAATATTAGTGTCCCTGGTAGGAATTGGATCCAGGACTCACCACCTTTGCTAAATGCAGGGCTGGGAAAAGGGGGACAGGAAGGGAACACGCCCTTGGCAAGTGTCATCTTAAGAGCATTATTGGCCCCCGGGAAATGCAGTGAACTGGGGTCCTTCTACACAATCACCCACAAGAATAAAAATGCAAATTATCGATAAGGCAATATTTATTGGTAGAGCAGTGCCAGGCTAATGACAGCTTCCAAGTTGGGCGGCTGGGTCCGGTGAACACACACAAGGATGGGAGTCAGACTTGACTGTCCTGTGTGTGCTTGTTCCTGTGGAGGCGGACAGGCATTCCTGCACTTGTGGGCTCCCCCTCCATGGCCCAAGTGGCCCAACAGCAGTGCAGGGCCGACAGGCGCTTGCCACTTGCTAAGTTCCACGCTGGGATGCACACAGGAATCGGGACTAATGCTTGGCTGGGGCTTGGTCGCTGGGCAGGTGGGGCCCCCTGGGCAAGTGGGGCCCCCGGGCAACTTCCCAGCGTGCCCATTTAGTAAGATGGCCCTGCCCTTGGCGCGGTGCTATAATGTGGATCTGAGGGTGCCATTGGTTTTGCTAGCTGAGCTGTGTGTGACAGAAGTTCTGTATATAAATGATGCCTAGCAAGGGATTGAGAACACTCTCTCCTCCCCATGATTCCTCCAATTATTCTCAGCAGCACCTCCTGCTTCTCACTCTCATCACTTTTGCTATTACTATGATTCCCCTCCCCCTGCATTTCCAAACTAACCACCACTGCCCTGTCCTGTGGCATCAATACATTCACTGTCCACCCCACTGTGAAGACACGGATTGGTCATTTGTGTCAGGACTGCTCCCCGCTGCCCTGTCCAATAGCATCAATACAATCACTGTCTACCCTGCCAGGGGTTATGGATTGGTCTTTAGTGGACAGGAGGGAAGTTTGAAAGGGATAACATTTGTACTAGAAGGAATGGTTAGGGGGGTGGTTTTATGCCAGTGGGGATTTGAGGGAGGGGGGGAGTGGAAGTGGATTTGTGCTGGGATGGAGGGTTGGAGGGAAGAGGATTTTTGCGGGGAGGGTAGATTGGGGTGGGGAGGGGGATTGTTGGACTGAGGGGGGAGGATTTGTTCTGGGAGATAGACTTTGAAGGAACTGGATTTGTGCTGGGAGGGAGGGGACACTTGAGGCGGGGGGGGGGGGGGTAAGAGTATTTGTGCTAATAGGGTGTATGGGGGGGAATTTGTGCTGGGAGAATTTGTAGGGTAAGAGGATTTGTACTAAAAGGGGGATTTGGGAGGGGCAATTTGTGCTGGGAGGGAAAGAAGGTTTATGCTGGAAGGTGGGATTTGAGGGGTTGAGTTAGAAGGGGGGGGGGATATATGCTGGTAAGGTGTTTTGGGAAGGGGGGAATGGCATAGCAAAATAGCAGGTCAGGAGACAAGAGATAAGCCCAAGTCAGTAAAAACTGGGCAAACAAAATTTGAAGAAGGCAGTAGGAGGATTCCAGAAAGGAGGCCAAGGTCTCAACATTTCAGCAGGCAAACTGGGTCATGCATGCTAAGGCAGAATAAGCAGGTTGGGTCTCAAGCAAACAGGAACAAACTTAAGACCACTAAGCAACTTTTTTCTGCATTGCTCCAGTTTATATAGACTGCTGGGTGCCAATACCAGTGCTGGGAGTGTACACACATTTTTTGTGTAGCACTACTCCCTTGGGAGCTGCTGAAAGTGGATTCCCCTGGGTTACCCTTAGCAACAACTTGTGAATTCTTAAGACTTTAAGCCCCGGTTCACACTTGTGCATGTGCGGGGTTCGCATGTAATATCGGAGCGCACTGCTCCGACATTACATGCGATCGGCTGTGCGGTGCGAGTTTAGTCATACAGTTTGTATGGCTAAATTTGCACCGCAGCCGCACCAAACACGCACAGGACCCTTTTTTCTAGCCGCATCAGGATCGGATCGCACAGCGGTTCACACTTGTGCGATCCGATCCTGTGCGAGCTGCACGATCGCACTGCGATATGCGATCAAACTGGGGGTGTCGTTAAGATTACATTGACACCCCCAGCGTATCGCATATGGCAGTGTGAACTGCCGGGGGTGCGTGTGCGATGCGGGAACAGGCTGCGAATTCGCAGCCTTCCCGCATCGCATATATGTGAACCGAGCCTAAATTCTTGGCTCAGTCAGTAAACAGTCCAGGGGATTTGGTTTTTGTTGTTTTTATTTTATGATGGGATGGGAGAAGGGATGAGTGGGATACTCCAACTTGGTAAACTATGCACAATCTTGAGGACTTCTAGCTATGTTTCAGCATAATAACCTAAAAGGAACAATAGACTAGAATGTACTAAGTGACTTTGCTTGGTCACATCTCGGCAACACTTTGTTTTGATGCATTGTGCCTATAATATATATATATTTTTTTTTCTTCTAGACCAGCGCTTACCTTTGAAATAAGTCAAAGAAAAACTCGGTAAGGCAATGAACTCTCCCTGTAACCCTCAGCCCATTTGTCACCGCGATGGCCTGACGAGAAGTGACATTTACAAACCCAGAATGAGAGCACATCCATTTCGCCAGTCTGACACTCTGATATAATAACTATTTACCTTGAGAAAGAGCGGCGGAGATTTCCGATTCTTGTGAATCTTCTCACTTTGGCACTTATTTTCTCACTCTGTCAAACAGCCCCAGATTAATGGAACAATTTGTTCAACAAATCATATTAGTACAAAGCATACAGGGGAAGGAGAGGGAGATGGGAAGCTGGGATTCTGTTATACTCATTCAAGGCAGCAGTGGTACCTTAGCAAATAAAAATGCAGTTATGCCTGACATTTACCAAGGTATAATGTAAAAGGGAAAACGTCTAATGGTTTTGGACAGTTGAGAGATCACTTTAGAAGAACGGCAAGACTCGGGAGGTAATAAGATAAAGTTACACGTAGTATCTAGATTGTGCTTCTGAGATGAATTTGTCATATGCTGCTGCGTGTCTCCACGTCCTAGATAAAAGTCAGCTTTTATTATCAAAAATATGCGTGCGCCGTGGCTTTCTCGCTCTGAAATGTGCATATGTTTTTGCTGACAACTTGTAAAACGCCACTTGCTTTGTCATTGATATTATTGGACTTTTTTTTTTTTTTTTCTCTAAGCAGAATTTTGAGGAGGAAAAAAAAAAAGAAAGCTCTGGCATTGATCTAGAAGAACTGGAAGGAAAAATGAAGATGTTACTTGCGGCAACCAGTTAGATGTTATATCTCATTTTGAAATCTACAAGGACTGCCATGAAAAACACCTCTGCCTTTGTTTTCTTCAGTTTTATTCCAACTACCCACACAGGCAGGGCTGCTGTTAGAAATCGGGGGGCCCAGTACAGACTACCTGTCAGGGCCCCTCAAGAAAATATTAAAGATATATTTAGCTAAAATCAGGGCATTTTTTCAGCAGGAACACGGGGGAACGCAGTTCCGACACCTCCAGAACTGAATGTATGTAATGGCAAGGGATGCTCAAATGTGCTGGTGGGTCTGTTGATGCTGGCTAATAGGCAATCTATTGTTGCTGGAGGGGATCTATTTTTGCGGAGGATGGGGTCTATAGTTGCTGGGGAGGTCTTCAGTTGCTCATGGGGGATGTATTGTTACTGGGGTGGGTCTTATGTTGCTGGTGGGTCAGTTGTTGCTGGGAGGGATTTATTGTTTAGGGAGAGGTCTTTGCCGCTTGCTGCTGGAGGGTCTATTGATGCTGGCTACTGCGTAATCTAGTATTGCTGGAGGGGATCTATTTGCGCAGAGGATCTATTGTTGCTGGGAAAGTCTGTTGTTGTTGGTGGGGTATTTATTGTTGCTGGGGTGGGTTTTATGTTGCAGGGCATCAATCATTGCTGGGAGGGATCTACTGTTGAGGGAGGGGTTTAATGTTGCTGGCTGCTGGAGGGTCTATTGATGCTGGATGTTGGAAGTCCATTGTTGCAGGGGTGGATCTATTGTCACTGGGGTGTCCATTGGTTCTAGATCTATTATATTGCCTTTCTTGTTATTATTAAAGCAGAGTTCCGGGCACAAAATCGATGTTTTTTTTTTGTGCCCGTCCGCTAGTTCTGGATAACCTGAAAAGGAATTGGATAGTTAGGTTTTTTTTTTTTTAAAACTCACCTTGTAATTGTAGATCGTAAATACTCACCTCAGGGTACTTTCTCCCTCGGAGCCGAGGCTCACCCCGTCACTTCCTGCCTCGCGATGATTCCTGGGAGCTGAACGTCATAGCTCCCAGGAATCAATGCGACGGCACCGGCCCCGCACGTCATTTCCGGGCGACGCCGCATTCCCCTGCTAAACAGCTTCTGGGCATGCCCAGAAGCTGTTTAGGAATGCGGCGCCGCACCGGAAGTGACGAGAGGGGCCGGTGCGGCGCATTCTGGGAGAAGAAGACGCGGAAGAAGACGCAGAAGAGGACCGCGCCGGCTTCAGCTGCCCACAAGAGAGATGGAAACGCTGTGGAAGAAATTTTATAAGTAAGTATTTCTTCTAAAAGGTAAGTGCGAACCGGACAGATCAGAGGCTAGCCATTGTGGAATGTGCTAGCCCTGACTGTCCCGGGGGTATGCTTATTGAAAAATGACATCTGTGCCCGGAACTCCGCTTTAATTCTCTAAAAGGGGTGGTACTGGGAGGTGGGTAAGAGGTGAAACCAAGGAACGGTGTTCGGAGGTGGGTAGGGGACGGAGTCAAGGAGTGACTCTTAAAGCGGTTGTATCCCGCTTTTTGACACTTTTACCTACAGGTAAGCCTATAATAAGGCTTACCTGTAGGTACAAATAATATCTCCTAAACCGGCACGGTTTAGGAGATATTTACAGTGCATGCAGCCGCTCGCGCGAGCGGCGCATGCGCTCTGAAGGTCCGGGGGGACCTTCAATTAACTTGCCGGGAGCTTGCCGGAAAAATCACTCCCGCGCGCATGCGCGGGAGTGACGTCATCGCGGCTCCGGCCAATCAGCGCGCTGGAGCCGTCTCTTTCGGCCAATCAGCGCGCCGGAGCCGCCGAACCCGGAAGAGACGACGAGGGATCATGGCAGCGCGCGCATCGATGTCCGGGGGTCCGTGTCGGGGCTTCGTTTTAAGGTAAGTTAAACATAATGGGCTAGTATGCGATGCATACTAGCTCATTATGCCTTTGTCTTGCAGGTTTTTTTTTTTCTTTTTTTAATAGGGTTTACAACCGCTTTAAGGGAGGAGTTCCTGCACCTATTCTCTGAGAAAAAAAGCCCTGGCTAAAATTACAACAAAATCACTATTATCAGACAAAAATATAACATAACTTGCATAATTCCTGATAAATCTAAAAAAAAACGATGTTAAATAAAAAAGAAGATGAGATGAGAAAAATATACAGGCTGGGCAGTTGGAGCTCAGTGATCAGAGAGACAGAGAGAGAGAAACAAAGTTACAATTTACAAATAAACTCCTGAGCAGAGATAAGTGCTGGGAGGGGGGCCCACACAAGGGAGGGGGATTAGTGAGGGACGACTGTCTCTTTCTCAACAGATAAAAGCTGATAGCAGGGAGAGGGACAGATCAGATTCAGGTGCTGGAGGAAGATTTCTGTAATTGTTGTCCATCACTAATCCCCCTCTCTGTGTGGGCCCCCCTGTGTGCTCGGGCCCCCTACTAGAGGGCTGGTGGTCCCCCCCTATCAGCGGCCCTGCTCGCAGGGGCCGCTTAGATTTAACCACTTTGCCGCTGCTCACTAGAGCTCTACTGCGGCAAAGTGGCTCGATAACGTCTGGCGACGTAGACCTACGTCGCCAGACATTCCCCTCTCTCGTCGGCGCGCACGCGCCGCCGGAGGCTCGCTCCCGCTGTATTCAGTCACAGCGGGAGTCGGGCCAGGGGAGGAGCGGTGGCGATCGCCGCTGTTTTTCCCCGATCGTCGGGGATCTAGTGTGGAAATCCGCCTGCTTGTGTAAACACAAGCGGGCGGATCTCCTAAGTGACAGGCAGGGTCAGATTGCAGGGTTCAGCATGGCTGAACCTGCGATCTGTCCTTTTGTCACATAGCCCCCTCCCCCCACACACGTCAGTAAGCACCAGGCATACATTAACCCCTTGATCACCAATAAAAATTAACCCCTTCCCTGCCAGTGTCATTTTTACAGTAACAGTGCATATGTATAGCACTGATTACTGTAGTAATGTCACTGGTACCCCCATAAGTGTCAAAAATGTCAGTCAAGGGTCGGATCTGTCTGCCGCAATGTCGCAGTCCCGCAAAAAAAATCGCAGATCGCCGCCATTACTCGTTAAAAAAAAAAACACCAAAAACGACAGAAATCTTTCCCTTAGTTAGTAAACGCAATAACTTTTGCGCAAACCAATCAAAATACGCTTATTGTGATTTTTTTTACCAAAAATATGTAGCAGAAAACAAATTGGCCTAAAATGATAAAAAATTTTAATTTTTACATTTTTTTTGGGGGGGGGGGGGGAATTTCATATAAAAAAATGTGAAAAATATTGTTATTTTTTCAAAATTGTTGCTCTTTTTTTGTTTATAGCGCAAAAAGTAAAAATCGCACAGGTGATCAAATACCACCAAAAGAAAGCTCTGTTTGTGGGAAAAAAAGGACGTAAATTTTGTTTGGGTACGGCGTTGCTTGACCGCGCAATTGTTAGTTAAAGTCGCACAGTGCCGAATCCCAAAAAGTGGCCCAGACGTAAGGCAGCAAAATCCTCCGGTAGTAAAGTGGTTAAAGCGTAACTCCACTTTTGTGTGTAGCACCCTCCTAGATAGGTGCTAGAATAAAAGCATTGTTTTTCTCTTCTGCTTATCAGGGAGCAGGATTGTTAGTTATGCCTGTTGCATGTGTCCATGTGTGATTCACTTGGTCTGAGGGAGTGTCCCCACTGTATCCAATAGGGGAGCCTGTTGGAAAGTGGAGGAAACCCAGCCAGTGACACACAGGCTTTTGTGACAGTCCCAGTGGGAGGGCAGAACCACAGTGCATCCTGGGATTGATCATAAAAGCCAGGGGCACATGTGACAGGGTGTCTTTGGCGGGAAGCAGAGTCCCAGGAGGAGGGTGATGGCTGTTTCTCCTTCTGTATGTTGAGGAAAGTAGTCACGAGCAGCAGTGCCATCTTAAGAGCATTATAGTGTGTCAAGCCCTGTCAAACTCTGTCAAGCGCTCCACTGGCTTCCGCTCACCCAACAAATTAAATTCAAAATACTTACAACATCTTACAAAGCAATCCACAGCTTAGCCCCCAGCTACATCACCAGCCTCGTCTCAAAATACCAACCTAATCGCTTTCTTCGTTCCTCTCAAAACCTCCTGCTCTCTAGCCCCCTCGTCACCTCCTCCCATGCACGCCTCCAGGACTTTTCAAGAACCTCTCCAATCCTATGGAACTTCTTACCCTTATCTGTGCGATTATCCCCCACACTATTAGCTTTTAGGCGATCTCTGAAAACCCTCCTTTTCAAAGAAGCCTATCCTACCAACCCCTAACAAATGTACCTCCATTTTCTATATCAACTTATCCCCCACGGTCATTGCCTTTTGTTTCACTTGACCCTCCCTTCTAGATTGTAAGCTCTAACGAGCAGGGCCCTCTAGTTCCTCCTGTTTTGAACTGTATTGTAACTGTATTGTCTTCCTTCACATTGTAAAGTGCTGCGCAAATTGTTGGCGCTATATAAATCCTGTATAATAATAATAATTAAATAATTATAGGCCCCCTAGCAATGCAGTACACTGGGGCCCTGCCTACACAATCACCCACAATAATAAAAATGCTAATTATCAATAAGGCGATATTTATTGGTACAGCAGTGCCAGGCTAATGACAGCTTCCAATTTCGGTGGCTGGGTTCGGTGAACACACATACAGACGGGAGTCAGACTTGACTGTCCAGTGTGTGTCTGTTTCCGTGGAGGCAGACAGGCATTCCTGTAATTGTAGGCTCCCCCTCCATGGCCCAAGTGGCCTGACAGCAGCGAAGGCCTGACAGGCGCTTGCCACCTGCTAAGTTCGGCGGCGGGGTGCACGCGGGAGTAGGGACTGATGCTTGGCTGAGTCGCTGGGCACGTGGGGCCCCCGGGAAAGAGGGGCCACCGGGCAACTGCCCTGCGTGCCCATTCGATAAGACAGCCCTGACAAGCAGTCGGCCTGGTGAGCCAGGTGTGTAGATGAGCCATAAAGGTCCTGAAGAAACTGACAGTGAAGCTGAAGGCAGGGCTACCTGGGAAAAACAGTGTCCGTGAGTACCAGGGGGCTTGCCAAGGGGTCTGCCCAGGAAGGGGAGCACTCCAGGGAGGTCAGTGGACAGAAGGTCAGCGCACACAGTCAGTGAGAAAGGGGTGCCAAGTAGAACCCTGAAGAGTAATTTACAAAGTAGTTCACCTTTCAAATACTTCACTTCAGTGGCAGGGTGAAGCAGCGGCCTTGCCACATTCAACATAGATAGAAGTCCTCAAGATTGTGCATAGTTTGCTAAGTTGGAGTATCCCACTCATCCCTTCTCCCATCCCATCATAAAATAAAAACAACAAAAACCAAATCCTCTGGACTGTTTACCGACTGAGCCAAGAATCTAAAGTACTAAGAATTTACAAGTCGTTGTTATGGGTAACCCAGGGAAATCCACTTTAAGAAGCTCCCATGGTAGTAGTGCTACATGTGGAGGAAAAAAAAACACTCCCCTCTGGGTGATCTCTGTACATTACAAGGATTATACCAAACTTTGTTGCAGATTCCTACCTTTTGTTATTCTGAAGAAATCATTGTTTGTTCCTCTGTGCTGAGTGGGTCTAATGGGAGTGACTTTATAATTATCTGTCAGCTGTGGAAGCTGCAGGGCTCTAATGAGGAAATCTGCTGGGCCTGCATCCCTTTAGACGTGTTCCTATTGGGAGTATCTCACCAAAAATTACATTTTTATTGCAGGGGATACCAGAAATCTGACTTGTATCTTAGTGCAGACTTCTGGGAAAATTGGTGAGCCAATCACACAAGCAGGAAATGATGTTTCTGGGGGTGTGGTCAGTATACATTCTGTGTACAGAACAGCTCCAGGCGGCCATATTGCATTTTCAGAAAATTGCAACAGCTGCAGATTGAAAAGGAAAGGTCATTTTTAATAACATTCAACTACAATATGATTTGTGTCGCAATTGTATACTCTATATTGTTTTATTTTTATTTGATATTTTTTTTTTTCCCCACACGAAAGTGGAGTTACCCTTTAAAGTGTTACTAAACCCAGGACCCTGCAGTCACTATATCTGCTCTCCCCAGGAGCCTGCAGTCACTATATCTGGTCTCCCACAGTACACAGAACATGGAAATGCAATTCTTTTAGTAAATATAAACTGCTAAATACCTTTTCTCATCAGCAGTATATAGCAGTCTTGTGATTTCTATCTGTATCTGGTTGTAGGAGGAGTTTTCATTCTCCCCTGATTGTTCTATCAGGATGCAGGATCCCTGACCCTCTGTCTGGACAGTGCTGATTGGCCCTGTGCTGATCACATGCACCCTCCCAAGAAAAAAAAAAAAAAAAACTCTCTCACGTTAGACGCCAAACTGAGCATGTACAGTCTGTTCCCTGGCTTTGTAAATATCAGAATGTATATTGGAGTCAGTGGAAGAAGGAGATTATCAAAGAAGACAGGATCAAACAGCATTTTTATGCAATGCAGAAGATGAACCCCTTAGGTTCCACAGTGAGTATAACAAGCACACAACAGGTTCTAGCCCTCAACAGTGCAGAGGCAGCCAGGCACAAAAGCAACAGTCCATTTACTCAGACTCATCGAACAGTCTAGGGCAGTGGTCCTCAACTCTGGTCCTCGGGGCCCACTAACAGGCCAGGTTTGACAGATAACTTAATTACATCACAGGTGATCTCATTTGCTACTCAGTGATTGCAGTATTCTAGTCTGCATCTCCCCAAGGTAATACTTAAAATCTGGCCTGTTAGTGGGCCCCGAGGACCAGGGTTGAGGACCACTGGTCTAGGGCACATGTGTCAGGCGAATGCAGCCTGCTAGGCCCTCGTACCTCTCCTGCAGCTGTGGCACCCCCCTCAACTCTGTCCCCACCCGTATCAGCAGTTGGCAGCAGAGACAAAGACAGAACACCTTCTACAGATCTGCTCACCATCTCCCCTGGTCTCAGCATTCAGCAGACATCAGCAGTTGACTCCAGCCTTCCTCTGGTCCTCCTCCAGGCCCTGCACCTTCTGCTTCCCAGATCCACCACCAGATTGTTCCTGGCAGCAGCACAAGGTGAAATCCAGTAATATCAATGACAAAGCAATTGGTGTTTACAAGTTGTCAACAAAAATATATGCACATTTCAGAGCAAGAAAGCCATGGGGTATGCATATTTTTGTGATGTAAGCCAGGGTGAGGGACAGCTTAGGTCTTACTTTATAATTAAAACAAGTAATAGTCGCATAAAGAGGCAATTATTTAAAATGATAAAGAGTAGATACATTTATATAGTCTTACAGATACAATCAGCCCTTTGAGAGCAACCATAATGCTCATCCGGCCCCCAAAGTGAGTTTGACACCCCTGGTCTATGAACTTAGGAAGGAATGTGTGGTGATGTGGGATACTTCAAAACACTTGAGCACAATTCTGCAGAAGACAACTCTCTCTCTATACAGTAGCAACACAGACTTTTCACTCAGAGCTGGGAACCATGAAATAGATTGTAGAACAAGTGTAGCTAGACTGGAAAGGTCCATCATTTCAAAGCTTGGGACCAGGAAGTGGTTTGTAGAACAGGTATGGCTGGACTGGAACAGTCTAAAGGCTCATGGCTGGGGACCATGTCGTAGCTTGGAGAACAGGTATGGCTAGACTGGAACAGTCTATAGGTTCACGGCTGGGAACCATGAAATTGCTTGCAGAACAGGTATAGCTGGATCAGGACAGTCTATAGGTTCATGGCTGAGGACCATGAAGTAGCTTGCAGAACAGTTATAGCTAGACTAGAAAAGTCTTTAGGTTCATGGCTGGGGAATATGAAGTATCTTGCAGAACAGTTAAAGCTAGACTAGAACAATCTATAGTTTCACAGCTGGGAACCATGAAATAGCTTGCAGAACAGTTATACTGTAGCTAGACTAGAACAGTCTATAGGCCCATGGCTGAGGACCATGAAATAGCTTGCAGAACAGGTAAAGCTAGACTAGAACAATCTATAGTTTCACTGCAGGGGACCATTAAATAGCTTGCAGAACAGTTATACTGTAGCTAGACTAGAACAGTCTATAGGCCCATGGCTGAGGACCATGAAATAGCTTGCAGCACAGGTAAAGCTAGACTAGAACAGTCTATAGTTTCACTCCTGGGGACCATGAAGTAGCTTGCAAAACAAGTATAGCTACACTGTAACAGTCTATATGCTTATGGCTGGAGACCATGAAGTAGCTTGCAGAACAGGTATAGCTAGAATAGAACAGTCTATAGGTTCATGACTAGGAACCATGAAGTATTTTTGAAGTGCAGCACAAAAAGGAGGTGCTACTCTCAGAGTCCTGGAACAGGATTACTCCATAAGTGCAGCGTCTTGTAACGTAATCCAGCATCCAGTCCAGGGGCACCAGGGGCAAGCAGCCATCCTCTCTTCTCAGCTTACTGATCCATTCCCTCAGGAGAGAGAAAGATGAATTCCTCAGGGACCCAGAAGGTTTTACAACATCCCAGCCACCAACTAGGCACACCTCCACAGGGATTGGTTGGGCTCTGCTCAATATTCAGGCTGGTCATTTGAATTCTCCCTCCTTAAACTCCAGAAATGTCTTCTACAGGCAGAGGGAAGCAATCAAACTATAGCAGGTGTCAGATCTGTATTTACTTTAAGTTTGCAAGTTAGCTTTGGAGACATCCCCCCCCCCCCAAACAAAAACAAATTTGGGTTTAGGCATGCATTTTTTTAGTTATTCCCTGGCATATACACAACTTTTGGGAGCAATCAAACTCTCAGCCTGTGAACCCTTAGCAGACCAGATGAACAAATTCCCGCTGGGAGGACGTCCATGGACATCCTCGGGTTTTAGAATGATGACTGCACCTACAGGCATCATTGCGGTGCGCATGTTTTCAGCCGGCAATTCCCTAACATGCAGAAGTGATCTGAGTGGATAATTAGCCACTTGATCACTTATGCAGGTGGCGGAAGTGGGACCCGACCCCGTTTCGCCGCCACTGCCTCTCCTGGGCTCAAACCATACGATCACGGTGCCCAGGAACGATGCTAGTTATGTCGTCACTTCTGGTTCTGCCTCTTTGTTTACCTGGCTGCCAGCGGCCAGGAAAGCAGCCGATCAGACCGATCTGTGTCTGATCGGCTGCATGGGAGGCTAGAGGAGAGATCTGGGGTCTAATAGACAAAACAGGTTATCTTCCTACTTATCCAACCGCACCTTTAGCGTTGCGTACATTTCTACTTCCTCCTCTCCTCTTCCCTTCTCTGTTGGGGTCCCCCAAGGCTCTGTTCTTGGACCCCTCCTATTTTCAATCTACACCTCCTCTCTGGGTCAGTTGATAGCCTCCCATGGCTTCCAATACCATCTCTACGCTGACGATACCCAAATCTATCTATCCACCCCTCAGCTCTCTCCCTCAGTCTCCTCGCGTATCACTAATTTACTATCAGATATATCAGTCTGGATGTCTCACCACTTCCTCAAACTCAATCTATCCAAAACCGAGCTTATAATTTTTCCTCCACCACGTGCCCCTTCCCCTGATTTCTCCGTCCATATCGATGGCATTACCATCAGCCCATCCCCGCATTCCAAGGTCTTAGGTGTTGTCCTGGACTCTGAACTCTCCTTCAAACCCCACATCCAATTGCTTTCCAAATCTTGCCGCCTCAGCCACCGCAACATCTCCAAAATACGCCCCTTTCTAACCAAAGACACAACTAAACTCCTAGTTCACTCCCTGGTCATCTCGCGCCTCAACTACTGCAATTCCCTTCTCATTGGCTTACCTCTACACAGGCTATCCCCCCTTCAATCCATCATGAATGCTGTCACCAGACTCATCCATCTTACCAATCACTCAGTGTCCGCTGCTCCTCTCTGTCAAGTCCTCCACTGGCTTCCACTCACCCAACGAATTAAATTCAAAATACTAACAACATCTTACAAAGCAATCCACAGCTTAGCCCCCAGCTACATCACCAGCCTCGTCTCAAAATACCAACCTAATCGCTCTCTTCGTTCCTCTCAAAACCTCCTGCTCTCTAGCCCCCTTGTCACCTCCTCCCACGCTCGCCTCCAGGACTTTTCCAGAGCCTCTCCAATCCTATGGAACTCCTTACCCTCATCTGTGCGATTATCTCCTACTCTATTAGCTTTTAGGCGATCTCTGAAAACCCTCCTTTTCAAAGAAGCCTATTCTACCAACCCATAACAAATGTACCTCCATTTTCTCCATCAACCCATCCCCCACGGTTATTGCCTTTTGTTTCACTTGACCCTCCCTTCCAGATTGTAAGCTCTAACGAGCAGGGCCCTCTAGTTCCTCCTGTTTTGAACTGTACTGTAACTGTATTGTCTTCCCTCAAATTGTAAAGCGCTGCGCAAACTGTTGGCGCCATATAAATCTTGTATAATAATATAGAGGGCATGACACGGGGCATGCTGTCACAAGCAATGTTGTTCACCCCTTGTGATAGCAATAAAGTTAATCCAAAAAAAAGCATAAAAATGTTTTTTTTTGTATAAAATGAATAAAAAAAAAAAAGTAAAGTGCCCCCGTCTCATCATGCTTATGCGCAAATGCAAACACATACATTACTCCCACACACATATGTAAACAGTGATCGTACCACACATGTGAGGTATTGTTGCGAACGTCTGAGCCAGAGCAATGATTTTAGCACCAGACCTCCTGTGCAACTCTAACTGGTAAGCTGTAAATGAGTTTAAAGTGTCTCCTATGGAGAATTATAAGCACTGTAGAGTGCCGCCATTCCATGGTCAGACACAATTTTAAAGCATGACATGTTAGTGTTTAGTGTGTTAAGAAAAAAATTGCGTTTGAAAAACCGCTGTGCAAATACTGTGTAATATCAAAAATTGAAGCACCCACGATTTTATTCTATAGGGCCTCTGCTAATATATATATATATATATATATATATAAATGAAAAAATGAAAAGTAGTGACATTTATTTGTTAAACTATGGTGATATCCTGAAAAATCCTTGTTCTTATTAGTTATTTTGATTCATTTTATATTGGTGTAACTTTACCAGAATTCCAATTGATTGTAGGTCAGGTTGTAAAAAGTTTGTATCCGCCTGTGGGTGGATACAATGTGGTTCGGCAGCAATAACACACACTCAGTCCAGATGCAATTAAAATAAGTTTTATTGAAGTCCAAGTAAAACAGTTCACAATAAGCCCAGCAGGAGGAAGCCCAACGGGGAACACTCACGGATGGCAGCAGCGTGTAGCGGAGCAGGTCTCAGCCGAGTTGACAGTATCTGTCTTGAGGGGCGGAATGTGGCCTGGCCAGTCCGAGTCCAAGTGGGGAGGTTTCCAGGAGGAGTGGCAGATCCCTATGCTATCTATACTTATCTGGAACCTTTCGCTACTGCTAATACTGTCCCTGACAGATGGGTAACCTGTCCTTACACTATCCATATGCAAAATGTGTGCCAAACCCAGGATCCAGGGTCTTAAATAGACTCTGCGTCACCCATGATGGCCGCCAGAGTCACATGAGCTGTCAGTATCCAACCCGATCACTGCCCCAGTGACCCAGGAAACCATAGAGGAACCATGTTCCTCTTGACTTCCTCTCACTTTGCATTGCTGCTTCGGTTGAGCACCAACTACAGAAGAGAAAATAGACTGGTGCTGCCAACACGTCCAAAAGACAAAAAGTAATTTAAAAACCTTCACCCTTAGACACCCAAACCCACAGCTTACCTAGAGAATGGCAATAGGAACAATCAAGTACTGTCTGTAATACTTTTTTCACATTAACATCTAAAGCTTCAGAAGAAGCTTTTGGGGTGTTCCCCCTTCTTCAAGGCCCAAGGCAAAAACCCTTATAATGCGAGATCCAATTTGTTCCAACAGGAGAAAATCCATCCTGAAAAATTTTGCTACTCCTGGCGAAAAAAAAAATGACCCCTATGCTTAACATGCTCCATAGTTATTTGGTATAATGTGAATATTATTAGGCAGTTATATTTTGTGCATGTAAAAACACATCCAACTTTTTATTTCTTTTTCAAGAACCCTACAGAGTTGGTTGCAACCAGGTACTGTAGCCTTCAGAAAGCATTCTGTATGCAGAGGTTAACCACTTAAGCCCCGGAAGATTTTACCCCCTTCCTGACCAGGGGGTATTTTCAGCACTGCGTGAATTTAACGGACAATTGCGCGGTCGTGCGACGCTGTACCTAAACAAATTTGACGTCCTTTTTTTTCCCACAAACAGAGCTTTCTTTTGGTGGTATTTGATCACCTGTGCAATTTTCTGATCATGTGCTATAAACAAAAAAAGAGCGTCAATTTTGCAAAAATAGCAATATTTTTCAAATTTTTTATATGAAATTACCCAAAAAAAAAAGTAAAAATCAAAATTTTTTAACATTTTCGGCCAATTTGTTTTATGATACCTATGTTTGGTAAAAAAAAAATCGCAAAAAGCGTATTTTGATTGGTTTGCGCAAAAGTTATCGCGTTTACTAACAAAGGGAAAGATTTTTGTCATTTTTGTTGTTTTTTTTTAACGCGTAATGGCGGCGATCTGCGATTTTTTTTTGCGGTACTGCGACATTGCGGCGGATAGATCGGACCCTTGACTGACATTTTTGACACTTTTGGGGTTACCAGTGACATTACTGCAGTAATCAGTGCTATACATATGCACTGTTACTGCAAAATGACACTGGCAGGGAAGGGGTTAACTTTATTTGAGAGGGAGGGGCTGTGTGTGTCCCTAGGGGCGTGATTCTAACTGTGATTGGCTGTGGGTTGAGCTGTAGAAACAGTGATCAACGGTCCTACGTAGCAGAACCGTGTGATCACAGTTTCTACACAGGGGAGAATGACAGGCGGCTTGTTTACACTAGCCGCCTGACTTTCTCCCTCTGCAGCGGCGATCGGGTCCGCCGGTCACACGCGCGGGGGGGTCCGTGACCACGCGGAAGCGCGCCTCCGGCGGCGCGCGCTCGCTCCCTAGACCCTCACAGGCTAGCGATGTAGACCTACGTCACTTTGCCTGTGAGGGGCTGACTGCCGACGTAAATCGTCGTTAGGCAGTCGGCAAGTGGTTAAACCTCTTTAGTTTCAGGGGCAAAGAGTGCCTAACTGTCATTTGCTTTGACCGAAAAGTGAACAACTTTGCTATCTGGACCATTTAGATATATATAAAGATGATCAAATCACCAACTGATGGCATCTTCTGAATGAAGAAAATATTTTGTTCAGACAACCTCTCTTCATAGCTGAAGCCCTCTATTCCCTTTATTAAATTAGTTTCCTTTCTCTGCACCTTCTCCAGTTCTGCGAGATCCTTTTTGGTAGCTATGAGTTAGTGCTTTTAGGAATTAGTACTATTTATCATAGAGGGCTATAAGGCCAGATACACGGAAATATAAAACAGTTATACAAATTGAGGGCAGTTCTAGACCATATGTGGTCAATGATGTCTTCCA